>NW_022107431.1:98426317-98427708 GCF_000313985.2 Echinops telfairi | reverse complement strand
GGAAAAGAAAGTAAGAAGTGATTTAGCCTCTTGGTAAGAATGGGATTTCCTGAATTATTTCAAATTACTTCAACATGTGGAGACTCTCGTCTGTCATTGTATCTTCATTATAGGCTTATATTACTTGAGGAGATTTTCTTCAAACTTCTTTCTTGCAATTACATTTTATTAATGATAAACACCTGGTCAATAAGTACAGTACAAACAGGAAAGTAACCAAAAATCTTAAGAAGACACCAAAGTAGAACCTCCATTCTCCAGTAAATAAAATTTGAGTATAATAAATTCCCAAAAGCATAATGTGAATTAAGAGAAAAAGGTATAACTTTTCACTAAAATAAATATAACTAAGTGTGTCACCCTTCTGTATTTTTTAGAATATGAACACAATGGCATAGTATAAAGATAGTAACTATAAAGTATTTTGTGGCAAGCAAAATTTGGAGCATACTAAATATTTAAATCCCTGTGAAGATCTAGGTCAGCCCTACTGGAAGGTGGTAAAATGATACAAAGTGTTTTATGTGGAAATGTTTAAAAATTAATATAAAGTCATATTCTACCAATGTAATAAGACATTCTGGCCCATAAGCCTTCCAGCTTTTTGAAAATGTAGTATAATATGAATCTCTAGAAATGCCCCTAATCAAGGATATAATTTCCATAATAAAGGAAATAAGTGGTCCATTGAGTTCAGTGCAAGAGGGGCTTCAAAAAGCTCTTGGGAAATGGAAGTAAAAGACAATGGCTTTTTTCAATGTCCTTTTTTAAGTGCTCTAATATGTGCCCAGCATTATTGTAATATCTGTAGGAGTATAAAAATGTCTCAGATAGAATTCCTGAATGATATAATTATAATCTTAGTAGAGAAATAAATTATAAACACACCACAAGGTAAGCAATAATAGTACCGTTAAGTAAGAATTTAGGTAATCTCTAGAACAGAAGCTATTTTATAAACATTAATTACAAATAAAACTAATACAGGACAGTACAAATTTAGAAGAATATTTTATCTATAAAATGATGATTCTGATAACTTGAACTACAAATGGATCTTATGGCTATGTCAATGCCAACAAAAGCCAAGAACAGGTTCTAAATAAGGTAATGTTAACAATGTAACATTACATCACAGTAGGAAATGCAAAAATTTTCTCCTCCATTAAAAACAAGGAAAATACTAGCACAAATGATCAGAATTAAGTTTTCCAAGATTCTGGAAATTAACCAAAGACTTGTAGCAATCCCCAAACTATTTATTTAAGGAACCTGGCTGAGTGTATGCAGGAACAGTGAACTTGGTGATATTGTAACTTGCTCTATTACCGTTGGCCCAGATACTCAGTAGCTCAAGATCATGGTAAACAAACAAACAACAACAACAACAA
>NW_022107431.1:98401833-98425423 GCF_000313985.2 Echinops telfairi | reverse complement strand
GAAGGCATGCTAAAAATAGCACAAAATAAGGACATCTAACCTCTACACTGTAGATAAAAAGAACCAATAGTGAATATTCCAGAAGAAGTCAGACATCATATGTATTACAAAGACTAAATTAAACTTTATAAAAGAAACCGTATTTAAAAACCAATGGAAAATCTGAGGTTTCTGTCTCATCAAGAAAGAGAATATCAATAAAGAAATAGGAAGTATCTATTCAACAAAAGGACCGAATAGTAATTTTAGATTTAAAAGTACAATAGCAGTAATGAAACATTCACTAGAGGGCTTCAGAACAGATTCAGGAGACAGACACAGAGATTGAGATTGTCTAACTTGAGAAACAGAAATAAAAGGAATCCTGGAAAATGAAAAGAATTTCAGAGACCTGTAGGATAGCATCAAATGTGTCAATGTATGTATGCATGATGGAAGTCTTAAGGGGCTAAATCAGAGCAGGAGGTGAAGAAAGCATGTTTGAGTATGTAATGGCTGAGAACTTCTCCATTTGATGAGAAAACACTAATCTATACCTAGAAGAGCAATGAATTCCAAGTAGGACAAACTCAAAGAGATCCACAGCTAAATGCATCTTATTCAAACACTGGAGAGAAAAAGACAGAGGAGCTTGAAGCAGAAAGAGAGAAGTGATTTATCACTACAAGGGATCCTGACCAAGATTAACTGTAGATTTCTTATATAGACCAGAAAACAATGGACTGACATTATTTTAAATGTTGGCAGGTAGGGTGGGGGATGGTTTTACAGAAAAGTTCTTTACATAACACTATCTTTCAAAATGAAGGAGAAATTTAAGCCTTTCCATTTTTTAAAAGTGAGAATAACTCATCACTAGCAAATAAGCCTTCACACACACATGCACGCACACATGAGTTTTTCAGACTAAATAAATAAACGTACCTGACTCTACTTAAAGAAAGAAAAATAAATACATGGGTAAATAGAGGACATTATAAATGAACATTTTGTTTTGATTTTAAAGGACAGTTGAATTAAATGATAGTTATAAAACTGTGTTGTACAAATATGCAATTTGAACGACAAGCATAACACAAAGGAGCAGGGAAAGAATTGAATTATGTAAGAAAATGATATATACTATAGAGCAATGGTTCTCAACCTGTGGATCACGACCCCTTTGGGGGGGGTGGTCAAACAACCCATTCACAGGGGTCACCTGATTCATAACAGTAGCAAAATTACAGCTGTGAAATAGCAATGAAAATAATTTTAGGGTTGGTGGGGGTCACCACAACATGAAGAACTGTATTAAAGGGTCACGGCATTAGGGACATTGGACAATTGATTTTAATATGAAGAAAAAGAAAAAGATTTTCATCAAGTCAAATCCAATTTATGATGACCTAATATGTATCACAGTAGAACTGCGCTCCGTGGGATTGGCAATGGCTGCTTTCTCGGAGGGAGATTGACAAGCCTTCCTTCCAAGGCACCTTTGGTTGGACTGTCAACCCGACCTTGCTCTTGGTAGCAAAGCGTGTTAATTGTTTGCATCATCTGGGCCTTACTCTAACAACAATGTCTGCTTCAGAAATCTGTCCAGTGGGGTCCACTTGTTACTCATGTACCCGCTGCCCTCACATCTGTCACCCTGGACATCATCAGATCACATACCTGGTGGTAATAGGCAGAGTAGAACTGCTCCCTAGGTTTTCTGGCCACAAATCTTTATGGAATCAGAAAGATTTACCTTTCTCTGGTGAGTTCAAAATGCTGATTTGCCTTTAGCAGCCCAATACATAATCCACTCTGCCACCAGGGCTCCTCTATTAGTGCTAATTAACGAATCACAAACTCTGATCTTCACTGTGGGCTTGCCTTTTCTGAGATGAGAGTTGGGGGCTCTCTCTGTCTTTCCTCACAGGTTCTCGGAGGAAGACTCACTTTCCCCCAGGGTGATACATGTTCCCTCTGTGTGTGTCTGCTGGCTGGAAGTCTTCTCCTCCCCACGATGCCGTCTCAATTCCTACCAGGCCTACTCTCTACGATTGCGCGGCTTAGTGAGACTCAACAAAACTCTCTTACAGTGCCAGGCTTCCTTTTTAACATTCTCTAAGTGCTTGGTCTTCAAATTTCCGTAGTCAATCTGTGCTACCTTAAATAGATGGGGCTACAGCTGCATCAGCTCCTTTTCTGCATTTCTTGTTTGAAGTGCTGGCCACCCTGCTCTCAAAATGTCCATAATTAAATGGTGCTTGTACATGAGCAGGTAGGTTCTCTCTTGCAAGTGAATAGGGAGGCTTCTGGGCCATCCCTCCTTTTCCTCTTTCTCAAGTCTAGATTCACCCTGAGTCTCCAACACCTCAGCTGTTTTCTGGATTTCTGTGCTCATTTTTACTTGTTGTTCAGTGGATTAGTTGCTGAGACAGTAAGTAAAAGTATTAACTCACTTTACTATCTTGCTTCACTACTCCTTTGGTCCTTTTGGTAAGAAATATTTCCTGATACATTGGGAAATTGAATAATAACTTATTTTTCTTTCAGGTAAGGAAAATATGAAGAATCTCTCAGACAGATCCCATGCAATGTGGAAGTTAATAAATTATTCTGGACATGAGATTAGATCCAACGCCATTGCTTTGTTGAATAGATCCAACGCCATTGCTTCACATTGATGGTATTTAGAATGAATGTCAACCTAGCTAGGCCATGGCTCTCAGTGATTTAGCAGATATGATATTTATCTTCCATTTTATGATTTGATGTGAGCAGCCAACCAATTGAAAGGGGAGATTCCTTGGGGTTGTGGCCTGCATCCAATATATATGGATGTTCTTATTAATTCTCTCACACTTGGTCCTCCATCTGATTCACTATCCTCTGACCTCCAGTTCTTGGGTCGTGAACCTGACTTGCAGATTTGGGGATTCATCCAGCCCGATAGCCCCATAAAACAATAGCCCCGTTCCCACCTGTCAATTTTCAGTTCCTCAGCCCCTTCAACCACACCAGCCCATAGAAGACCCTAGCCTGAACCTCAGATATGGAACTTGCTAACTCTCCAATTGTGTGAGATAGTCTATTAAAACATATGTATTTTCTTCAAAATATCTAGCCAGGACTCAGCAACACTGTTAATGTCATCCAAAATACAGGTCTTAGCCCTGAGAAGTCATAAAGAGACATGCTGACTAAATGTAACATGGCATCCTAGATGGGAGTTGGAAACAATAAAAGGGCATTTAAAAAATAACTAGTGAAAGTACGGATATCAGTTGATGTAGTACATCGCTATTGGTCCTTGAGGTGTAACAAAATTATCACAATTATGTGACATGTAATTGGTGGAAGTATATGGGAACTCTTGTATCATGTATGATGTTTGACTCTTCTGTAAATTTATTCTTGTTGAGTGCCATCAACTTATAGGAATCCTATATGCAACTGAGCTAAATGCTTAGTTATGCTCTGTTCTCATAGTTGTTGCTAAATTTGAGCCCATTGTTGTAGTCACTGTGTCAATCGACCTCATCAACATCTCCCTCTTTCAAGCACGATGTCCTTCTCCGGGGCCTGAAATCCCCTCAGAACAGGGTCAAGTGCGTGCGTGGGGTCAAGTCTTGTCATCCTCATCCTCTCTTCGAAGGAGCAAGCAGGCTGCACTTTCCCAAGTCAGATATGTTTGTTCTTCTGTCTCAAATTATCCTACAAAGTTTATTTAACAATTTGATCTTCAGGAAGTGAGTTCAAGCATTGTTTTCTGTATTTTTCATTTTATTTCTCAGTTTCTTCCACAAGCATTCAAGACATTTTGATTTCACTGAGTAGATCTCCTGAAGACTTCGTTCACACGCATTTTTTTCCTCAGAATTAGTTTAAATTTAATAAGCACATCAGCTTGTGAAGCAATCTGAATATCTGTTAGTATTATTCTTGCTTGTGTTTCACAGACAACTTCAAAATGGAGAAGATATAGAAATACAGTAGATTCAGAAGATAAATCGTCTTCCTAAGAGCTGTCTTGTTTTTGAAGAAGTTCCCTCCCATTCTCTAGGATATTGGTATGTTTATATATAAGTTTTCTGCCTTCATCAGCTAAAATCTGAGGAATACTATCAGTGTGTTTGTATTGATCATACCTCTATTAAAGATAGCTGAGACCCATCTCTGAGCACCATTGCTTATATTCACTAGAGAGGGACCACTCAATTTGCACATCTTTCTTTATTACAGATTTCTAGTTAATTCTGGGACATTTCATGCCTTTGAATTTTCTTAGCCTCTTCAATTTATATTTTTTGCTTAGTCAGAAGTTAGATGGTGTGGGCCAAATAGTTATTAGTAAGTTAATGTAAGTTTATATCTTGTGGATTTAACTTCCACACTTGGGGTCTCATATTGAGAAGTAATTTTGCTCTGCTCTTAGTCAATCAAGCATTGTTGATTTATGTATTTTACAATAATAGTTTATAGATGTGTATATCCACAAACAGTTTTGCAATCTTGAAGTAAATCCTTCCTGTGGTGGAACAATGCATTTGGTAAATTTCCGATGATTACCACGGCACTGTTCTACTTCTTTTGCTGCCCACTCAGGGCCTTTGGGTAAGATCTTATCTTCATGACTGACTTTTGGACCTCTTTCTTCAGGTTAACTCCATAGACATTATTCCTTACTCCCACTCCCTTGGCAGGAGACTCTACTTCTGTGGGATAGCTGTGTCCCACCTACTGTGATTTCTGGAATGGAAGGCAATTCTAAAGAACTCAGCATCCTGTGGAATTACAACTTTGGGGATGGGGAGGGATCAGTGCTTTCTTAAGGCGTAAAATTTCAAAACTCCAAACTCCCTGCGATCTAGTCAATCCGATTCTTGGTGTCCCCAGTGTGACTTTCTGAGACTGTAACTGTTTACGGAAGTAGAAAGCCTCTTCTTTCTCCCATGAAGGGCTGGTGGTTTCAACTGCTGACCATGCAGATAATGTTTAACCACTATGCCACCAGGGATCCAAAATAAACAAGTGGCATCAAAAAGGATGCTGTTGGGGCTGCTAACACAAGGTGGGTAGATCAAACCAACCAGCCACGCCAAAAGAAGAAGATGAGGCTTTTTTTCCCACTACGAATTACAGCCTCCCAAATCCTAGGAAGCAGTTCTACTATGCCCATAGGTAGTACTATAGGATCATTATGAGTCAGAATTGACCTCACAGTGGTTCTTCGGTGGTGTGATATACATTAAAAGATTGATAGCAGGCACTGCATGGCAAATGTCAAACTATTTGTACCTTGACTGAGGCTGTTAGTTACTTGAAGCCCTATAATTCACTTCTCACAACAATTGTTTATATTTCCAAGGAAACTATCTGTAGCCAAGATGATCATTCATGATTATCAAATGTGTAAGTATGTACAGGCTAAATTAAACAACAATAATTGTTAGCATCAGGATATTTTACAATAAGGTCAAATGAGCTCATGACAATTATATTAGGTAGGGTTTATGAATGAAGGATCTGAATCTTAGGAAGATTAGGTGTTTATGGCTAAGGGATCTAAATTTTATCAAGGTTAAGAAATGCATTGATGGCCCCACAAGGAAGAGATAAATACAGATTGTAGCTAGATGTATTTTGACTTAATCAGTCTGGCCGAGCTCTAACAAGCAAAAAAGAAAGAGACAGAGACAAACAAGACAAACAGACACTAAAACAAATCACAAATGATGAAATACTCCAGATACAGTGTATAAGCAGACACAAATTATTTGAAAAAAATCATTTAATTCCACATTTGAGGCTCAAAGAAAAAAAAATTAAAATCATTGATCAAGGACAGACGAAAGAGAAAAAATAATACTAAAAAAAAAGTCATTTTATTTATTTGTATTTTGTTGTCTACAAGAAAAATGCCTGTGTTGAAGACTGTGTAGTTTTAGATGAACTATGAATTCATGAAGAAACTGATGATGGGGGCAAAACTCAAGAAAATTTCATGCTGAGTATCTAGGTCTGCAGTTCCAGTGCAAATCAAGAGGCTTTGAGGAAAATAGCCAAACATCATCAACACAAACATTTGGGTACCTGCTGTAGGAGGAGACCTAAAAAGAATAATCAAAACTCCTATTGTCGGATGGTTCAAAGGGACAACAGAGAACAGCTGTGGATTTTCAGTGAAGAAAAAGATTGCAGCATAAGCGATAGAAGCCTCGGTTCAACTGCCTGTGAAGAACTGATTGGAAACAACAGCTTTTTATGGGTCATTGAGACGGAGCTAGTTCTGAAAGGGCTCTTCTCTTAAAGAGCCCTAATTTGGCTCCTTTACGGAACATTGTAAATGATGTTGGGACATAGATTTGAAATGCAATCACCTCATCTTCATGGAGAATATGTAGAATTATCTTGGCATTAGTCCTTTACTGAAAACATTTCTTTTTCCTTTTGTTGCATAGGAGTTAATTTATGATATGGTATGAGATTGGGATCTAATTTTTCTCCAAATGATTACCCATTTTTTCATTACCCTTTGTTGAATTATCCATTGTCTTAAATAAAATTTATTGTATTTTCTTTACTGTATCTTGTGTATATAACTGTTTCATGTCATTGCCGCATCAACTTTTACAGGGTGAACACAATTCCAATGACTGCATTTTACCGTAGTTTAGAGTATAGGCCATCTTTTAATAGCAGTCTAGGAAGCTTTTTCCATAATTGTATTTGTCTGCTCAAGGATAATTTTCCAAATCATTTTGCTTATCTGTACCAGTGACCAATGTGCTGAGAAGGATTTGCCTTTGCATTTGGCCCTCAATTGATATCATTAAAAATCTCTCCATATCTGATAATAGGTTGTTCTGGCATTCTTATGAGTCTTATAGCTCTCGGGAGAGCAGATTCTTTGATATCGCAAAGATGTTTTCTTTGTTTTAAAGATTTGTCCTTATTTTTTAGTGACAGTCCTACATTTTGAACAAGTTAAAAGTTAATTTTTAACTTTTGTGTTTAATAAGCCTTTACATTACTTCCAAAACTGATGCTTCCCCTTTGTCTCATGCTGTGGCTATCATTAGCATTAGTTTTTCAATATTTGGAAGCCACGATGCACTGAACTGAAAATCAGGAAAATTGTGCATCAGGGTTATATGCTATCATCTCACCTATTCACTCTGTATCCTGAGCGAACAATCAGAGAAGCTGGGTTATCTGAAGAAGACAGCAGCAGGATTGGAGGAAGGCTTATTACCATCCTGTAATAAGCGGATGACACAATCTTGCTTGCTGAAAGTGAGGAGGACTTGAAGCACTTGCTGATGAAGATCAAGGGTTACAGCCTTCACAATGGATTACACTCAGTATAATGAAAATCTAAATCCTCCCAATGGAACCAATGAATCACATAAAAGGAGAAAAGATTGAAGTTGTCAAGGATTTTGTGTTACTTGAATTCAAAATCAATTCTCATTGGAAGCAGCAGTCACGAGATAAAACAATGCACTGCATTGGGTAAATTTGATGCACAAAACCTCTTTAAAATGTTGATAAAGATGTTACTTGGAGGACTAAGATATGACTGAACTCATTGATGGTCCTTTCAATCTCCTCCTATACATGTGACAGTTGGGCAATTATTAAGGAAGACTGAAGTAGAAATGATGTATTTTAAATATGGTGGTAGTGAAAAATACAAGAAACAAAGCAAAACACGGTTGCTGCCAAAAGAACAAACAAATATGTCTTGGAAGAAGTACAACCAGAATGCTCCTGTTGGCAGGAGCGGCAGGGCTTCAGCTCAATTACTTCGGATATGTTTTCAGGAGAGACCAGTCCCTGAAGAAAAGCATCATGCATGGTAAAGCGAACGGGCAGTAAAGAGGAGGAAGCCCTGGCTAAAATGGATTGACACAGGGCTGCAACAAGGGTGCAGACTTAAGAACACTTATGAGGGTGGTGCAGGACTGGGCAGTGCTTCACGTTTTTGTACAGAGGGTCTCTACGAGTTGGCCCTGACTCTATGGCACTGAACACAACAATGTGAAAAGGTTAGAGCAGGAAAATGTCTATAAACGGACCCTTGAGTACACATAATTTGGCAAATACGGTACATCTATTGGGTAAGGAGCAAGCCCTTGACGTTCTTTCAGCTGATTCTGTTGGTAGTACCTCCATAGTACTAAGCAGTGTATGTATACAGCTGCTTTTTGGTGCTTTTATTAATGTAAATCTCCTCAGGAAAAGTACCATCATTTTATCTAACCACCTCAACATCTTATCCCTTCCTCCCCCTTAATGTGTTTAAACAAGCTGAATCACAAAATTTGTCATTGCATTAGCATTTTAATACATTTTGACTATGTAAAATAAATCACACAAGAACTCTGTAGCATTATGATATCATACTTATTTTTTTACATAATTTTATCCTAAGGTTAATACTTCTCAACTACATTAGTTTTTACATAGGATGTCAGATAAATATCTTTGATTTGCAGACATAACTTCTTTAATAGCCTTTAACCCATGTACCTTTCCTAGAATATCACAAATTTATTCTGTCATGAGTAGCTGTCTCCTGTCACTACTACAAAGGTATAATTTTGGATATCTATTCGCCAATAACCCTTTCTATGCCTCTTTTTTATTTGTTGGATCTCTTGTTTGCTGAATCTGAATCCCATGCCTTCCCCTTTCTTAGTTCTCCCTCCCTTTCTTTTTGAGTATGGCTGCACGGAATAGATATTCTGGGGTCATTATATAATAGATTTTTTCCTCTGCTCTGGAAATTTTTGTATTAGTTTAACTGGCAATGGAATTTTGGTGGAAAAAGTTTTCCCTCTAAAATTGTAAAGTTTTATCTTTACAATTGTAAACCAGTGTTGCTGTTGTGCAATTATATAATATTCTGTTGCTTTTATAAAACTTTTGGATAATCAGTCTATAATCTATATGTCCACTAAACAATCTGAGAAGCTGGTTTATATAAAAAGGAACACAAAAGTGGTATCAGAGAAAGAAGGACTCATTATTACTCGGTCTTGTACAGATGACACTATTTGGTTTGCTGAAATGAAGAGATTTGAAGTTCTTAGAACTATCAAACCTAAAGCCTTAAGTGTGGACTACAGTTTACCCCAAAGAAAGCAAAGAACCAACAACTGGACCAATAACAACATCAAGGTAAACGGGAAAGTATTGGTGTGATTGAAGATCTCCTTTTACTATGCCTAGGCCTGTGAGTGCTCCTAGTGCTTCGTCAGCTGTTGAAACATTTCATTCGGTGTTCCTTCATTTCCTAGAGCTTTGTCCTTGGTTAATACCTTCAGCGTAGCTTCGACTTCTTCCTTCAGTCCCACTGGTTCTTGATCATATGCCATCTCTTGAATGGTTAAAGGTCAGTTTTTTTGGAACAAAGGCCTTGTGCATTTTTTCCATCTACGTTTGATGCTTCCTGCTGTCTTAAATGATTTGCCTATAAACTGTTCCAATATTCCGACTTGTGACTGATTTTTTTTCCTTGAATTTTTTTCAGTGTAAGATATCCTGCATTCTTTGTTCTTTTTCTAACTCTCAGCCTTTCTAATGGTTTCGCTTGTCTCATTATTTGAAATTTTCTGCCCAGATTTTTCACTTAATCATTTCTCCCATGTGGCTTAGCTACTCTATGATTAAAAGCAAGTTTCAGAGTCCTTTGGTGACATCCACTTTGGTCTTTTCTATCTTTCCTGTCTTTTTAATGGCCGTTTGCTTTCTTCATGTATGATGTTCTTGCCGTCCTCCCACACCGCATTAGGTCTTCTGCATTAACTCCAGCCACATTAGTATAGTTGACTCTCCTTGGAGAAGGTACTGCTTCCTTAGTCATGTTTTGAGTACCTTCTGACATGAGGGCTCATCTTTTTTCACCACCTCTGACAGTGTCCTGCTGCGATTTCTGAGGCTTTTCCTATCTGTGAAGGCCCCTCTGTTATCCATACGCTTTCCGATGGCTCATTCCTCTGGAATAGACACCCTGTTTATTCTTCACAGTTTGTTCGGAGTCTAAGTGCTTTGCTGATGCATATTCACTTTGGGTGACCCTGCTGTTATTTGAAATACCCGTGACATAGCTTCCAGTATCAAGGCAACACACGAGCCACCACAGTATGACAAACTGACAAATGGCGAGTTCTTATGGCAATTTGTGGCATTTTTAATATTCTTCACCATCACCATAATTCAAATGCATCAATTCTTCTGTCGTCTTCTGTATTTATTGTTTAACTTTCACATGCATATGAAATATATAAATAGGAATGTAATTAATTCATCTTTAAATTCCTTTTAAATAATAAACAGAGATATTTGTCACTGTTTTAGGAAATGTCCATTTGTCCCTATTTATTCCATTCCAGTGAAGTTCAAAGTAATTTAAAAAAACCAAGACAAAAAAACTATAGGGATCTAATTTGAAAGTGCATTAAATATTTATAAACACTTATTGAAAGCAATTTTTAAAATCTCATGAATTTGTAAGATTTTTATTTTCAAGAATATGTATGTTATATTTCTTCTTTAAAGATATGCTAGCAAAAATTCTCAAATTATTTACATTTGTTTCTTCTGTTTCTTCTAAGGATTGTTTCAAGTTATTTTAAATAGCTTGGTAGTACTTTAATATATATAAAAAATTCTGAACCTCCTAGTATATAAAGACATTTTTGATCATTTATTTGATAGCTAGATAGCTGTGATACTTCATGTTTTATATCCATTTGGTTGGGTCAGAATTCTTAGTGGTTTGGCAATGATTAGCTAGGAATCCTCCATAAAAAGATCTACTCTAGAATATTGCCTGCTTCTCATACAGTAGATGCTGTATAAAAGTGTGCTTTGCTTTTGGCTAGGTCTGCATTCTATACCGGGTTCATCCACTCCAGTTCTGTGTCCTTGAGCCAGAAGCTGCTGTATTTGCTGCCACTCCTTGGAGTGGTCAGCAACATGCCATCTTACCTGCCAGCCGTGAATTCATTCACCTCTGCAGTTAAAGGCTGACATGACAACCTGAGATTCTTTCATCTCTGCAACCAGAAACCTGCCAGATCACCTGCCAGTCTCGAATTCACCAATCTCTCTAGCTTTTTTGAGTCAAGATAAGCCTCTAGTCTGGTTTGATGCCTGCACTTAGTGGCAGTTAAAAAGCAAACAATCAAACAAAAAAACCCCTCACTGTCATCAGTTGATTCCAAGGCATAGTGACCCTCTAGGACAGAGTGGGACTGCCCCTGTGGGTTACCAAAGCTATCAATCTTTTAGAGGGGTAGAAATTCTCATCTTTCTAATGCAAACTGGCTGGTAGTTTCACGATGCTGACCTGTCAATTAGCAGCCCAACATGTAATCCCCCATGCTACTAGGTCTTGATGGTACAGTCCACATATACAACCATTTGAGACATTTCTGAGGGCTAACCTCTCTATTTATGTACATGTATAAACTTAATTGGTTTTTATTCTCTAAAGAACCCAGTATAAGACAACAGCTAACTCAGTTTTGGGAATATTAATTGTTCTAGAGAGTTCTCTTGTGTCCTAAGGAAACATTATCTGTAAGTAATAATATGCATATCATATGTAGATATTTTCCTTATGCTTTAGAGTGACTATTTTTATATTTGAAACATCTAAATCCATGTTATTAATTTCTGTTCCCTTTTCTTCATTTTATTTACTATTTCAAGAATCCTTTAGCTGTTTTATTTCCCTCTGTCTTAGCTATCAATTTATTTATTTAATAGTCTTTTTGTTTAATAGTGCACGAAAGAGCTTATACTTGTATGCAATCTTGACTTTATATCAGACATTTCTATAAGAACATGATAATTTCATAGTTTTCTAAGTTATCTATGCAATTATTAATATTTATTTTTATCTAGCACTTTACAGTTTGATTATCAACTAATTTAGCCTACTTTTAAAAGTTTCATTATTTAATCTTAGAAATTTCTCTGTGAATTAGATGTCAAACTGGTGACCTCTGTACATGAGTCTTCCCACACACGTTTTGCTTAGAAATTGTGTTTCAGCTGAACAGTGTTTCTAAATGCAATGCAACCATGTAGGTGTATAGTTGATTATAACTTATAAACAAATGCCCGTTTAAAAAAAAATATCCAACCAACTCCACCTACATACACCTGCAAACAAATTACCTTTATAATTCTTAGTATAAGAAATGCAGTATTGTTTATTATTACCTCATATTCAAACTCATAATTCTCTCATCCTTAGGGGGAAAGAGAGAAAAATATATTGTTCATGAACACCTAAAGAATTAGAAAGTAGTAATCCAAGAATATTTTAACACTTTGATGTTTTGTCTCATAGAAAGTGATGAACTTATTTAACTAAGAAGAATTCAGCCCTTATTCTAATTTTCAAGCTTTAGAAGAATGTTAACCAGTGAAAAATGTACTTCTAAACAAAAAGATATCACTTTGAGGATCTAGGTCCACCTGAACAAAGCCATGCATTTTCAATACTGGTCCACCTGAACAAAGCCATGCATTTTCAATACTCTCATGTGCATGTGAAAGCTAAGAAATGCATAAGAAAGAAGCATTGATATATTTGAGCTTTGGTGCTGACCAGAAATGTTGGAAGTACTATGGACTGCTAGAAAAAAACAAAACCAACAAATGTAGTTTGGAAGAAGTACAGCCAGAATGCGCTTTAGAAACCAGGACGAGAGACTTTATGTCGTGCGCTCTGGATGTGTTCACAGGAGAGCCCAGTTCCTGGGATAGCGGGTGAGGAGGAGAGAGGACCGTGGACATGGATTGGCAGCGTTGCTGAGACGAGTCTCGTTGTAAGGACAGCGAGGAGCACAGTGCTGTGTCTGCTGTACGCGGGGCTGCGGTACAGAGTGGGAACGAACTTAGCTGCTCACCAGTCTCTAAAACATGAGATTTCAGTTTTGTTGGTGTGAAATGACTTTCCTTTTCACAGTTCATCATTTTAAAACTTTAATATCTCATTCTAATAGCAGTATTGTGGTTCCAAAATTCATTTGCAGTAAATTTCTATCTTGTTGCTGCTTAAATTTTTTTTTTATTATCAATTAACTATTGGTTATTGAGAAAAAAACATCAAATATACAATAAAAATAAAGAGAGAACACTAGTAACCACAGCTTTGTAGCCATCTACTATTCGTACTTTTAACATATAATATAAATTCTCTTCTCTGACGTATACAACATGGGTCAAGTAATTGAAATAATTGATAAAGCCAAAAGTTACAACAATAAAATGATTTTGTTAGGTGTTGTCCAGTTTATTTCAATTCACAGGAATCTCACATGCCAGAGTAGAATAGTGCCTTCTTGGTTCCAGCCTTTATGGAAACAGACCTCTAGGTCTTACTCTGGCTGGGTCACTGAGTGGGATGGAACTGCCAACCTTTGGTTAGCAGTCAAGGGCTTACTCATTTCTACGACAAGGACTACAAAAAAGTAAGATATAATGTCCAAAATTTACTTCAATTTACTACTTATAAAATATAATAGATCACTAATATTTAATGTACTTCAAGGCTTTTATATGGAGAAAATTATTGATTATGCTAATCCTCTTCTGAACTCTTTACATTCGCTCCCTTTTGCCTTGCCGTTAGTCTCTGAACCATGTTTCTCCAATGTCGCCCTATGTGCTCCTCCACATCCCCCTTAAGAATGTGCCCGGGTTGTATATCATCGGGAGTCTTGGGGGCACAGTTGCTCTGCACTAATCTGCCAAACACTCGTCTGAGATTCAAACCCACCAACAGCCCCGAGAGAAAGACAGAGCTATCTCCTCTCATGAAGATTCAGTTTTTGATACCCAGAAGGGGAGTTCTACCTTTGCCCATTGTGTCACCAGGAGTTGGAATCAACTCAATGGCAATTGGTATGGTTATATCTTAGAGAAGGAGCTCTTGTGGCATAGTGGATGATGCTGTGGCCTGCTAACCATAAGGTTAGTTGTTCAAGCTCACCTGCCTCTCTGTAGGAGGCTTTCTGCTCGCATTAAGATTTACAGTCTAGAAAGTCCAGAGAGGTAATTCTATTCCATCTTATAGAGTCACTATGAGTATGGCAGATGAATAGTTTAGAGGTTCTTTTTTATTATGTGGGATTTGAAAATTTCCAAGTCTATCAAGCAACTATTGTCACCCGTTATTCCATGGAAGTTATACCTTCATACTTCATTGATATGATTTAATGCACTACTAGTCCTATGGTAGCTAAAAATCTTTCTACTGTATTATCAGACTACTGGATAGGTAATCAGTACTACACCTGCAGTCTCCTGTCTGAGTATCTCTCCAACTTTGTAGTATTAACTGAATATCGCTGATCCATGAAGAGTCTGCTTCCAATGAAGCAATGCCAAGTAACAGATTATGTAGATAATCTACAAGTCATCTCTGTCTTGAAAGCCATTATTTTATTCATCTTCATCTGCAAGAAATATCCACTGCATCTTTAAGACTAACACTATCATAATTTGCCACCTTGCTACTCCTTCATCACTGTTACCTGCTTTCTCCCCATCACTAACTGGGAACAATCTACTCTGCTTCCATGCTGTCCTTTAAAACCCTATTTATCTCACAAACAACTCACAATGAATTCACCCTTCCTATACTTTAAGAGATGGGCTGCTAACCAGAAAGTCAGCAGTTCGAAACTACCAGTCACACAGTGGAAGAAAGATGAGGCTTTCTACTCCTGTAAAAAGTTACAGTCTCTAAAACCTACATGGGCACCCAACTTGTCTTATAAGGTCCTATGAGTTCACCAAGAGTTAGCGTTGACTAGATAGCAGTGAGCTTTCTAGGAGACCTGGTAGTGAAATAGGCTACCTTTGGGGCTTCTAACGACAAGTTTAAAAGTTTAAATCCCCCAGCCACTCCACAGGAGAAAAATGAGGCATTCTGCTCCTTCACACAAATACAGTCTCTGCCATAGAGGCATTTCTTCTCTGTCCTACTGGGTGGTTATGAGTAGGAATTGACTGGATGGCAGTGAGGTGTGAAGTGTGCAATTCTAGACTTTAAAATGTTTTACAGACGTTTTCATATGATATTCATATCCTGTACTTACATATTCTAACTATAAAATGTATATATGTGAGTTAATAAGTGGGTAAATATGAATTAACAATAGATTTGTATTTTAATTGTTTGTACTTTGCATTCTTCATTAGATTTTAAGCTACTGTGAGAACAATGATCACGCTGTCCACGAGAACTTACTCCCAGGTTCTTTCTGTTCCCACCGAGCCACGGCAGGTCAGAAGAAGGGATTTTTGTGGAGAAACTTTCCTCCTTTACTTGCAGAATCAGGTAATTGTTCTGTAACATTTCTACCTTGTCTTTGCAAGTAGTCTAGTATAAAACAGACAGCACGGATTTTACTTCGGAACAAATATAAAGATATTTAAGACCATGATATTGTCTCACCAATGGATTACTGGGGTGAATAAAGAGTACATGCAAGTTTGAAGAATCATTTTGAATTAAGGAAAAAAAGAACAAAAATGAAACTAAACTGAAAAACTTAGCATTTGTCCTAGATAAGAGTCAGTATGAGGTTTCCTAAACACTATGTGTTTTTCAGAAATGCTTTTTTGCAAAGTCATCCCACAGCCAGATTTCTAAACATAGACATTGTAAATCAGAGGGAAAAATCCAGAAGGTATTTCTGTACACTGGGGTCAGATGAAAATTTCCACTGTGTGGCACTTTATTTTCCTAAAGACACATCCCCCCCACCCCTACTATGTCTTAAACTTTGAGGAAGGTGAGGTTTAATTAAGAAATTCTAATGGACCATGTACAAAAATATTAAGTAATTATGTTATAATTGTTTAGCTTGACATTTGTTCTTTCACATCTTACATCTTTGATCATAATCCCTTTTACTGTTTACATTATCTGGAATGCATCAGAATGCCAAGATCTGAAAAAGCTTAGGTTTTTCCTTGGGAAAATGGCTAACCACTGGGCGGAGGGCCCGACTAAAGCTAATGATTGTAGTCAGTTATAGAACTTCAGGAGCAAGGAAAAAATAATAGCACATGGGATTAAAGAATAAATATATTGCTTAAAAAATTATATTATAGGGAGCCCCCGAGGGAGTTCAAAGGACAGACTCTAGAGCCAGAGTGTGGCCCCCCATCAGACCTGACTGACAGACACGCCTAGCGATCAAAATTCATGGTGTCACCCAAGCAGCAGATAACAAAAACTTTCGTCATTCTTTGCGATCTTGATATGTTGAAATTTTACTTACCCACTTCTTTAAGAAACTTAAGCAAAGAAAAGTGAAGCTAAAATATATTTAATGCAGAATTATAGGTTTTAGAGATTTAACAGAACAGTTATCCACAAGATTTCATTCTATAAACAAATTCTTACAGAATGGCACTTAATTTCATGGAATTACTTCCTACAAAGTATTGTGCATTCATAATTATGAAATATACTTATGCATAAAGAACATTTACCAAATAAATATAGCTTTAATAGCTGTAATCAGGATAAAATGTTTCCATGATTTCATAGAATTAACTATGACAAGTAGGTGAAGGATCACTGCTTAACAGTGAGTTTGCATTTTGATGAAAACTGAAAATCAATGAGTTATTTTTAATTTTCAATTGACTTAATATCTATTATTCAGAAGAAGAGAGATCTCTGCCTTGGTACATGAAGAATTCAGGGAATTAGGTACGTATTTATTTTATATCAGTATAGATAGTCTAAATTTTGATATATTATTTGTGTAATTCAGAGTGAAAAATATAATGTATTGAGTACTTCCTTGACTATGAAATAATTTAAAATGCTATTTGAAAACAGAACTCAATATTTGAGCTAATATAGTTATATGCTCTGTATATAAAATGTGTGTGTATATATATACACCTATATATATAGAAGTTACATAATCTGGTGTCAATTTGAGAGAATTATGAGTGAGTGGTGGAGTGTAGTCTGTTAATCAGGTCATAGTCAATGAGGCCTCTGTGTGGGCATTGCCTTCTCCTGAAAATTCTGGGAACTCCAGATTTCCTCCTTGGAGGTGGAAGACATCTCTCTCTGCTTACTCCCTGAGAGACACTCTACCTACATGACATATGGTGCTATTCCCCCAGAGCTGGAGAAGCCACATAGACCTACCCTGATGCAACCAGACCTCTGGAGCTGGAGAAGTCACGTAGAGACTCCTGCCAGCGCTGAGATGCTTATAACGCCATTGGATCCACAAGACTTCCAAGCCACTGGCCTGTGATCCTCCTGCATTCAGCATCCTTGCATGTATTTCATGAGTATGAAAAGGATTTTATAAATTGCTATCAGACATATGGGCTAATATTGGACTTATAGACTTGATCTTGGCTGGGCTGGGACATTTTTTCAATATTCAATTGCTCTTGTTATAAATCTCTTTCTTATATACATATGAGTGTTTATGAATTTGTTTCTCTAGTCTACTCAGACTAACTAACTAAATATATATATATATATATCCATATCCATATCCAAAGATCATTACTTAGTTGACATCTCCCTCATGTGCGACTCCCTGGCTGGTGAACCATGGTCAAGCTGCTACATTTTCCTTTCCTTGGTTTTCTCTCATGCAGAGAGAGTGCTATGTGAATCCGCAGTAGATCATGTGACTATGATTTTGTGTACTTATATTGTTGCAGAGGAGCCTTGGTGGTTCTGTTGGTTAGAGATTGGGCTGCTGAGTGAAAGGATTCAAACTCACCATCTGCTGCATGACAGGAAGACGGACTGTGTCTGTAGTGATTTATAGTCTCCACATCCCTAGATAGGGTTGCTATGAGTTGGAATGGATCAATGATGATGGCTTTTATTGTATACATGCCAACTTGGAAAAGGCACAAGTATTGCATGTATGCCAACTTGGAACAGACACAAGTATTTTATCATAAATTGATCAACCTGATTAATTTGACAGATAGGGAATCACAACATTTCTTTCCAAATTACATAGAACAACATACAGTAAGATATATGTAACAAACACAATGGATTTATACTGAAATATAATTATCATATTATGATATGTCAACCTGTCAAAAATATACATAATATGCATGCATGAATAATTTCTTTCAGAAGCAGCAGTACCAAGTTTGGCCCTATGAAATGCAGGTTAAAGATATCCTGAATGTCCAACTTTTCAAAATGTTGTGCCACGTCATCTACTCTGATATCAACTATTATGACTTCCCTCAGTACTACCTTAGGGTTGTGTAAGTCACTGCAATTTCTCACCGAGCTCAGGAGCCATGAAAGAAATGAATCACACGATTGTGGAGGCCGGTGAATTAGTTTGGATGATAGGGATTTGGTTCAAATTCCAATAACCAGAAGTCAAAAGGAGTAACTCAGACCCAGGATCCACAGAAAGAGAGTGATCTTTGACAAAGTGCTTCTGAGATCTTCCAGTTCTCACTTAACATTGAGGCTACAGTAAAAAGAAACCTTTTGCCTGGTTGACCAAGCAAAGGACATATCCAGCTTCACAATCAGATGGTCCCTAACCTGGGTCAGGGTTCTTTGAGGATTGTGACTGGCATCTGAGTGGTGCTCTCCAGGGCGATTCATTATAAGAGGTAGTCATCTCAACATCTTATGTCAGAAAGGAAGGTGACAAAATTGTGCTTTGCTGATATTTGGGGCATGGATGGAGGTGTATTTTTATGTAGTCAGAGTGAGGACAAGTTGGTCATTACTGTGAATGTTAGGAAGGACAGTTTGGTCTCAGACCTGCAACCCCAGCCTACTGTGTTTCTAAATTAAGTAGGAAGCTGATGGTTTGCTTAATTAGACTAGAAGTTAGTTCTTATGTTTGCCTAGCTTAAAACTAGAAGTTGGTTTTTATGTTAATAGCGCTATCAAAGATGTTGGCTAATTTGCAAGAAACAAAGGAGGATAAATTGGGTTACATCTAGAAAGATGGGGATTCAAGATAAATCCCATGTAAAGCCTGACTTATTAATATAAAGGACAACTTGTTAAAAAAGGGACCATACCCACAGGCATAGAGGTTAGCATTTGCAATAAATGCATCACAAAATAAAGTACTATGGCTGTCATGGTCACATTAAGTAATCCAATGCAGGGAAATATATATGCAGAGTTTGTAATCATTCAAACAGATTATTTTGGCTTAAAATTCAGATTTATTCAATTGAAAAGACAAAAAGAAAACTAGTCAGAATCTTCTAAGGGGAAGGTATAATCTTTGATTTAGAATGTTTGTATCAGGAGTGTTCGTATAAAGCCACAGAAAATTCTGTCCAGTAGCCTGCTAAATATCCATATGCCTACAAAGCCTGCTATTCAGATTTATACTTAACCAACTACTACCACAGATAAATTAAAGATGTTTACCAACTTCTAGAATATGAAATTGATAAAAAATGTAATCAAGATGCATTTATAATTACTTATGATTGGAATGTGAAAATTGAAAATAAAGATTGGTACCTGGAAAATATGACATTTGCCATAGGAATGCCACCAGAGATAACATGATAGAATTGTGCAAGATCAAAAACATATTGTGAGTAATTCTTTTTAAGAACATAAGAAGCAACTATACTTGAGAACCTCGCTGGAGAGAATACGGGAATCAAATATACTATTTCTATTCAAAGAGATAATAGAGAATCTTAATATTATCAGTCAGAATAAGACCATGAATGAGCTGAATGTGGAACAAACCATCAATTGCTCATATGTAAATTCAAGTTGTAGCTAAACATAATTAAAACAAGTCTATGAGAGTAAAACTATGACCTTGACTATATCTCATTTGAATTTTAAGACCACCCTACAAATAGATTTGACATATTGAACTCAAGTGAGCAGACAAATTGTGGCATAAAACCAAGAATATCATTTGTGATGAAAGCAAAAGTTCTTTTTTAAAGAAGGAGAGGAGAGAACAAAATGGATGTCAGAAGAGACTATCAAATTTGCTTTTGAATGTAGAATAAAGTGATTAAAAGAAATGAAATAAAATTACTAAACAAAATATTTCACAGGAAACTCAAGAAGACAAAATGAAGTGTTATAGAATGTGCAAAGACTGGATGTTAAAGAATCAAAGGGAAGATCATTCAAAGCGTCTCACAAGCTGGCAAAACTAAGGGATAAGAAAAATAATCAAGGCTTAATTTTCAATACCGAGTAATTCCATGCGCAAAATTGTTGCCCTTGTACAATGGATAACATTGTGAACAATGTGAATTCTAGAACACTTAATTGTGCTCACATGGAACCTGTATATAGGTATCAAGAGGCAATCATTCAAACAGAACAAGAAATGGTGTAAAATCAGGAAAGTATGTGAGAACATTGTATTCTTTCACTATATTTATACTGAGCAAGTAATCCAAGAAGCTGTAGAAGAAGAACACAGACTCGACATTGGAAGCAGGCTCCTTGACAGCCTGTGCAGTGCAGGAGACACAAGTTCACTTGCTGAAGTCTAAGAGGACTTCAAGCACATGCCACAACTTTCAGTATGAATAGCATTTCAATGTAATGGGAACAAAAATTTGAATAAAAAGTTTGTGGGGGAAAATAATATAAAATATGCACATATATTAGATTTATATGGGGCAATGTGGTCTTTTTACCTTTTCGGATATCAAGAATACATTATACATTCAAAGAGAATAGAGTCTTTTGGCTGCACTATCAAGGGTGGGGTCGTGGTTACTGCTGGGCTGTGGTCCATACTGTCTGCAGTTTGAAACCACCCGCAGCTCCATGTTGGAAAGATTAGCTCTCGACTCCAGTAGTTCGTCTTGGAAACCCACAGGGGATCACTATCAGTCAACACTGATGATGGCAGTGAGAGAGATACAGAGGAATTCGTACTTGTGTAATTATTTGTTGTTTTCCCCCCAAAATATATGAAGCTTGAAGAAAACAGAGACTTCATTTCCTCATGGACCTCACCAGTGTCGGGCACATAAGGGCTTCACAATGTCTGTGGAAAATAGCATCACAAAATGGCAGGGTTTTTCCACATGCTTTCTGAAGCCCTTCCACAGTAGGTGTGCTCAGTAAACAGTAATATAATTTTTCTCATGTTAAAGTTTGAATAAAAATAATTGTACCTGCTCTGTAATATCAGAAAATAATATTTTCGACTGAAGATTGTCATCGGTGGGAATGTAGGTAAATGATTATATATTGTGGATGTTTTTACTTCTCTGGGGTCATTTTTAATTCATCATGTTCAGTAGTCAGGCTCATTTTTGAATCACAAATGTTTTAAAAATTTCCTGTTTACCCTTTCTCTCCCCACCTTAAACTCAGTGTGCATTTGAGATCATTGACCTTGGTGGTGGTGATAATTATAACACAGAACTGAAGTAAGCACCAGGATCAAACTGATTTAAGATACGGAAGCAGACCTAATCATCCTTTGGATAAACAGCAATTAAACTTGCAGGTATATTAACAGTTTAATAACATTCATATGCATTGTGATTAACATTGTCCTCTATGCTGATTGTCTCACTTGTGATTTATGAAATAAAAGACGTGAATTCTGAAACTTATAATTAGTGATTCAAATTGATTCATTAAAACTTCTACTATAGGGGGGCGGGGGCGGAGCTTGATTAAAAAAACTTCTACTATAAAAGAGAAAGGGCAATGATATTGTGCAACATGGTAAAAGATTAAACTCTACTAACTTAACATTTTTTATTATTCCATTTTGATAAATATAATGTTTCATTCCTTTATTAAATTAAGGTCTGGAGCAAAAGATATGTTTCCGGTACTATATTAAACATAGATACATATATTTACATGAATATGTGATCGGGAGAGTAAACAGAGCGCCGGCTCTCCTCCTGAGGCTGGCCTCTCAATCAGTGCCAGCATTACGTGGGAGGAAGCGTGGAGGAGAAGCTGCAAATTTACTCCGCTTAGTTATGTGGTGTCATCCCTGGCGGCACAGGAAGCACTCACTAATCTATGCCAGGAAATTGGAACCCAGCTACTTTGCCAACGGATAGATCCATATTTGCCAACAAATAGATCCATATTTGTTCACTTTCCAAAGAAAGCTCTTATTGCAGAACAGTATCATTAATATCACACACAAGTAAAATTTTGCTGAAGATCATCCAACAGTGATTGCAGCAGCATATTGACTGGGAGAAGCCAGAAGTTCAGGCCAGAATCAGAAGAGAACATAGAACAAGGCATACTATTGCTCATGTCCAATGGATCTTGGTTGAAAGTAAATAATACCAGCATGGTGTTTCTTGGGTTTTATGGCTGATGATAAAGCATTCAACTGTGTGGGCTATAACAAACTATGGATACCTTTGAGAAGAATGGGAATCTCAAAACATTACCTGTGCTCTTGTGCGTGAATCAAAAGGCAGTTGTGCCAACAGAACAAGAGACTACTGCATTGTTTAAAGTAAGAAAGGTGCACGTCAGGGTGACACCCTATCACTATACTTATTCAATCTGATTCTGAGCCAATAATCTAAGAAACTGTATTACATCAAGAAGAATGTAGCATTAGGATTGGAGAAAGGCTTATAACAACCTGCAATAAGCAGATGACACGAACTTGCATGCTGAACATTAGAAGGACGGGAAGCCCTTGATGAAGGATAGCAGCCTTGTGTATGGATTAGAATTTAATATAAAGAAGGCCAAAATCCTCACAACAAAACTGCTAGATAACATCATGATAGAGAAAAGATTCACCTTATCAAGGATTTCATTTTCCTTGGATCCACACTCAATGCTCATGGAAGGGCAGTCAAGAGATCAAAGAAGCCATTGCACTGGGCAAATCTTTCCCACAAGGCTTCTTTAAAATACTGAAGAGTAAGTATGGGTCTTACTTTGAGAACTAAGGTGCACCTGACCCAAGCCATGCATTTCCCATGACCACTTATGCATGAGAAAGTTGGGTATTGGATAAGGCAAATGGAGAGAAAATCAATGCATTTGAATTATGGTACTGACTAAGAATATTGAAAGATCATGGGCTGTCAAAAAACAAACAAATCTATCTTAAAAGAAGTACTTCCAGAATGTTCCATAGACGCACAAACAGCAAGACTTTGTTCCACATACAATGGCCATATTTTCAGGAGAGACTCCTGCCAGAGAAAGACATCATGCTTAGTTAAGGAGCAAGGCAATGAAAAAGGAAGACCTGTGACAAAGTAAATGGGCATCGTGGCTGTAGTGACAGGCTCACCCCTAAGGACAATCGTGAGGCTGGTACAGGACTGAGCAGTGTTTCCTTCTGTAGTTCAGATATATGATCACCGTGAGTCTGAACTGGCTGGATAGTACCTAACAACAACTACAGTGATGTAGTTTCAGAGAGCAAAGTAATACTTCCACATGTTCTGCTTCTAAAGGGTTAATATCTCATGTTGAATACATGTGTATAAATTAACTTAAAAATGGATTAGAGAAATAAAGAAATTTGCAATAGTGTTTTTAGTGAAAAAAATCAATTAAAATTGGAAAATGGAATAGAGGGAG
>NW_022107431.1:98354923-98401733 GCF_000313985.2 Echinops telfairi | reverse complement strand
ATAAATGATATATATATAAAATATTATTCTCTCTTTTTGTTAACTAAACATTTCAGAATCAGAAACTACCCATGTTGAGGAATTACTAATATATAGGTGCTTAATATATTACTTCTGTATATATAGATTTTCCAAACATTTTAAACTAGATCTTAAATCTTTTTCAACCCCAGGAGACTGCATTTTAAGAATGCAGATGACAGAGGGAGGGTTGTAAACAGCACTGACAAATTTATGTTTCACTCCACAGACAGCATTTTCTCTTAGATATGCATAAACCCATAGGCCAAATGCTTGATGCTTTTAGAATAAATGTATTTTAAACATCACTTGGTATTTTAAAAACATTCTTTAGTTTACTTCGGTCTCTCATCATCCGAACCTAGAAATTCTTGTATTCCACAGGCAATAATATTATTAAGACTACTCTATTTTTGTAAATATAATTAATATGGAATTCAATGCATTTGCTCTGATTTGCATTTTCTTAATCCCTAATATTGTTAGTGATGTTCAAAGTAGAAAAGTTGTTCTGTGTTTATTTGTTTGATCTTTGCTATATTTCCATTAAGAATCATTTAGCTTCTATCTCTATTGAGTTGTATTTTCTTATTAGTAATATGAAGAAATTCTCCATATATTCTTTAAATATATCCTACGGTTATTGTGTTTATTGTTTGATAATTTCTGCATTAGGTTGGGTTACCTTTCTTTGGAAAGAGTACAAAGGTGGATTTCTTCAAATCAGTGGGCCATGTAATTGTAATTGTCTTTAAAAATTACTCGTATAGATGAATGAGTGCTTCCAATGTTTCATCAGTTTATTGAAATATTTCAATTGATATTCAACCAATTCTTGGAGTATTATTTTTTTGTTAGTGACTTCAGGGCAGCTTGAACTTCTTTCAGTAGCATCAGTTCTTGATAGTATGCTACCTCTTGAAATGGGTCTTTTTGGTACAGTGATTCTATGTATTCCTTCCTTCTTTTTTTGATGCTTCCTGCATCAGTCAATATTTTGCCGATAGACTCTTTTAGTACTACCAATGGGGGCTTGAATGTTTTCTTTTGTTCTTTCAACTTAAACTATGCTGTGTTAGGTTGGGTTCTCTAGAGCCGCAAAACCAATGACATTTGTATGTGTATGTTTATAGGAAGAGTTTGGCTCTATCAGAGAATTTCTTTATCAAGAAATGGCTTACACAGTTGTATAAGTAGGTAAATTCAGTCTGGATGAAGTTCATAGATCAGATGTAAATTCCAAGCTTCTCCTGACTCATGTTGTATGGAAGCTGGTAAACAGGAAGCAGGATGATGATGGAGAGTGGATGCCAAGGTAAATGAGCCTGAGGTCAGCTAAAGAAATCCAAAGTCAGTAGTCTGCTGATGACTGCCTGGGATTGGCAAGTGCCACAACTGAAGATCAACACACCAGCTTCAGGATCCAGATCTGACAGAAAACAAAGGGGCAAGAGAGAGCTCGGCTCTGCTCCAATCTCTCTCTTATGAAAAAGGCCAAATCCCCAAGAAGGTGTAATCAAGTTAGGACCTGATTGATAGGGTGAGCTTCATTCCTACCTTCATGCAAATATGTCAGGTTGAGAAACTCTAGCCATCGCAGGTAACCCCTTGTCAACTTGACACTGTACACAACTTTTCAATGATACATAATCTCCAAATGAAGACAGTAATAAAATTGTACTTGCACCTAGTATGATATAACTAACATGAGTGCAATGAAAATACACTAAGCCCACTTCCATCTTATATTTTATAAACAAAACAAAAAATATGTGATGCACATATACAAATGTAAGCTATTCATAAGAATTACAATCCTCATTTCTATAGCTGGTCATGTGGCCTTACCTATGGATGTACATATGGATTGTGAGAAGCATTGTATGAGCCTGCAATAAAATGATTTTTAAAAAATTTAAATATAGAGTTTTGAAAAAAATCCATTTTGGAGAGGTACCCCCTTTTATGATTAAGAACCTAAAGTACTAAAGGAAGAACTCCAAGCTGCACTTTAGGCAACACTGAAAAACAAGGCTCCAGGATTGATGGAGAAACAATAGAAATATTTAACCCACTGATGAAGCACTGGAAGCACTTACTATTCCATGCCAAGAAAATTGGAAGATAGTTACCTAGCTAACTGAATGGAGGAAATGCATTTTTGTACACATTCCAAAGAAAGATGTAAAAATTAACAAGCTATAGCATTGTTATCTCATTAAATTAAAATTTTGTCAAAGATCATTCAACAATGGTCGCAGCAGTTCATTCCCAAGATGCTGCCAGAAATTCAAGTCAGATAATGACGACGATATGGAACAAGGGATATCATTGCTGATATCAGACAGTTATTGGCTCAAAGCAAAGACTACGAGGAAAATATTTACTTGTGTTTAATTGATTATGCAAACGCATTCAATTATGTGGACCATAGCCAACTCTAGATAATGAGAAGAATAGGAATTCCAGAACACTTTATTGTTCTTATGGAGAACCTATACAGATCCAAAGTTGGAGTGCCTACATTCTAAATACCCGGCTTTTAGATGCTATCGATGATACCAAAAGCCCTATATCCATTTGCAGAGTCCCAGCCTGGGTTGAGTCCCTGGTGAATCCTCACTGCCTGCTGACTAGGAATATTAACATTAGACAAAGAGCATTATAAACAGGTTCTTAGAACTGTAATTTGACTGGAATGTAACACCTTGCCATTTAATCTCCCTTTGGTACAACTTTCAATTTATCCTAAATCTTAATATCCTTTGTTTTTTACATATGATCATTGTTGCTGGTCCTTTTCTTTCTTTCTTTTTCTGTTCTTTGTTCTCGTTTCATATGTTTTTTTTAAAATAATTTTATTGGGAGCTCGTATAACATTTATCACAATCCATAAATACATCCATTGTGTCAAGCACATCTGCACATTTGTTGCCATCCTCATTCTCAAAACATCTGCTTTCCACTCGAGCCCCTGGCATCAGGTACTCACTTTTCCCCTCCCTCTCCATTCCCCCCTCCCTCATGAACCTTTGATAATTTACAAGTCATTATTATTTTGCCATATCTTACACTGTCCAATGTCTCCCTTCACCCACTTTGTTGTTCATCCCCTAGGGAGGAGGTTATTTGTAGATCCCTGTAATTGGTTCCCCCTTTCTACCTCACCCACCCTCTACCCTCTCGGTATCACCACTCACACCACTGGTCCTGAAGAGATCATTTGTCCTGGATTCCCTGTGTTCCCAGTTCCTATCTGTACCAGTGTACATCCTCTGGTCCTGCCAGACTTATAAAGTAGAATTGGGATCATGATAGTTGTGGGGAGGAAGCATTTAAGAAGTAGAGGAAAAGTGTATGTTTCATCATTTCATCGTTGCTACCCTGCAACCTGACCAGTTTGTCTCCTCCCAGCTTCTGTAAGGGGATGTCCAGTTGCCCACAAATGGCCTTTGGGACTCCTCCCCTGCACTCCCCGTCATTCACAATGATGCGATTTTTGTTCCTTGATACCTGATCCTTTCGACACCTCTTGCATGTTGGTCCAACACAGTAATGGGAAAAGGATGGAGGGGCCGGCGGAGAAAAAAAGGCGGTTGAAAGTGAAATGATAATGGAGGGAGCAGGGCACTAATCCACCCAGGGGGAGAGTACTGGTCTTGTCTCCACAGAATCTGGAGTGGGCATGCAGGCCCTACTATGAAGCACCAAACCATGAGGACTGCGTGGTCACATGGAAGGATGCATGAAAAGAGAGAGCTACAAGGCTGGCCCCAACCAGAGGCAAACTGAGCCCCTCCCTGAATGTGGGTGTGGCGGAGAGCAGGTTGGGGAGCGGGCTAGCATGTCACACCCACATCGAGGTAGACCAGGAGGGAGGGAGAGAGTGTCCGACTGGGCCCCACATTGGCACATGATGCTGAGAGGATGATGTCCCTGCTGGGAGCTAATGGGACACAGAGGGGACTGGACCAATGACAACAGCAAGTACCACTCTTATTGGAGCAGACTGTAACAGAGGACATTTCTGGGGTCACATGGTGGGGAAGAAGCGTGGTTTGAACCCCCCAAAATGGAGTGAATCAAGAAGGGAGCATACCTTGATAAACAATCTGGAGGAGAAAACAATCAGGCTGACAGTTCTGGGACAAGGGAGAGGGGGAGAGTGGTGGTGGAAGGAAGTGGTGTTAAGAAACTCAGGGACAAGGGAACAAAAAGTGGTCCAAAATTGGTAGCGAGGAGAGTGGAAGAGGCCTGGTAGGGCTTGAGCAAGTGTAATGTAACCGAGAGGAAATGCTGAAACCCAAATGAAGGCTGAGCATGATAGTGGGGCAAGAGGAAAGTCAAAGGAAATAGAGGAAAGAACTAGGAGGTAAAGGGCATTTATAGAGGTCTAAATAAAGGCATGTGCATATGTAAATATATTTATGATGATAAGGAAATAAATCTATGTACATATATTTATAGGTTTAGTACTAAGGTAGCAGATGGACATTGGGTCTCCACTCAAGTACTCCTTCAATGCATGAACACTTTGTTCTATTAAACTGGAATTCCATGATGCTCACCTTCCTGATATGATCACTGAAAACAAACGTGGGCATAAGCAAGTGTGGCGAAGAAAGCTGATGGTGCCTGGCTATCAAAATATTTAGTGTCTGGGTTCTTAAAGGCTTGAAGGTAAGCAAGCAGCCATCTAGCACAGAAGCATCAAAGCCCACATAGAAGAAGCTAATGTTTTTCTGTATAGAGAATCCAGGATTGATGAAGACATTAAGTGAAATAATAATTACCTGGGGGCATAAAAGGGGAGGGACAGGGACATGGGAAGTCAATGTCAATGGGTACAAGAAGGACAAAAATGTTCCAAACTTGATTATGATTGCACAACACATTGTGATATAATTGAACTATCGTTGTGTGATGTGATAATTATAGCTCAACAAAATGAAAACAATTTTAAAGGGAGTCCTTTGAATAGAACAGGGGAATACAAAGAGTGGTTTAAAATCCCTTTGTCATACTTATTCCATCTCTATGCTGAACAAATCATACTAAAACCTGCAATATGGGAAGAAGAACAAGGCAACAGGATTGGAAGAAGGTTTTTTCTCAACCTTCAGTATCCAAATTACACAACCTTATTTGCTGAAAGTGAAGAGGACTTGGAACACTTGCTAATGAAGATCCAGAACTGCAGCCTTCGTATGGAATATAAGGCAATGTAAAGAAAATGGAAATCCTCATAACTAGATTTTATCTTGCTTGGAGCCACAACCAATGCTCATGGAAGCAGCAATAAAGAAATCAAAATACACATTGCTTTGTGTAAATTTGCTGCCTTGTGTAAATCTCTTTAAAATATTGAAGATCAAGGATGTCTCATTGAGGAATAAGGTCATGGTATTTTCAATTGCCTCAGATGCATGTACAATGGGACATTGAATAAGAAAAGCTCAAAGGAGCTGATGTCTTTGAATTATGGTGCCGGTGAAGATTATTGAAAGTATCATGGATTGCCAAATAAATAAAGAAATCTGTCTTGGAAGAAGGACCACCAATATGCTCCTTAGAAGACAGATGGCTAGACATTATTTCACATACTTTGGACATGGTACAGGAGAGAGAATATCTTGTTTAGTAATTCACAGAGATAACAGTAAGGAGAAAGACCCTTGCCTAGATGGATCAACACAGTGACTGAAACAATGTGTTCAAACCTAAGAACACTTATTTCATTCTATATTGTATAGGATTGCTGAGTCAGAACCATATCAATGGCACCTAGCAACAACAACATGCTGAGCAAATAATCTCAGTAGGTGAAAGTGGACCAGATGAAGAAGGACTTGGCATCAGGATCCTAGGATGTCTTGCTGACCACCTTCGAGATGCAGATGGCACGGACATGCTCACTGGAAGTGAGGAACACCTGGATCACTAGATAAAGATCAAAGATTGCAGCCTTCAGTATGTATTACTACTCAATGTAAAGAAAATCCAAATTCTCACAACTGGACTAATAGATAACATCATGGATAAACAAAGAAAAGATTGACGTCATCAAAGAGTTCATCTTTCTTGATTGATTCACAACCAATGCTTATGGATGATCAGTGAAGAGATCAAGGGACACATTGCTCTGGGTAAGTCTGCTGCACATGGTCTTTTTAAATGTTGAAGATCAAGGATGTCCCTTTGAGAACTATGGTGCTCCTGACTCATGCCAGGGTATTTTCAATAGAATCATTTACATTTGAAAGTTGAATACTGAATAAAGAATGCTGAAGAATTCATGTGTTTGAATTATGGCATTGACTAAGAATATTGAAAGATCTATGGACTGCCAAAAGAACAAACAGATCTGTCTTGGAAGAAGAAAAAGTAGAGGCAGAAGGTTCCATAGGAGCAAGGTTGGCAAGACTCTTTATTTCACGTCCTTTTGTCATGTTATCAGGAGCGACAAGGTCATCAAGCTTGACAAAGGAGGAGGGCAGAAAAAGAGGAAGAGTCTGGAGGAGTTGGTTTGAAAAAGAGGCTACAGCAATGGGTACAAGCGCAAAAATATGAGGACGAGGAAAGACCAAGTAGTGTTTCATTCTGTTGTACATCAGGCTACCAGGAGTCAGAACTGACTGGTTTGCAACTCACAATAACAGACCGTTATATTTATTAAAACATTTTTTTAACTTTTCTAAAACTACCTATCAATTTTATGCTTAAATTGCGGAATCTTGTATAAGACACAGTCTTCAGTTTTGATTTTGATATAGTCACATGTTTCAATGGGGAGAGGTTTCTAATGAGATTTTCTTTTTGTATCTTCTCTAAAATGCCTTTTCTATCACAATACTAGGGGAAGTTTTTTCTGCATCTCCCCTTTTCTGAAAGTCTGAAAGTCGTGTTTTCAAATTTTAGGTTTATGATCAATCTGCAATGTGTTTTGAAAAGGATGTGGGGGTGGAACTTATGAGTCTTAAATCAAGTAGAACACCATTTATTTAAACACTATTTATTGACCACAAGGCCATTTGACTAATAATGTAATTTTAGTCATCTGTCAAGATAATGTTTCCTGTTCATCTGGAATATGAAATTATGTGAGATGTTTTGCAGTGAAATGGAGCAAAAGAATGGGGTAATAGAGGACAGAAATAAGAGGCAAAAGACAGTTATAGAGGTATAAACATAGGCATGTACATATGTAAATATATTAATATATAATGAAAAGAATATAGGTCTATGTACATATATATATAGGTTAAGTATTAAGGTAGCAGACAAACTGGGCCTGTACTCAAGTCCTCCCTCAATGCAAGAACACTTTGTTCTAATAACCTGCATTCTGTGATTTACCTTCCAGACACGATCACTGATAACAAAATGGGTGTATAAGCAAATGTGGTGAAGAAAGAGATGGTGCCTGGCTATTAGAAGATATAGTGTCCAGGGGTCTTAAAAGCTTGAAGTTATTCAAGCAGCCATCTAGCACGGAAGCAACAAAGCCCACATGGAGCAAGCATACTAAACCATGTGATCACAAGGTGTGAACGGGATCAAGTATCAAACATTAGAAGACCCAAAATAAACAACCATTTCATTGTGAATGAGGGGGTCAGAATGGAAACCTAAAGCCCATCTCTAGATGATTGGACATCCCTCACAGAAGGGTCACAAGGAAGGGATGAGCCAGTCAGGGTGAAGTTTAGCACTGATGAAATATACAACATTCCTCTAGTTCTTTAATGCTTCCTCCCCCCCACTATCCTGATTCTAGTTCTATCTTACAAATCTGGCTAGACCAGAGCATGTACACTGTTACTGATAAGTGCTTTCAACACAGAATCCAGGACAGATAAACTCTCAGGACCTATAACGAGAGTAGTGATACCATGGGGAAGGTTGGGGGAGAAAGGGGAGAAAAGGGGAACCGATCACAATGATCAACATACAACAACCCCCCCACCAGGGGGATGAACAGCAGAAACACAGGTGAAGGGAGACTGCAAATAGCATAAAATATGAAAATAAAAATAATTTATAAATTATCAAGGGTTCATGAGGGTGGAGGGGGTGGGAAGAGGAACTGATAGCAAGAGCTCAAACAAAATGTTTGAAAATGATGACAGTAACATATATACAAATATGCTTGATACAATTGATATATGGATTGTTATAAGAGCTGTAAGAGCCCCCAATAAAATGATTTATTAAAATAAAAAATAAACTTACTGATGATTAGCCAAAAAAAAAAAAAAAAAAAGAATGGGTTAATGACTAAACTGAGGTTCAAAGTCGACTCATATATATATATATATATATATTGGTTCCCCCTCAAAATTTTTACCACTGGGACTCTTCCAAAGACACTATATTCTCCTACATTTTGATATTTGACTTATCATCATAACCTTCTATGACTCTGTTACATTTAGTACATTTCAATGTATTTTTATTACATAAAATGATAGAATGCCAAATTCAAGATTGGGTCCAACGATCAATGTTGTGTCCCAGATCCAGATTAAAGTCTTTTTTTAAAATTGCTGATCTAAACCCACAAGTGCTTGTTATCTTAATGTTGGCTCTTCTTGTGCAACAAGATGGTTATCTGTTGTTAACAGGGATCTACCTCTTTAACTCCCATAAAGGAAGGAAGACATTATCTTTACCTAACTGACAGAATGAAGTTTAATTATAGAAACTAAAATTGTTCTCCATTATTCTTTAAGTCTCAGAGGATATTTTACAATATTTGTAGATATTTTTGGTTATCCTGCTTGGGTGAAGTCTTGATGAGATAGGCTGAGGATGCTGCCTAAATTCTAATTATGCACAGGACAGCCAACTGCAATTAATATACATAATGAATATATATAATGTGAAATAATTATCAACAGTGCTAAGAGTGAGTTGTTACCTTTCAGCTTCCAATTCATGTACTACTGAATGAAATGCTGCACAGTACTGCAGACATCTTTATGATCATGTGAGGGAACAGATCATTGTGACAATAGGGTTTACACAGGTTGACATTTTAAAGGTAGAGGTGTCAAAGGGACCAGGTATCAGGCATCAAACAACAAAAAATCATATCGTGAATGAGGGGGAGTGCAGAGTGGAGACCTAAAGCCCATCTGTAGGCAACTGGACATCCCCTTACAGAAGGGTCATGGGGAGGAGATGAGCCAGTCAGGGTACAGGGTAGCAATGATGAAACATATAACTTTCCTTTAGTACTTAAATGCTTCCTCGCCCCACTTTCATGATCCCAATTCTACCTTACAAATCTGGCTAGACCAGAGGATGGACACTGGTACAGATAGGAACTGGAAACACAGGGAATCCAGGACAGATGATCCCTTCAGGACCAGTGGTGAGAGTGGGGTAGGAAGGGGTAACTGATTACAAGGATCTACATATTAGCCCCCAACCTGGGGGATGGACAAGAGAAAAGTGGGTGAAGGGAGATGTTGGACAGTGTAAGATATGGCAAAATAATAGTAATTTATCAATTATCAAGGGTTCATGAGGGAGCGGGGAGCAGGGAGCGAGGGGGTAAATGAGGAGCTGATATCAAGGGCTCAACTAGAAAGCAAATGTTTTGAGAACAATGATGGCAACAAATGTACAAATGTGCTTGACACAATGGATTGTGATATGAGTTGTACGAGCCCCCAATAAAATGATTGAAAGAAAAAAAAGTAAATGGCTTGTCTCCCTTCCTGTTGTCTCATTCTGAAAGTTCTGATGAACCCTTGTTAGCCTCCTAGCATGCAAGCCTGCACTAAGGGACTGCTGCTGGCAGTGCGTGAGGTGCACTGACTGGGAACTAAACTGAGCCTCCCTCATGGAAAAAGAAGCACCTATCTCAGATCCGCCAATACCTTCTTTAAGCTCAGTCGCACAGATTTAATCAAATGACTTAAGTCTCTCTGCAGAGAACTCTGATGTCACTCCTTTTTCCCCCCAAATGAATTGCTATCCTATAATGAAATACAGGCGTTTTATAGTGTGGTGGACTCAAACCACTGCATCCTCTTGTCTGACGATATTTTTTCAGTATTCCAGACACTGCTCTTTATTTTTTACTCAGAATCTTTCCTTAATGACCGTACAGCTATTATTTTTCTACGTTATAATCACCTATGTTCTTAATTGCAAATTTTAGCAACTATATGTTTGCGACTTACTTTTTCCTTCTCTAGCTCATAAATAATTATAGTTAGTGATTGCAAAGGATACATAGTAGCATCCCTTATAGTTTAATACAAACCAAGTTTGTTATCATTAAAACATAGTTGACATTAGTGTATATGTTCACACCTATCCAGACACCAAACCCACTCCCATCAGGGTGATTCCCACTCACAATGGACCTATATCGGGTTTCCTGGGCTGCCTAAATCTTTATGGAAGCAGCTAGCCGAGTGTCACCTTTCCGCCAGCAGCTGGTGGATTTGCATAGCTCATTCTGCTGTTAGAAGTCTAATGCTTACCTGACAAGGCCACTGAGGTTTCTGTGTGTTTACACACGCAAATAACACATATGCGTGACATCATTTATGTTTATGTATCTCAAACTCTCACTGCCGCTGAGCCGATACCAACTCACAGCAACCCTACAGGATACAGCAGAACTGGCCCTGAGGGTTTCCGTGACTTTAACTCATCACAGAAGCAGAAAACCTCATCTTTCTCTTTCAGAGCTATTATTGGTTTTGAACTGCTGACCTGCTGGTCAGCAGCCCAACATGCATGTACTATGCCACCAGGACTCCTTATGTTTATGAATAGGTAAATAGTACTGTAAATATTAAAATAATATCTGTGATGAAGGAGATTGCTAACAACTTTCATTTTGTGCTTTTAATTATGACTATTTTCTAATTTATTATAATAGTTAAAAAACTAACAAACTCACTGCCATTGATTGGAATTTGACTCATGTCAAACATATAGGGAAAAATGAAAATTCTCCTTTGCGTTTCTGAAACTATGAAATTTTGTGGGAGCAGAAAGCCTCATCTTTCTCCTGTGCAGAAGCTGGTGGGTTTGAACAGCTGACTGCTATAGCAGTTCAATGCTAAACCTGCTACATTTGTGATAAGAAGAAAGAGTTGTAAAAGACAATAAAAACAAATTATTAAAATATGGTATATTGATAAGTAATTTTAAAGATTATATATAGTATGTAACTCTTTTAGACCCATCTAGGCCGAAAATATCTTCTACTACTTTGTTAGATTTATTCTCATATGACTGTCTCCAGTAGTATATTACAGAACATCTGTGGTTGTTCATTAGTCAATCGGAATGGTTTTTTTCTTTGCCAATAGGCAACCTGCTGTTTCTTTGTTATTGTTGTTTTCATATGTTTGACATGAATTCAATGTGTCAGAACAGATTCTATAGCAATTGCATAAGTTCTCTTTTGAAATCACAGAGAAAACTGCGTTTAGTATTTGCATATTTAATTTTTTTGTTAAAATATCTAGCCTTTCATTGCTGGTTTAAAGTAGATTTTGAAAAGTACAGGTTTACTTTGATCAGGTAAATAGAATTAACAGAAAATACACATTGGGCAAATTTTTATTGGCATAATTTCCTCAGAAAACAATTTACAAAATTGACGGAGAAAAATGTACAGGGTACAGAGCTTTAAGAGGATGAAAATGGGGGAAGACTAATTGTTTAGAACAGGAAAGAAAGTTTCCACAAAGTTGTACACTTTGAATTCACTGGAGGCAAAGGACAGGGGCGTGGCGCAGGCTACACAAAGGTGTTGTATGTGACGCTAACTGTGGATTTGGAAGCTTGTATTGAAATAATTGGGATTCAGGTCAAAGGAGTCTTAAATAAACTCTTGGGACCAGATGTGCTTCTCAATTTATCTATCTATATACATATATATATAAAATTTAAGAAATGCAAAAGGCACACATCTCTTAAAATATTCAATGTGATTTGGTATAGCACACTGTAATCAAACTAATTAATTTCTGCAGTAAGATGAATTAATATTCATCCTAAGTAGAATAAATATAGACTAGAAATAGTTTCACATCAGTTCAAGTAAGCCTCTGCTGTCAAATTAATTCATGTCTGGTCAGGTTTTGCCACAAAATGAACTACTTAAAGAGAAAAGAAAATATGGTTTCAAAGATTTTGGGATTTGGGAATTATAGATAAGGTGCTATTGACTTTAACATTTATTGATTGATTATTTATGTTACTGTTTTCCACATATTAAGTTAATTAGCTGTTACTCTAACAGAGAAAAATAAACCTAGTTAACATTAAGCAGCTAGAAAGTGATGGAGTGGACATTGAAAGTAAATTTTCATGTCCCACCTTTCTCACAGTATACTGAAGCCACTTATTTGTTGCTTACATGCAGCATGTGAGTGAATATGGGAGCAGAAGAGAGGTCAACAAGATAGAAGAAAGCAGAAAAGGGAGAAGGAGAAGGGAAGGTCATGGTAAAAGTGAATTATGTAGTGATTATCCTGAAAAAGATTTTCTGATCTTATCAATGATCAGTTTTCCAGCTGTTCCCGTCTTATATAAAATGGGATAATTCCAGGAAGATATATCAGCAGAACAAATAAACAGGGAAGCTGTATTTGGCTTCTAATCTTTACTCATTCTCAAATGAATTTCATTTACAGTTCTTAAATCCTAATCATTCCACACCCAGAGGGGGCCTTTCAAATCACCTTTACAGAACTGAAGCTTCGCATTGTTCAAGGAAAGCTTCTGATAATCAGACATGCCCTTGGCAATCCCTGTACTTCTGCCAGCAATACCCAGCAACTTCGGAGACTCAAAGCATCCATGCTCCTCCTGGGTTATTTTTCTAAAATTGAAAAACGATCTGTGGCTGCCAGCAATGGGGCTTTGTATTCTACACTGCTTGGAAGGAGACACAAAACCATTAAGGCTTGCCTCTGGAAAACGTATGGTCTCTTCAATAGCTCCATTAGACAGGATGCCTGACTCTTCTGTCACAGCTGCGGTGTGTTGAAAGGTGCTATACGAAAAGTGAAAGTAAGTCCGACATCCAGCACCAGTTCTCTGTCCCCAAAGTCCTCAAGTTTAGAGTGACGGCTATAGACAGAGGTTCTTTCTAATTTTTTTCTTGTAGTATTTTATTGTTGCTGCTGCTGGTATTGCCATCAGATTGGTTCTGGCTCCTGGTGACCTTAGGCACACATAGAATAGGATAAAATGCGGTCAGGTGCTGTGCCAGCTTCGTAATTATTGGTAATTTTAAGGCCACTGTGTCAGTCTACCTTGTAGTATCTTCTATGCCAAGCCCATTGATTTCAAATCTATTCCACATCATGTAGTGACACTATGGGCCTGACTGCCCCATAGGGTTTCAAAAACTGTCATCTTTACACAAGCAGACAGCTACATCTTTCTCCTCCAGAGCAGCCGGTGGGTTCAATCTGATGACCTTTCAGTTACCAGTCAAGTGCTTACTGACTGTGCCAGCTATCGCTATCATCATCATCATCATCATCATCATCTAATATCTGTACATATGTAGCCTAAGGTTTGCATTGTAACTGTTTGTGGTAGTCACCTAATCTGGTGTCAATTTAAGGATTAAGAGTGTAGGGGTGGCATCTTCTACATTCAGCGTCATTTCCTGTGTTTCGTGAGTCTGAAGAGGACTTTATAGAGTGGTATCAGACATATGGGATAATATCAGACTTATGGACTTCATCTGCCTGGGCTAGGATGTTTTCTCAATGTTCAATTGCTCTTGTATATAAACCTCTCCCTTATATACATATGCATGTTTATGAATTTGTGTCTCTAGTCTACCCAGATTCACACCATGTTATTATTTTTTTCCAACTATGTAAATATTTGTTGAGTAACTATAGTCACACATACTAGATGCTACAAAATAGTGGGGTGGGGGGGAAACCCATACTGGATTTCTTTCCTGAAATCTCAGCCAAGTAGGAGATACAGACAATTGAACAGATAATGACAATACAGCATCATCTGTGCCAGATGCATTCTGTGGGAGTGAGGAGGTGGTACCTAATGCAAATCTAAAGCAAAGATTTGCAATAGAGGTAAAACGTATTTAAAATCCAAAGTGGCTTTAGTCACTATTGCCTTCCATGTGAGAACAGTGACTAATGGATCATACCAACATCAGTCTCCACATCTCTGAGACCAGAACTAGATGATGTTTGTCAACTGCTCTGAAATGGGTCACCTTAGAAGGTTCAGGATAGGATGGGAGACCTATGCGGAACAAAACTCAAAATCATAAAGACTCTCAGGCTCAGTTGCTGGATAGAGACTAGTGAAATTTCTGGGACTATGGCCCTTAGTCATTCTTCAGGTCTAGAAATTAACTCATTCCTATGGCTCAGTTGTTTGCAAAATCAACAACAAAAAGAAAGGTCTATATGTGAAACCAGTGAGGTATTCAACCCTTAGAAAAATCAACCATTTGAGATGAAAAGAGCAGTGTTTCTACAAGACAAATTCCAAAGAGGTAGGAACGAAAGCGAAATGGAAGCAGGAAACACCAGGAAGGAATGGAATTAGTCGTGTTACACTGTGGGTATTGTTATCAGTTAGATGAAACACTATGTTTGAATTGTTCAATGAAAAGCTCACGATCTTCTCTGTAAACCTCCACTCAATTCACAAGAAAGGTTAAAAAAAGAAATAATTTATTGCATTGGAAAATGTGTTTCAAAGACTTTTTAAAGTGTCAAAAATAAACTTATCACTGCAGTAGTGAAGGTTTGTGTCAACGTACTGATTTTGTGTCAACTCATTGATTGTGCAGTTAAAAGATAGTAACACACCCTAACTCTCACCTTACCCTCCCACGTGACGAAGTGTCCTCCGAGGTGTGGCCTGCTTAGTGCAAGTGAAGCCTGTGGAAAAACCTGCTTGCTAGTTCTAGAGCATACATGGTCGTCACCTGACTTCTGGTTCTTGGGACTACAACGAGAGGCCTTCTGCATCATTTGCTGAGCCTGGGAGTCAGTCAGCCACCCGATCTCTTACCTGCTGACCTTGTATCCATGTGCTTCTGCAACCAGAATACTATTGTCAAGCCTGTCAATCTAGGAAATGGTCAGCAGTTTGCCATCTTACTTGCTGACCTCTGATTCATTTCCTCTGCATCCTGAAGCATCTTGGATCCATCAGCCTCTGCAGCTACATGAGTCAAGAGAACCCCCCAGACTGATGTCTGACCTGTGGTCCTGAGAATTACCAGTCTCTACAATTGTGCAGGTCCTTTTCTTGATATGCATCTACTAACTGACTTATTTAGGATGGTCTTTTGTATTAAATGCCTTTTCTAATATTAAATATTCTAAGACTCTCATTTATTTTAGGTTTTATTCACAAGCCAAGAGATGTCATATAAACCATTTGTTGATGTTTATGATTTCAAGCTGACACACATGGTTTTGTGTTGAGTCACCTTACCCTAATGTCCTCAGTTCAGGATAATGGTTTCCATACTTTCCTCCCCATTATGTTCTTGTTCTAAAATGTAAGATCTAGGACTACAGGAACCATGTGTATATGGGTTTGCAACTATAAAACCCTAATTCTCAACACAGTGTCTTACCCACAATAAAATTATGTTGTCAAAAGTCTGTATAAAATAAATTGGGGCGTTCATGTAATAATACTCATGGGCTTTCACACATGTGAAATGTGACTGTGGTTACTGCTAGGAGCCCTGGTTGCTTAGTGGCTGTGCATTTCTGGGATCTGCACGGTTCTCAGTACAAAACCATTAGCCATTCCTCGAGAGCAAGACCTACTCCAGTAGAGAGTTCCAGTGTCTGACACTCACAGCGGCAATTATACGTGGACCAATAGGGTTGCTATGAATCCGTCTTGACTTGATGGCAGTGTGAAAAAAAATGTTGCTCACGGCAGCTCTCGAGGTTTTGTTTTTCTCTTACAGTGATGAACTTGCATGGAGGTGTTCAGTCTATAGTCTTTAGTGTACAAACTTTCTAATAGGTGATAAAAGATTGAAATTGGATTGCTGGAATTCCCTAAGACCAAGAACCCTAGTAATGTAACCTATCCCTTCTGGCACAAAAAAACACTGATCTTCCTTCTTCAGTAAGTGACCTTGGTAAGCACATGATGAAGCGTCTTAAATTGTGAAACAGCTAAGTGGTAAATACTAAATGCAGTGAGTATAGCTTGAGGAAGGACAAGTCCGTTCTTCCTTAGCAAGCCCTTTTAAACTGACACTACAGCACTCCATATTTCAAATTTAGTATGCACCTGCAAGTGCATACTAAAGGTAGATGCCTTCAGCAATCTCACACGTAGCAAGCCAGAGAAATTGTGTTGATTATCAGCACCTCAAAATCTGGAGCATTAAAAGTGAAGGCTGGCAACAAAGGACTCAAAGACAGAAAGAGCTTAGCTCTTGTTAGCTTTGCCTTAAACAATTTAAAGGACATAACGGTTCATTTCTATTATATTCATTTCTATTATTTCCATTTTTATAAACATGTATTCTCCCCCAACATCTGAATTTTCATTGACATGATGGTTTATGGATGTCCTGCGAAGCATCAATGTGCTTCGATTTGCTATTTTGTAGCACAGTCTCTCTGTGAGTCTTTCACCTCTTTCCCCGGTAGAATGGTGTTAGGAAGCACCACAGCACCAAATAAGGCCATAATGGAAAGGCATTTTGACATTTTATAATGTGTTTTGACAGATCACATAGTGCTTTTGAAGTGAACTTGAGAAACTTATGAATTTTTTATGGCTAACTGCATGCATCCTAGTCTGACTACCAAAGATAAATGCACATGTAGAAACATCACTAGGTTTATAGGAGGGATACATAAAAATAAATCAGAAGGTATTTTGTAATTAGTTCAAAACACTTTAGTTTACTGTTTAGTGTTAGTGTAGCAGGGTGTAAAAGTGATAAAATAAATGGAGAATGCAGAAGTTGACTTGATAATAAGGCTGTAGATAGTTTATTGTGTTAATGAACAAATGATGTGTAGTAGGAATTAAAGAAAATGAAATTTCTCATTACTTATTAAAAAAAAACCCCAAACTGCAGTGAACTAAAATTATATGATATGACTCTTCTATTCATACCTTTGGAACGTTCTCCAAATGTCTTCCTGGGAGCATTCAAAATAGGGTGTATAAGATTAACCTGAGGGAACTGGCCAGTTTTGTCATTCTACTGGGTATACACTGATCCGTTCCAGAAAAAGGAACCGGCAATTCCATAACCAGCAGAAGAAGGAGTGACAATCATCCAGAGTCCCTGCGGGGAAGCTGTAGCAGCAGACAGCAAAGCAAGAGCCATGGCAGCAACAGAGAGCCTGAGAAAAAGAGACCACCGTGGGCTTCCTGGCCCACAGGAGTGCAGGTTAGTGCCTTCAGCCAGGGGTCTGGTTGGAGAGCCCTTTGGGTATTTATCAAGGCTAAAGAAGCTTTGTAACATGTCTGTGCAGGAGAGAAGATCAGTAAAAACGGGAAATCCTCCATGATTTGGAGTGACACAATAGGTACAACAATGGCCTGAAACATTCCTACAATTGTCAGCATGGTGAAGAGCGGGGCAAGTGTTCTGCTCGCTTACTCAGAACAGAAGGCTTTCATATAAGAGCCAATCTGATGGCAAGTAACAAAAACAGGAATTATACTAGGTATGGTGATGCCTAGATCTCCCCCTGAATTCTTGAATACGGATCCTCCGGAATCAATTGCTATTTACAGGAGGGTGGCTAATGGGTATGATACTAAAGATAGATGGGAACTGGAAATACAGGGAATCCGGGATGGATGAGCCCTATAGGACCAGTGGTGTGAGTGGCGAAACAGGGAGGGTAAAGGGAGAATGGGTAGGAAGGAGGGAACCGATTACATGGAACTGTGTGTGACCTCCTCCCTGGGGGACAGACAACCGAAAAGTGGATGAAGGGAGACGTCGGACAGGGCAAGATATGACAAAATACCCATTTATAAACTATCAGGGGCTCATGCGGGAGGGGGGAGCGGGGAGGGAGGGGAAAAATGAGGACCTGATGTCGGGGGTTTCAATGGAGAGAAAATGTTTTGAGAAACGATGTACAAATGCGCTTTACACAATTGATGTGTGTAAGGATTGGGATAACAGTTGTATGAGCCCCTAATAAAATGTTAAAAAAAAGAAAAGAAAATGATGATGGCAGCATATGTGCAAATGTGCTTGACACACTGGATGAATGTATGAAGCCTCAATAAAAGTATTTAATAAAAAAAGAAAAGAAAATGCCATGGCTTTGGGTCAGGCATAACTTAAAAAAAACCAAAAAACCTTTCTGAGAATTAATAGTCTAATATTGGAGTCAGAAAACAAAAGAATATATGAATAAAAGCAAATTTTGGAATTATTATAAATGAATAGGCATGGTCAGCTATATATAACCAGGAAGGCGTGCAGAGCGTCAGAGAGCTTGGTCACCAGAGAGCTTTCTGTAAAGGAGACCTTTAAGCTGTGAGCACTGAAGTGGGAGAAGAAGTCAGCCATGCAACAAAACCAAACCAAACCAAAACAAAATGCAGGTGCATTTGCACTACAATCCCAAAGCAATTGGAAAGAAGCCTAGGACAGACTAATGGTTTCAATAAATAGAAAGAAGTCATGTGGATACAAGTAATTTTATAAATGTACCAAAACTTGAGAGTTTGCCATTCCATGGTCACATTGGGTTAAAATTGGTAAAATTGTGAAAATTAAATTAAAATTTTCAAGAAACAATGTGGTGCTATTTGATTTATGCTTTTTAAAAAGCACTCTGGCTGCTGTGTGCAGACTGATTTATAGTGCAGCAAGAAGGGATAAAGTGAGTGGACTTCTACAGTCCTTCTGTGGTTGTCCACGGAAGAGATGACGGTGGATGGAGAGGAGTGGTGGAAAGAAGAGAACCCAGAACACCTTTGCGGAGTCGAATTGACAGTGACTTTGACGACTTCTAGGCTTTCATCGAGTACTTAGGTACATGTAGTACTTTGCTCTTTGGTAAGAAAAACCGGAGAAAGGAAATCATCAAGGGTAAGCCAAAAATGATTGCTATAGAATCATAGAAAAATTATTAAACTAAAATATGAAACGATTGTTTCTCAATATAACCTCTATGTACTTCTGAAGTTGGTGTTTCTATCTTTCTAACCCTTCCTTGAAGATTTCTATCCTATTCTACTTCCACCACACCAAAATGACCATTTGGACATCTGCAAATGGTGATATTTTAAAATACTGGTTTTAGAGAAGAAAAGAAGTAGGAATGGACAAACCCTGGACTCTAGGATGGATAGGGGTAAGGTTTACCAGCTCCTGCTAGTCTAGAAGAATGAGTAGGTATTGTGTTGTGCTGAATTGGGGGAGGCAGGCGGGGAGGGTGCGGGAATCTTGAAGCAACTTTCCTGGCATTTTTTTAATCAACAATATAGCTTTTTATTAAAAACAAACAAACCAAACAACTTCATAATACGATCCTGGGATTGGTGTACGTCCTCCGAGAAAACCTGTGATTACCCTTTTGTAATCCCCCAGAAAGAATTGCTATAACTTTTTGAGATTATCTCTCTGCCTTGAATTTAATTGATCTAGCAGATCTTCTTGGAAGCCACTATTTTGTTTGGACTTTTTATTTTTTAGGTACTTGAACAAGACTAAGATATGTGAATTATCGAGAAAGCTTGTCTACAGCCATCACTGATCACAGAGAACAAAGTATTTTTGAATTGAGGGAGTACTTGAATAGAGGCCCAATATCTGTCTGTTACCTTAAATCTTTATGGGAGGGGACAGCCCTGGAAGAGCTAGTGTGTTTGAATCCTCAAACTTTTGAATAGCAGCACAGCACCTGATTCATAGCACCACCAAACACAACATTTGCTCCTAGGCAGAGTTGAGTAAATATATCGAAAGATAATTTAATACATATGTTTTCAATATATATATATTTAGCAGGAATCCTGACTCTCCTAATCCAAAAAGGTATCCTGCTCTGTTGATTCAAAACTTCTTATTTCAGGAAGTCACGGCCACGGTTTACTCTCTCACCTCTTTTAATTTACTTGACCTGTGATGGTTTGAACATTAGAAATACATACAGCAATGCTCCCAAAAGTTTGTAGAGAAAGGAAATGAAAATATAATGGAAACTTTCATAGGCAAGGATCTCAAGGACACAGTGGCTTGAGAGTCCAAAGTCTAATGTGGAGACATGGCTCCATACAGAAGACTTTCAGAGACCAACTCAATTTGTACCATGAAGGGAAACTGTAGGTTTAAAAAATGTTCTGTCAGACGACTACTTAATTTTGCTGATTACATATCTGCTCTCTCCTCTTATTATAAATAATAAAAATGCCCCCGAAACATGCTTTTAAACCACTTTTAAAGTGCTTTTTTACTGATGTCTCTTTATTTCTGTTTTTGTATATATGAGTGTATGTGTGTGCGTGTATAACAGTCTGATTGAAGACCAGCAAACAACAATTAAACTAATAAAAAGAAATAAAAGTACCCCAAACTGGAAAACTTTCATCTCTCGATATTAAATTATTTCTCAATCACTCCTTTTCTCTTCACAATCACTTATAAAAGTATCTATTCATGTCTATTTCTAACAGGAAAAAAAAAGAAGAAGACAGCAGGCTGGGGTTTGGTCACAATAAAGGACGCAGGCCAGGCCCTGAGCCCTGGAGCCCTGAGAACAAACAAAGCGAAGGAAGATGGTGCTTGTTAACTAGAGTGCATATTGAATCCAACTGACCTCAAGTAGCCACTTGTAACTACTCCATTTATTTCTTTTAATGCCCATCATTCCATTGTAAGACAAATTAGTTTTCATTATTTTACCAATTTAGAAAAAAATGTGTTTGCTGCCCAGCCTTTAGGATTTTTGACTAGTTTTAATACATCCCAAACATAATATCTAGTTAACATTTAGCCAGATTATGTTAATCACAGAGCCTAAGAGTGCTGTGCACCTGACATCGGTAGAGAAACCTTTTGCCGCTTGACCTAGGACTTTTTGATCCAGAACTGCCTAACGAAACAGCTTGGTGGCACTACAGGACCTTCACTCATCTGAGAGGTTCTAAAAGCCACCCCACCCCTTCATTCACTTTCTGTGCTCACTCATTTCTGGGTGTCTTCATGAAAAACTCTTTGTGGACTTTGTTGGACAAATGAAAATGAGAAGCCATGGTGACTCAGTGGTTAAGCGCTTCCCTCCATGATTAACCAACAGTTTAAAAACTCAAAGGCACCATTGGCTCTGCAGGAGAGGAGATGTGGTGATCTACATGTATGACTTAGGGAAACCTGTGGGGCAATATTCTGTCAAAGACAGCTCTTGACACACAAAAACAGTAACATCAGACCATAAAAAGAGTGCATAGAATTTTAATTCGCTAGATCTATGAAAAAATTTGTGAAGATGCAAAGCATAACACTAGCATAAACACTAAACATAAAAATGAAATTGTCTCATGACAGTTTTTTTAACTACAAAAATAAATTATTTTGGGTATAATATAGAGATTCCCTGGATGACACAAAAAGTAGGCATTGAACCCCTTGTGGAAGGACTGGCAGCTCAAATGCATTCAGAGGCACTTCATAGAAAAACATGACAATCTTTTCCCATGGAACACTGCCCAGGAATCCCTATGGGGCACAGTTCTTCTACTCAGCAACAACTCTACGATCGCTGCTTCTAGTTACTTAATCATTTATTCTACATAGTGTGAGAATTCAGTGGGTAAAAATAGTCAAGGAGTTTTCCCAAAGATGAAAGAAACTTGTAAGATGGGAAAGAAATCAATTCTCATAAGAGAAAATAAAATAATCCAGGAAAGGGGCCAGTCCAAAAGTCCTGTGGTTGGGGAAGACAAAGCCTTCCCATCCATGACCTACTGCTTTGGAGTTGCGTGTGACTTACTGTTACATAGGGTATTGCGGGCTCTGTAAAACTTTACAAGGGCAGATAGTCACATCCCTCTCGTACAGTGTGCTAATTGGTTTGAGCCATCAGCATTACTATTCCCACTCCAATATTAACCAGCCAGCACCACCAGGCTCCCTATGATATAGGCATATAGTACCTCCCAGATGCTATACATGCTACACTCATTTGGGAAGTGAGGTAAGAATATTTATAGGAGAGTAGCATTGGAGGGAGGGGGGAGAGCTTCACAATATACAGTGATTCGAGAAATGGACACTGAAGAGGGATTCTGTGCACCTTTATGTCTCACTTATTGACCATTTCCTTACCTGATATTTTGCATTTGCAGCAGCTGAAACAATTCCCAGATGATCCTTCTGATGATCAATAGCTCGACCAAAGGAGTCCTCCTTGGGCCCCCCCAAATGATACACTTAGCAACAAAGACATAACGCAATGGCTGACCAGGGTCCCAACAACTTTTCTAGTTCTTATGCATTGTCTCCGCTTGGCCATGGAGATGGAGGGTGACTACAGGATGATTTGAAATTGCAAGCAGGAAGGAAAGGGACCGGATGAGAGACTGAATGTGCCAAGGAGAAGAGTGGAGTAGGTAGGAGGAGGGGGAAGGGAAGGGAGCGTGAAGGGCTAGGGCAGGTGGAAGAGTGAAGTTTCAGCCAACAGTGCGCAGCAGGAGGCTGTGGACAGCAGACAACACATTGCCTCCACCACTACCCTCCCTAACCCTCCTAGGTGGAGGTGTGGTGCACCGTGCCATGCACATCCCAAGACATCTTGGGGTGTCTAATGGATGGTTAATGACTAGAGTGGTTGGCCCTGCATCATGGAGGAGACAAAGCCCTTGAATCACATATGACTGATTTTGAATGATGACTTAGTCTTTAGGACCTAACAATGTTGAGAATTAAGGGTGTAATGTCCTAGTCCCAATCAACCTAAATAATCAAGAGGAAAGGAGCTCTAATGGCTGGCACTTACTGCAAGGCCAGTGGTTGAGCCACAGTTGCTCCATGGAAGAAAGACATGGGAGGCAGTTGACCTCCAGAAGGATTAATAAACTTAGAATCCCTAAGGGGGCTGGGGGTCTACTCTGTCCTATAGTGTTGCCATGAGTTAAAATCTATTGGATGGCAAGAGTTTCAATATACCCTGCCATCAAGTTGACCCCAGCTCATTGTGACCCTCTACAAGGATGCTGAGACTGTAAATCTTTACCACAGCAGAAAACCACATCTTTCTCCAGTGGAGTGGCTGGTGGATTCGAACTCCTGACCTTGTGATTAGCAGGCCATGGCTTAACCCACAACTCCATTGGGGCTCAGAAGACTCATTCCAGTTTATTGAAAATGGTTGAATATTTCATTCCATTTGGAATGTGTACTGTTATGAAAATGAATTTATATTTGTTGTACTATTATATAGGCTCAATTTTAGAATAGTTAACAATGTTCTCTTGATTCTTCATCTCCATCCTAAAGTTGAACTATAATTTCTTGAGAACATTTAATGTAAACTTAAAGGTTTTTTTTTCTCTTAGAATTTCTTTAATAGCTATTTAGCTGAAGCCAGAGTAAATTAAGAATAGTTCATGATGGCTATGTATAAAAATACAAAGTCCACACAGAAATTCTCTTTACTGAATTGGTTAAAAATATATTGGGCAATCAATAAAAAACTATTTGAATAAGATTTTGCTTTGTGATTTTGACAAGAAAAATGAGTATAAACTTATTGGAGTTAAATTTTGCATTCTTGATTTTAGATAATCACTTTTACAAGATTTTGCTTCTTTTATAAGTGATTTTGATTTCTTATGAGACTTTTCAACTTGCAACTGCACCTTTAAAATAAACTGATAATGCTAGGGACATAGTGATTATTTCATAGCTGGAGGATTAATAGTATTAGCCTACAAGAAAGTGTAATAGTTTTGAGCCAAATATAATTATAAAAGTTTAAGTGAATAAAGAGTGAATTGAACATATTTATTTTATGAAACTCTTAGATCATTAATTGGATGTTAACGGGAATCTAATCTTCAAGGTATTTTTTAAGTTACTGTCTACTCACTGCCATATGAGTTATATCTTATACAATTTCCCCCTCCAATATAGTTCAGATAACTCAGATATGAACTTCAAATATATTTTATAGAGTAGTCATTTTTTTCTAACATACTAGGTTAATTGTGTGGTCTACTGATAGCGATGTTTTTTCTTTTAAATTTAAAAGAAAGATATTAAGATATTAAAAGACTCATTAAATTTATTACCATCAAAACACATTGAAATATATCTTCATAAAATGTTATTGTTGTTGCTATGTACGGCAAGTTAGTCTGACTTAATTTGTCCCTTGAGAATTCACAATGCCCGACTGGCAATGCTGACACAGATGTTGCAGAGGCAATTCAGGTAAAGAAACCAGCATAACATAAGTAGGTAAATCAAAAAAAGAAAAGGAAATAATAATTTTTAAAAACCTGCTAAGGTTGTTTTGTATTTTGAAGTTTCCAAAATTGTTGTCTTCCAAGTAACTCAACCATCCCTTAAGACCTATGCCTCAGCTTCATACATAAAGGCACAGGACATGAGAGAGAGCGGTGAATGCAGTTGAGTATAGTGCTGTGCAGACAAGTGAGGGAGGGAGGGAGAGAGAGAGAGAGAGAGAGAGAGACAGAGACAGAGACAGAGACAGAAAAGAGAGAGAGAGAGAGACAGAGACAGAAAAGAGAGAGAATGAAAAATTCAAGGAAGATAAGGAATTGATGGGAATATTTTTGTTGACTAAAATTAGGTTAGGGATCTGAATTTCATTTGATCCAAATAAGAGTAAACTTTGAGTTCAATACTTATCTTCCTTTGGTTCATTCCCACAGGTCATAGATTGGAAATAGTTTATTAGTATAATAAAAAATATATAAAATGAGCACCTCCATCAACAGAAGGAAAAAGATATCAGTTACTCTAGTTGAACACTCTAGTGGCCTTTGTGCCTGAAATCAGGAAAATATGTGGTGTCTTAGAGTACAAGAAGGCTCAGTTTTCCTTCTATGAGTAAAAGTGTTCTTTTAAAAAACAGTTTAAACACCAGGGAAATGTGTCCTTTACATTCTGCTTATTGTAGTACATATGTTTCCAAAACTTAGCATACTTTCACATAGGTTAGCAGAGCAAACGTGTGCTTGCAAAACTAAATGAATACGTAAATTATAAGAGAGATAGAGCGCACGCTTTGGTGTCTTACCCATTGTTTGAGGTGACAGAATTACAGTAACCGTATGGAGTTGTTGAATCTGCTATACTGAGTTTTATTTTCTGCATGGACTCCAAATGTAATTCTAAAGGAAAGATGACATTAAATTGGAAGCTCTCTTAAAAACCCTCAGTTGATTTTTATTTACACATGAGTAGAATAAAATTTTAAATGAATAAAACCCTCTAGTCTTCACAAGACACTTTTTTTCAGAATATTAAAAATAGTTTTCTCTCAAACCCTACTCAAAATTCAGTACTCAAAAAACCTTTCTTCGGCGCTTTCATTAAATAAAGCTAGACATGTCATATGAAGTTGAGATAGCTGAATGTTTAAAAATTTTTAAATATTTTGCAAAATGGTAATACTTTCAGAAAAATACAGAATTAACAGTTACATAAATTTTATGCATTTAGTAGGATCCTATGGATTCTTGTATTAATTCAAGAGCTAATAAATACAAAACAAAAGATACAAAAGGAAAAACTAAGCAGAAAAGTATCCAAACCATTGAGATATATTCTAAAATTATTACAGAAAAGGTTAACTTTGAGAAAGAAAAAATTCATTTTAATCATCAAAAATTACAAATGAAAAATGCTTAAAAACAAATTCCTTAACTTTTGGGGTAGGGGTATGGGTGTTTTCCATAGTGTGGACAACTATTAAAACAAGACCTTCTAATCATCCTTCTTTGATTTGAATTCCCCAAATTTAAACAAAACAAAACTAAGTGAAAAACACCAAACAAAACCAAAAAACTTTCGTAATAAACCTTTCTCCTTTATTTCTAATTGATGTAGGAAACCACTTCACAATGCCACTGAAATGACAACATAGAAATGTTTCCTGATGAAAGAAACTTCTCCTAAAATGAAAGCAATGAGATGAATATAATCTTCATAGACAGATAAATTGATTGAATGAAAAAGAAAGTGATGATAATTACAATTTAACATAGAAAATGGGGAGACAATTAAAGACAGGACTACTTCAGAAGTTAAAATAAATTATTTCAGAATCAATCCAATGGCTTAGACAAAGTTGGGGGTATTTGTCCCTTAATAAAAATGACTAGGCCATAGTATCCAAATGTGATGAATACGTCCCGTTTTGAGAAAACCTGATGTAGATAAACCAAACTGAGAAGAACTCTTTCTGAAATCTAAGAACTATGATTATGTGCTTAATGTTAATTGACAGTAAGACAATACTATTAATTTTGTACTGTATAATAATGTTGTCTTTGGGAAAGAAATGATCAAATTTTACACATTGAATTACATAGACGAAAATTCTATGTGGGTTCAGAATCACATTAAAATAATTCCCAAGGAATGGTGCTGTATCTCTGACTTAGTGTTGGTTTTGTGGCTGGCAAATTGCTCAGCAGTGGCATTAGTCAAGTTGGCTTTCTGTGTGGAAGTTCATTTTGCTGAGCCCAAGCACAGCCTTCATCTCTGTCCCATGATACCATTGGGAAACGACAGGAATGGTTGGGGAAAGAAAATAACTGGTTTTAATAGAACGTGACATCCTTTCTTCCTGATTGATAAAAACTCCCTCTGCAGAGATAGCTTTTTGATGCGCACTCACATGAGCACAAATATTTTCACCATTCAGAGAAGTCTAATGAAATGTTAAACCTGTATCTTCTTGTTACCAAATGTTCAATCATGTTCCTTCCTTTTTTTTTTTAAATCATTTTATTGGGGACTGCTACAACACTTATCACATCCATCCATCCATCCATCATGTCCAGCACATTTGTACCTTTGTTGCCATCATCATTCTCAAAACATTTGCTTTCTACTTGAGCCCTTGGTATCAGCTCATTTTCTCCCTTCTCTCCCTGCTCCCCCCATCCACATGAACCCTTGATAATTTATAAATTTTTTTTTCATATCTTACACTGTCCAATGTCTCCCTTCATCCACTTTTATGTTGTCCAACCCCAGGGAGGAGGTTGTATGTAGATCATTGTAATCAGTTCCCCCTTTCTACCCCACCTTCCCTCCACCCTCCCAGTATCGCCACTCTCACCACTGGTCCTGAGGGGTTCATCCGCCCTGGATTTCTGTGTTTCCAGTTCCTATCTGTACCAGTGTACATCCTCTGGTCTAGCCAGATTTGTATGGTAGAATTGGGATCATGATAGTTGGGGGGAGGAAGTATTTAAGAACTAGAGGAAAGTTGTATGTTCCATTGTTGCTACACTGCGCCCTGACTGTTCCTTCTGAGTCAATGATCATCTACCCAAATCATTGACAATATAGAGTTACACATCTGATATTGTTTCATTGCAGGCTGCGATGGTTAATGTTAAAGTCAACCAAGCACTCCTAGGTGAAGACAGGGTTGGAACCCAAATGATTAATCATTTCACATGATGACACCTCCTTGGGGTGTGGCCTTTCTTGTAAGAGATAGAACCAGAGGAGAGCTGAGCACTCTAGCTTCAAGGGGATCTGGATCCTGCCTCTAGTTCGTAAAATTCCTGTTCTGTTGCTTCCTGATCCTAGGAGATCCAGCAGATTGCCAACCTTGGATTCATGGGCCAACCTCAAATTCATTGACCTCTGCATCCAACAGCTGTGGACCTCCTGCTTTGTCATCCTGCTTCCTGCTCACCAGCTTCTGTAGCTACATGACTCAGAAGCCTCCAACTTACGTATGGCCTACAGACGCGAACTGGATTTAACAACTTCTATAGTGCTGTTGCTTTCCATGTTTGAGTAGGACCTGCATATCATGCATAATCAGGAGTAGTAAACAACATAGATACAGTCATTAGTCTACAGCACCCCCTCCCTCAGCCACATGCTCTTGGCCTCTTCCTCCAGGAGCCAGGATGCTGCCCAATGCTTCCTAGCCTCAGTGCTGCTCCTCTGCTCTGTTTCAGGGTGTCCTTGCCTTGGCCTCTGGTGCCTCTTTTCTAGACCCCACTTCAGATCGAGATCTTGAACATGCGCCCCTTCCAATGGTCCTGGTATTTCTCTCACTGTTCCTGTTTCAAAGATACCCACTCCCCTTCATTAGCATTACACATACCCTGTTTGATGAGGGTTACAGAGGTATGGCTAGAAGAACTACCGGTATATTAAGAAATTTTACTCAACCACACTTATTGGTTTTTTTCTTTATTTTAATCATTTTATTAGGGGCTCATACAACTGTTATCACAATCCATACACACATCAATTGTATAAAGCACATTTGTGCATTCATTGCCCTCATCATTCTCAAAACATTTGCTCTCCATTTAAGCCCCTGGCATTAGCTCCTCATTTTTCCTCTCCCTCCCAGCTCTCCCCTCTGTCATGAACCCTTGATAATTTATAAATTATTATTTTGTCATATCTTGCACCATCCAACGTCTCCCCTCAACCACTTTTCTGTTGGTCAGGGTGCAGTGTAGCAACGATGAAGCATATAACTTTCCTCTAGTTCCTAAATGCTCCCCACCCCCTCCCCACTATCTTGATCCCAATTCTACCCTACTAATCTGGCTAGACCAGAGGATGTACACTGGTACAGATAGGAACTGGCCACAAGGAACCCAGGGCGGATGATCCCTTCAGGTCCAGGGGTGAGAGTAGTGATACTGGGAGGGTGAATCAAAGGTAGGGTGGAAAGGGGGAACCGATTACAAGGATTTACATATAACCTCCTTCCTGGGGGATGGACAACAACCACACTTATTGTAAGGCATCATGAAATCCAGGCTTCAATTAACCAAGCAAATAAACTCTTAGATCATCTCCTGGCCTCTTGAGCCAAAACATAAATTGAAGAACCTGTGCGTAAGTGAATCCATATCAGCAGATTAAGACATCCAATTTTATGCTTCTTGTTTAATTTTATCTCACTCTGAACATCTATCCCTGCACATATTTTACAGGGTTCTGTTATGCATATACTATAAGCCTCTAGCTGTTCCTGAGGAAAGGCGTTTGCCTTTTCTTGGGTCAACATTTGTGCTCCACCTTTTAGGCCTCACTGAACTCCAGGTCTAATTACAAGTTTAGAACCAATAATGAGTGGTGAAGGTGCTTCCTGGGAACACTCAGCAATATTTTATAAGGTAATTATCCTGACAGTGGCCCAGGTGTCATTTCAGAATGCAGAGTTGGGTTAATCTCTTCAAGTGCTTATGGAAAGAATAATGATTTTACCGATGATGAAATAGCAGAAATAGGTACAGACATTTCTTGAGATTGGAAGGTGATTCTGTTGACTGAACTGACAATAGAATTTAGGGGCCCAATCTGCCTATTCTTACTGATGTGTCCAAATGTCCCCAGCCCTAGTTTCATGATCCAGCTTCTCCTTAAACAATGTCCTTATAATATTATCAGACACCATTTGAGAATAGGAATTCAATTGGCATTACAATTCAGTCATTCTATGATAAGATTCTAGGTTTGGCTTTTGGCATACAATGTTAGCTCTAGGCTTTCTTTTAGGGAGGGCGCAAGTAGAAACTTCAGCATTTTTAATGCAATTCTTGAACTGTGACACAGAAACTATTTGTCTATCATTTTCTTTACCACTTTGTCTTTTAGGAAGAGTAACAGCAAGCCAATTTCTCCATACTTTTCATTCTGACAAAATTTCAGAAAAGTATCAGACACATCGTTATCCAGTGCTTCATGTTTCACAAATTCTTTTTCGATTTGTGGTGATATTATTGTGCATGTTAACATTGCCAACTCACGCTATGGATCAACAGTGCCCTTTATACTCTCATCAGTACTGGTGGAGACAGAATTATCGCTCCTTGAAAACTAACCAGACTTGAAAGCCAATTTAGAAAGCTCATCTTTACAGTGTTCTTTCTCTTGACCTGCATCTCAGTAGCAGATGTCTTATGCTGGGTTTTCTAGTGAAGCAAAACCAAGGACGACCTCTATATAAGTATATCTTGAAAACACAGACCACGTAGTTGTAGAGGCAGGAAAATGTGTGTCCAGGAGGATTCCAAGTTGGTAGATTGGAAATTAGACTGGAGGTTCCTCTTGATGCATCAAGTTTCAGGGGCTGCTGAATCTGAGATTGCATGAAGATGAGAGATTGGTGTCTATAGAAGTAAATTACTTAATTAGTAATTAAGCCAAGGTCAGCCTTGTGGCTGCAGAGGTGAATGAATTCAAGGTTGGCGTGTCAGATGACATGCTGCTGCTGCCTCTCAGGATTCACAGGCATTATTGCAGGCTGTTGGTTCAAGTATGGGGAACTTGCAGCCAATGACCAGGATTCAGGTGCAGCAAACAGCAAAGAAAACAAACAAGTTTTCCTACACCATCCACTTACATTAGAAACAGACCGGACCCCCAGTAAAACTCCCCTTCAACTGATTGCATCAGGGCTGTGACCTGAGTTTTCTTATAGCTGTTTCATGGCTCATAGCAGATTTCATTATGGAGGTGATTACATTATGCTAAGTCAAATTACAAAGTATTATTGGGCCCAACTCCAGACCACTGAGAATCCTAATCCAACCAGGTTGACAGATAACTTTAACTACCACTTACATGACTTAAAGCTTTTAGAAAATAGGGGGAATAATAAAATACATCCAGCCGTGAAGCAATCATGTACAGTAATCTATATTTAATTTTAGAAGTTATAGACAGAGGGTTTTATGATTATTTGTTATGTATAGTACTTATAAGAACTTCTGGCTGTACTGTCAGGTAAGCATTGGATTGCTACCCACAAGGTCAGTGTTCAAGCCCACCAGCCACTCTGCAGGAGAACAATGAGGCTGTCTGCTCCCATAAAGGTTTCCAAAGCCTCAGAAACACGGTCCAGTGTCACCCTGAGTCAGAATCAACTCAGAGGCTGGGGGAGTTGGATTGGGGCATGTTAATTCTTGGTAGATTATATAAATACAGTTTATTTTCATATTTTATTTTGTTTTATTTGATTTTTTATGATAAGTTTATGAAAATTTATTTCATATTAACACTAACCACTCTTTTATTTGAAACAAATGTTTATTCATTTAATTAATTTTTGTATTTAAACTTAAATTATTACTTTGGGTACTTTAAAAGTATATAAAACATAAACTTTAAATATCCCATTTCAATGCAAGAGATTCAATTGGATCTTCTTAAGAATCATATAGTTGTATACATTACATCACAAAGAATTATGGTTTCCACACAAAGTTTTTTCTAAATAATTATTTGTATCCATTTGGTGTAGATTGGGTGAATTCATTGGATACTGGCTGTTAAAATCTGTCAATCTTAAGAAGTAAAGATACTTATATAATATGCCCACCTACAAAATCCACAGTGAGATGAAGAGACATTTTTCTTACAATATTGAAAAAATATTCATAGTCACTCCTTTGTAGAAAAAAATAACTCACGGATGGCAAAATTCAAATGCCTCGGTTATGTACAGAGGATTTTCAATGATACTTTTTTATATTTCTAATAACTGGAAATTGAATGTAAGCGCATGAATCAGCCATCATATTTCTTTAGTACCAGATTGCACATTTTTGGAGGACAACCATTGTAGCTTTTATTTCTGATAGCTGAACTGCGCTATTCAATTCTGATTCATAGCATCCCTATGCATAACAGAAGGAAACACTGCCTGATTTTGCACCATCCTCAGAATTGCTGTCTATTTGAGCCCATCATTGCAGCCCTCTGTGGACTCATCTTGCTGAGGGTCTTTCCTGTCTTCCACTGATGATTTACTTTATGAAATACAATGTCCTTTTCCACGCTCAGTCTTTCCTACTAATGTGTCCGAGCAGTATCTTGGTAGCCGCAGTCATAGGGAGCATTATGCTTGCAGCACCGTCAAGACAAGAGTTGTTGGTTCTTGTGTCATGCCACGATGCTGTCAATCTTCCTCAACAACACCATCGTTCAAATGGACTGATTCTTCTCTGTCCAGTTTTCACATGCATATGATCTGATTGAAAATATCCTGGCTCCTTAGTTCTCAAACTGAACTTAGTTCTTTACTCTTAGTACTTTCAATAGGTCTTGTGCCACAGATTTGCCCAAGGCAAGATGCAGTTTGAGTTCTTCTGCTATGTCCCTGAGCGTTGATCGTGGAACCAAGTCCTCCATTTATCTACTGGTATCTATCGGCCTAGCTCTTAGAATTGTTTTCTTTACATTAACTTGCAATTCTTACTGGAGGCAGAGATCTTTGATCTTTATCAGTAAATGCTTCAACTCTTCTTCACATTCAGCAAACAAGATTGTGTCATGTGCTTCCCTCAGGTTCAGGAGCCTTCTTCCAACCCTCCTGAGGCATTCTTTGTCACCGTCTGGCTTCTTAGATTATTTGCTCAGTCTGCAGAATGAATAACTATGGTGAAGTAATGAAGCCTTGATACATACCTTTCCTAATTTCAAACTAAGCAGGAAGCCCTTCCTTGTGGACCTCTTGGTCTGTGCATAGGTTCCACATGAACACAAGGAAGTGTGCTGGCACTGGCATTCTTTATACTGTTTCCACAGAGTTTTATGATTCACACAGGCAGATGACTTTGCACAGTAAATAAAACACAAATAAATATCATTCTGATATTATCTGATCTCAGCCAAAATCTATCCATTGGAAGCACTGATATCCCTTATTACACATCTCTTCTGAATATAACTTGAATTTTTGGAAACTTCCAGACAATGTACTGTTTATCAATTTTTCAGTTATCTTCAGAAAAATTTTACTTGCATCCGATGTTATTAATATTTCTTGATAATTTCTCCATTATGTTGGATCACCTTCCTTTGAAATAGGTAACAATGTAACCAAATTATAGAACAGAGAAATAGAATTCTAACAATTAATAAAATAGCAATTAAGAATATACAAATCATCTAGATTTTGTTTTAAGATACTACATTCATAAGAAATGAGGAAAAATCATTGAAAGCAGAAATTTACTACCTTAACTAATTTTCAGAAGAGAAGATAATTGCTCTGATGTACACTTATAAAGCCTTATATTACTTTATACTTCTGATGTTATAATTCTTATCTCTCTTTCAAGACTAGGGTTAAATTAATCTGAAGATCTGTGTGTATTTTCTTCTTTTATTGTGTTTTATCTATAATAGTAAAGTATTTTTCCCTTCCTTTCAAAACTTAAGTTATTTGCTTTCATAATTAAAAATATATTTATTTTGTGTCCTTTAAATTTCCTGAAGCATAATACAAACATAAATATATGAATCAATACATAAAGATTGAAAGATACTCTACTACTGGAAACATTTTGGGATAATGTAACAATGTACTTATTAAGAAAGGAATAAAATACCAGTAGTCAGAACATCATTATGAAAATTGTAAGAGAATGGTACAGAAACACAGTGGGTTTTCCCCAGAATTATTAACACAGCCCGAATTTTGAGGCCAAAGGAACTAAACATCCTATTTTTTTATGTTCTGGTAATGATCTATGGTTAGACCCCATCACTTCCACACAGAAAGTGCTTTAGGAAAGTCATTTTAAAGTAATGACCATCTGTCTGTCAGTTTGTCATACTGTGGTGACTTGTGTGTTGCTGTGATGCTGGAAGCTATGTCACTGGTACTTCAAATGCCAGCAGGCTCACTGAAAGCGAACAGGTTTTAGCAGAGCCTCTAGACCAGTGGTTCTTAACCTTCCTAATGTTGCGACCTTTAACACAGTTCATGTTGTGGTGACTCCAATCATAAAATTATTTGTGTTGCTACTTCATAAGTGTCATTTGCTACTGTTTTGAATTGGGAGACCCCTGTGAAAGGGTTGTTTGACCCCAAAGGGGTCGTGACTCATGGGTTGAGAACCACTGCTCTAGACTAAGAACCGACAAGTAAAACGGATTCAGCTCCCCACTTCAGAGGAAGGAGCCCCTTAAAACTTTATGCAAAGTTTCAAAATATTGTCAGGTATTGAAGTCCTAATGAGTGGATGCAGAACCCTGCAGAGAAAGTGCTGTGAATGGACCCTTTGGGTCCCCAGGCCCTCACACTGGGACTGAAGATGAGCTGATTTCTGGTGGTGGAGTTGACCAGCGAGACCTGAGTCTGGTAACGTCTGTGGGAATGTAGCCTTTAGGATCTTCATTTGCTGATGGAGCAAGACTTGAGGGAAGGAGAAATAGCTGCAAAAAACTGCTAATGATTAGGATTTGCAATGTACCAAGTATGAATCTAGGAAACCTGGATGTGGTCAAAAATGAAATGGAACAGATAAAGATCAATATCTTTAGTGAGCTGAAAGGAACTGGTATTTGCCATTTTGAATCAGAAAATCGGATATTTTCTTCGACCAGGAATAAAAAAACCAAGAGAAATGGCTTGGCATTCATTGCCAAAAGGACACTGTAAAATCAATCATTAATTACAAGTGTGCTTGTGATATCATTATATCTATCTTCCTTCATGGAAATTGAAAAATATAACTATTACTCAAATTTATGTACCAACAACAAAAGTAATGAAGACATTGAAGAATTCTACCAATGCCTCCAGACAGAAATTGATTGGACATGCAATCAAGATGCACTGATAATTATTGTTGATTGGAATACAAAACTTGGAATCACAGAAGAACAATAGTCGAAAATATGGACTTGGTGACAGAAATGAAGCTGGAGATCAAATGATAGAATTTTGCAAAATCAACTAGTTCATAGAAACTAGTTCTGTTTAGCAACACGTCGCCTTCTCCAGATGGAATATATAGAAATCACATGGACTAAATCTGTGAGAAGAGATGCTGGAGAAGCTCAATGTCAGCAGCTCAAAGTAGACCAGGGGCTGACTGTGGAACAGGCCCTGCGCTGCTCAAGTAAGTTCAGGATAAAGTTGAAGAAAATTAAAACAAGTCCAAGAGAGACAAACTATGACCTTGGGTCTATCCACCTGACGTTTGAGAACATCTCAAGAACAGCTTGAATGCATTGAATCTAATGAGCATGAGCTGTGGGGGACATTAAGAAAATCATTCATGAAGAAAGCAAAAGGTCATTAAGACAGGGTGGGGAGTGAGAAAAGATCAAAGTGGGTGCCTGAAAAGACTCCGAAACTTGCTCTGAATCTTACCATAGCTAAAGTAAATGGAAGAAAATATAACGCCAAAGAACTGAACAGAAATTTTAAAGGGAAGCTTGAGAAGATAAAACCAAATTATAAAACCAAAATGGAATAATAGTCTCAGAATATCTTAAACTGAAAGAACCTAAAAAAAAATTCAAGACTTCAGTTGCAAAATTGAAATCGTCTATGGGCAAAATATTGAGTGTTTCCAGAAGCATCAAAAGAAGATGGAAAGAATACACAGGGACACGGTTCAAAAAAGAATGAGTTGACATCCCACCTTTTCAGAAAGTAGCATATGAGCAAGAACCAATGATGCTGAAGGAAAAAGATCAAGCTCCACTGAAAGCATTAGCCAAAATCAAGACTTCAGGAATTGATGGAATACCCATTGAAATGTTTCAACAAGCTGAAGAGGCCCTGGAAGCATTCACTGGTCCATGTCAGGAAATTTGGAAGACAGCTACTTGGCCAGATAGCTAGAAGAGATGCATATTTGTGCCCCATAAGTGACCTAAGAGAATGCTCCAAATAGAGAACAATATTAAGGATATTACATGCAAGTAAAATTTTACTGAAAATCATCCAACAATGGCTGCAGTATTACAGTAGTGCAGGGAATTGCCAGAGGTCCAGGGTGGCATCAGAAGATTACATTGAACAAGGGATATCATTGCTGATGTCAAGTGGATATTGCCTGAATTCACAGAATATTAGAAAGATGTTTTCTTGTGTTTATTGATGATGCAAGGCCTCCCACTGTGTGGATCGTAGCAAACTATGGATAACCTTGAGAAGAATGGGAATTCCAGAATATTTCATTTTATACAATATTTTATACATGGAACAACAGGCAATTGTGTGAATGGAACAGGGCACACTGCATGGTTTCAAGTCAAGAAAGATCTTTCTTGGATCCAGAATCAAAACTCATGGAAGCAGCAGTCAAGAGATCAAAAGATGAGTTGCATTAAGTATATCTGTTGCACAAGACTTCTTGAGAGTATTGAAAGCAAAGATGTTACTTTGAGGCCTAAGGTGAATCTGACCCAAACCATTGTATTCTCATTGTCTCATGTGCATATAAAAGTCAGACTGAATAAAGAAGACTGAGAAATAGCTGATTCATTTGAGTTGTAGTGCTGGAGGAGAATACTGAAAATATCATTGAGTGCTAAAGGGCAGGTCTAGTCGTCTTGGAGGAAGTGCAGCCAGAGTGCTCCTTAGAGTCAACGATAGTGAGACTTTGTCTTACATACTTTGGGCATGTTGTCAGGAGAGCCAGCCCCTGAAGAAAGACAGAGGGACAGTGAAAAAGAAGAAGGCGCTCAAGGTGATGGATTGACGCCATGTCTGTGACAATGATCTCAAACATAGCAACAACTGTGAGGATGTCCCAGAACAGGCAGGATTTCGCTCGGTTGTGCACGAGGTTGAAACTGGTAGGAATCCACTAGATGACACCTCACAGCAAAAGTAATTCCAGAGTAAATTTTTACCAAAGGTGATATTTAAACATCTTCAAATAGTTATGTACTACACTGAGTAATTTGAATGAGTTCCACTTGTAAACTATGAGTGCTTACAAAAGTTACCCATATATACCCTCCTAATATAAACCGACCCAAATATCTGCCGAGGCATATAATTTTACCACAGAAACTGCATTAAAAATGTACTGAAAGACTTGGCTTTTCCTCGAGTATGTACGGTAATACTTTTTGCAGTTTTACATCATTAATCATGTTAGACTTGCTTATGTTCATTTGTATAATTAAGATCATTTGATATATGAAAACCAAGATAGATAACACTGCAGAAACAGTTAACAGGAGTAATAGTCCCCTGACGGTATAGGAAGAAGGGGGGTAGAGGAAGGGGAGATGATACTATTGATAACTATATGACCCCACTCAAGGGGAGTGAACAACAGAATTGTATGCATATGGACATATTGGATGGTGTAAGATAGGGCAAAATAAACAAATAAACAAACAAACAATAAATAAGGGTTCTTGGGTGGTATGGTGAGGGATGGAGGACAAAGGGGAAATGATATCAAGGAGTTGAAGAAGAAAGAAAATGTTTTAAAACTGTGATAGCAATTGTACAATACTGGTTGATGTGATTGAACTATGGAATATTACGATATCTGTAAGAGCTCCCAAAAATGTTTTAAAAAAGAAGAAATACATTAAGAAAAAAAAGTGAATACTTTCCTTACAAGTGCCCTCCAACAATTTCAAGTGAAAGTTGGGGGAGCACATATCATCTTTGTGGAAAGCAAAAGGGAAGGGGCACAAAACATCCTTTATAAAAGTAGCATAGCAGTACCTTTCAGGAATGGAAGATGAGTATTTATGTGATCACTGGCCAAACTATAGCATGATTTTCCCTGATGCTTATGGAGAAGGATCAAAGGGAATTACTGATGTCTTGTACACAATGGTTCAAGACCACGAGAGTTTTAGATCGTAAAGAGACAAAGAGATGGGCTCTTGTTTTTGCATAAGTCTGAGAGTTAACTGTTGGGGGGTCTTTATGTGGCTGCTTTGTAGTAGGCAGGCACCTGCACACTGAAATAAACAACCAACAAACTCTCCCACCGAGCAGACGCTGCCTCATAGAAACTCCAGAGGGCAGTTTAGAGCTGCCCCTGTGAGCTTCCAAAACCAACGGTTTATGGGAGTAAAAGTCCATCCTTCTCCAATGGAGTGGCTGGTGGTTTCAAACCACAGGCCTTGTGATAAGCAGCTCAATGAATAACCACTATGCCACCAGGGCTCTCATGCATGCACACTAGACGAAGGTAATCTGTCACAACCAGTTTGCAACAAAAGCCTAGTGTCTCTCAGTCTCCAAGGGGGTAAAATACTCCTTAAAAGAACTACAAAGGAATGAGGGTCTTTTCCAGCTGGAAAATCTCTCCCTAGCAGAGACAGGAAGAGAAATGTTAACGTTATTAGAAACTGCTACTTCCTTATGCCTTTGACTCCCTTTAGACCCTCAGTCTCAAGAATTTCTCTCCATCTCTCAGTTTTGTCCCTTCAGCTGACCCTCTCATTTTGGCCATCAGTACATCCCCATTTCAGCCCCCCAGGTGGAGCACATGTTGATGCACTTCTCCATCCAGCTCCTAGTGAAAAGAGCCTTCCTCTTGCCCCAGCTTCTTACTTGTTAGCCGGCAGCTAGTAATCCATATAACACACCCCTACGCAACTTTGCAAAAGCCTTTCATTTTGTAAGCAGTGTCAATTAAGTTTTCAAAATGTGGGGTGAACTGAAGCACCTCCTTTACTTGCTCAACCCTCCTCGAACTCCCTGATCTAGAATCCATTCTGACTCACAGCGACCCTGTCAGATGTTGCAGATGCGCTTCAACACCATCAAAGAAAACAGAGTGAACGTCTTTAAAATAATCTCCATAAAAATCCAAGCCTGAAAACACATAGCCCGCATTAAGTTTACTGTAAAACATATAGAATGAAACTGATCATTGGGAGAATGGTTTCTTGATGAACTGATTTCAGCAAATTAACTCCCATGGAACTGACCTTGAACTGCCCTGACTTCAAAGACAGAGGGAAATTAACTCCCATGGAACTGACCTTGAACTGTCCTGACTTCAAAGACAGAGGGAAAAGGAATCAAAGAAGTGCGTGAGAAAAATCACTGTCGTTCTCACTCTTTTGTAAGATGGTATTATTGGAAGGTAATTAAGAGCTATCTGAGTTACACAGTGGTTCTGTAAAAATAAAGCCACATGTGAGTAACTGTACAGACTAGGAACTGGAAGCTGAAAATCTAAATGAAGAGCTCATCTTGATATTTGGTGTCTTGATGTTCTTTTTGTAATATTTTTTTTACTTAAAGATCATTTTATTGGGGGCTCTTAAAGCTCTTATAACAATCTATACATAAATTGTTTCAAGCAAATTTGTACCTACCCTATTTCCCCGAAAGTAAGACATCCCCAGAAAGTAAGAGCTACTTACAGTTTTGCCTCTCGCTGAAATATAAGGTATCCCCCTGAAAATAAGGCCCCCAAACGACTGTAACTCTGGACTTTGGATCATAGCGGTGGGCACCACCGCGCATCTCACTGTTGGCCGCAGCGCAGCCAGAGCGGACAGGAAGTGTGAGGTCTCTTTTCATAAAACAATAAATGTGTACTGTATTCTTCTTCATGGAAAAATAAGACATCCCCTTAAAATAATACCTAGCACATCTTTGGGAACAAAACTTAATATGACACTGTCTTATTTTGGGGGAAACAGGGTATGCTGCCATCATTGTTTTCTAAACATTTACTTTCTATTGAGCTCTTGGTATCAGCTCTCTCCCTCCCCCTTATGACCCCTTGATAAATGATAAATCATTATGATTTTATATCTTACACTGACCCGTTTCCCTGTCCCCATGGTTTGTGTTGTCCATCCCCCTGGAGTGGGGATATATGTGGTTATGTGTACATCATTGTGATGGCTTCCCCCTTCCTCTCCTCCTCTCCTCCCCTTCCTCCTAACCTCCTGGTATCTCTACTCCCATTCCTGTTCCTGGTTTCTGTGTCCTCATGAGCTCTTATCTCTTAGCTGCCTGCAGTGAAAGGAATGACTGGGGTCATGATAGTGGGGGGTGAGGAAGCCTCAAGGAACCAGAGGAATATTGTGTGTTTCCTCTGTGTTATACTCTGCCCTGGGTGACTCTTCCCTTCCTTATGATCTTTCTGTGAGGGGATGTCCCATTGTCTACAAATGGGTTCTGGGGGTCTCTGCTCCAACCCCCCTCATTCTCAACAATGGGTTTTACTTTTTTGTTTGTTTGTTTTGGGTTTTCTGATGCCTGTTACCTGATCCCGTCTATACTCATGATCGCACAGGCTGGTGTGCTTCTTCCATGTGGGCTTGCTGCTTCTCGGTGAGATGGGTGCGTGTTTAACTTCAAGTCTTTAAAACTCCGACACTATATCTTTTGATAACCAGGCACCATCTGCTTTCTTTACCACACTTGCTTATGCAACCATTTTGGCTTTGGCAATTGTGCCGGGAGGGCGAGCATCACAGAATGCCAGTTTGTTAGAACAAAGTGTTCTTGCATTGAGGGAATGCTTGAGCAGAGCCCTGAAGTCAGTCCATTATCTCAGTGTATTGACATATAAATATACGTACCTATGTCAATACCTCTATTTTTATGAGTTAATGTATTTATATATGCACACACCTATGCTTATACCTCTAGCCATAGCTTTGCTTCCTAGATCTTACCTCTGTTTCCTTTTACCTTCCTCCTGCCCCACCATCAAGCTCGCCCTATTTTTGCCTCTTGGTACTTCCTCTCAGCTAGATTGGTGTTGCTCCAACAGGCCCAGGATGCCTATGTCCTCCCTGTTGTTGAGTTTAATTCCCTGGTTGTTCCCCTGTCTGTGGTGTTGTTTGCTCACCGCTCCCCTCCCGCAAAGTGCTTCTGGAACAATTGGTTCCCTTGTTTTCTCCTGGAGCTTGCTTCCTATGCCTATCTTATATAAGCAGGCAAACTGACAGGAGACTGATATTTAAAATGAGAAGGACCAAACTCTTAGCAACTGAAACAAGTCTCTTTGAATACAAAAAGCAACGAGAAAAAGAATAAAATCAGTCTGAAGTACTGTATTAGTTTCTAGGAGTGCACCAACAAAAGGCAACAGATCAGGTAACTTATAAATACCAAGAGTTAATGTTTTATGGTTTAGGGAGCTAGAATCCCAAATCATTGTGTGTCTGTCTGTCAGACTATGAGCTCTATCTTGAAGGGAAGGTCCTTTCTTGGCCTGCCCAGCTTTGGGCCATGCTGAATTCTCCTTGTCTTTAAATACATTATCACATGGCCATCTTCCTTATCTGTCTCTCCAATTGGATTAGGATATACCCTACCTCAGTATAGTCTCTTAATAATTTAACTGATAATATCTTCAAAGACCTTCTTTTTGAACAAGATCATGTTCACAGGTGCCAAGGGTTAGGGCTTCAACAGCTTTATTTAGAGAACACAATTAAATCCTTCACAAAGTTAATTAACGAAAACACGCCTGCTTCTACATGAGGGCAGTAGAGCAAAATGAGGTACAATATTTAAGAAGGACAAATCAACTTCAATTGTGTGCTCCAAAAGCTGATTCCATAATAAATAAGATGAAGTTTATGGAAAGAAAAGCAAGAACATAATTTTACCAACTTTGAGTTGAAAACACCTCACTTTTGCATTATATAAGTGTGTTTTATACCTAAAACCTCCTGCTTAATAAAGCATTGTAAAGGAATTTTGAGTTCTTTTGAAATGTGCTGATGAAATCAAGAGATTAACTAAAAATGTGAACCATTTTTCCTTGTTCCTTCTTAGAGCAATCACTTTCTCCCAGTGCACTCGTCCTGCAGGGTCGTCTGTCTCTGGCACTTGACCGAGCGAAGCAAGAAAGAAGTTATTGGCAGACATCCTCCCACAGCAATGGTCCACAATGCCCAGAATGACAGATGTCAGTACTTCTTTTCGCCATTCAGTGCAGCATCACTAGATGCACACATTGTAGCTAGAGGATCATCTATGTACTCGGGTCTCTTTTGGTTTGCATTATCAATTCCAGTTGGGTGGGCATAGTGTCATTTTGCATGAATTATTGTCTGCTATTTAGCATACTAATGAATATATATGAGCAATTAGCTCAATGTTATTTGACTGCTGTCCCAGGACTTAAAACTTTATAAATGTTATACTCTGTCCCCATTTCCTTTAGCCAAGTGATATCTATAAATGCATTTGAATTTCTGACTTGTCATTGGGAAATGTACTCAGGAGCATGGGTTTGGTTTTGCTTTACACAGTATTTCTGTGGGTCTCCTGGAAGATTTTGTAGGCAAAAGAAGAGGGAAGGGGTGGAGTTGTGGCTTTAGAACTGGTTTGTGCTCTTTTCCCAACTGATCTCTTTTGCTACTCCTTTCACCATTAATGGGGTCTCCATCCCCAACACTGATTGCTGTGGATTCAGGGAAATACAGTCCTTCATTTGCCAATTACTACTTTGATCTTCTGATTCATATATCATCAAATAATTTTCAGGCATTGCTTTATGTAAGTTTTTGTGGGGGTAAAATTAAACAACTCTGTGAAGATGCTTGTGGGGTAAAATTAAAACAATTTATGAAGATGCTTGTGAAAAGGTTAGCATTGGATAATCAACTTAACCCTTGATCAGCAAATAATTGTCCAGCTTCGTTTATGTAATTTATGCACTTTCAATGTGGCCACATGCTGATGTTTTCTAGGCCAACGGAGGATATTCCACTTGAATACTTGTGCCTCACAATCACTTTGCTCCACGTCCCATCTTACCATTTGTCTTTGATTTTTAAATTCTCTATTGCCTTACTAAATTCTCTGCTTCTCAGGACCAGTAGTCTTCTAGATAAAGGTTAATATTATCTAAGCCTCTTTAGCCTATAAATCGAATAGCTTGCTGCCTGCCAGCTTATGCTTCCAACAAGATATTCTCTCCTCCACCCACCTAGGAGCGGGAGCTCTTGATAGACGTTGAATATCAGGAAAGGAAGAAGAGAGAGAGGAAAGTGGGTGTGATTTCACATTATGTAACATATCTTATGCTATTTCACTTTTGGTTACCTAAAATACCTGGTTAGATCTGGTACATCTCCTGTTGTTATCTCTTAGTGCTGCTGAATTGGTTCTGACTCAGAAATTCTGTGTACAGCAGAGTGAAATACAGTTTGGTTCTACCTCTAATACAGGGCTATGGCTTGTGAATCTCAACATCCACGGACTTTAAGATTAGACGCCCTCTACCATAATACATTGAGATCAATATATTAGAGAACTTCTGATGCCCTTCTTGGCTGTGAGTTCTCTTTCCTAGTCTCTTTACACTAACTTGACAGTAGAAGGTCCAAACCCAAACTAAACCCACCGCCATGAAGTTAATTCTGACTCACAACAACCCAACTGGAAAGAAGCAGACAGACATCCACGTCTTTCTCTTCTAGAACTTTATCTAATCCTCTTTTTTCTGAGTTCTCTAACTGCTACAAAGAGAGAGTATGATTATGTTCTCCTTTTAAATACTTAGCTGACTCTACCACATTTAAAGTTTTTCATGGTTTCTTAAAGGCTTTTCAAATTTCTTGCATTCCTGCAACTTGCTTTGGATGCCATGGTGAAAGAAATGAAGATGGATTTTCAAGTTCTTCCTCATTTGTATTCTGATTTCCAGTAGCTACAGCAATGGCTCGTGAAATACAGAATTTCATGTAACGATTTTAGTGTGTTAGGCTGGGTTGTGCAGAGAAACAAATCAGTGATGCTCAACTACAAGAAGTAGGACGAAAATAACTTTATATCAAGAAGCAACTTTATCTCAAAAAGTCGCCCTCAACCCACTTCAACTCAAGTTCATAGGTCGAACACTATCAGGGGTCCTGTTCAGACTCAACTAGATTTAGGCTAGCAATGCTTCAGAGTAGAGCAGGAGTCAGGGAGCCCGCAGACAGCGAGAGCCGAGTCACGTAGATGCAAGGTCTGTGGAAGCACGGCAGGGCACCAACAGCTCTCTGGGCCCTGCAACCTCCTTGGGGGCACCCCTGGAGGCAGACACAGTCCCTGGGAAGCCCCAGGAAGCCAAAAGCAAAGAGGTAGAGAGAGGCCTTTCCCAGAAGGTGTCATCAGGCCACTGTCTGATTAGTTGGACTCTAGTCAGAAGGGTTTAGTTGACATGATATCTAACGACCACACTTAGTCAACTCAGAGGAAGGTCTCTATTCAGGTAAGTCTGTCTCTTCACTGCAATGACCTCCTTTCTACAATAAAAAATGGAAATCCATTTCTTTTTGGCTAGGTTATATTGTGTTGTGTTCTTAATTTGAAATAGCATCACTACTAAAGTAAGTACCATATTGAGGCTTTTCTGGTTGAAATTTTGCTGTGAGCATGATTGCTTAATTTTCCTCCACCTAGATTCCGCTGTGCTTTTCCAACAGAATATGAATAAACATAAACTATACAGTAATTATGATAAATATTCAAAACATATTAAGCTTATCACGAGTTTCATTTTTATTGTACCATATATACTCGTGTATAAGTCGCGTTTTTCAGCACATTTTTAATACAGTTTATGTGCTAAAATTAGGTGCCTCGGCTGATATTCAGGTTGGCTTATACTTGAGTATATATGCATTTCATTGTGCAAGCTTTTAACTTTCATAAAATTTAAAATAATTATAAAGTAAACTGTTGCAAGTAATTCAACTGGCAATGTATTTGTATTATCAATAAAAAGAAATGTTAGAACAAATCAATAATATATGACTCTCTTATGAATAAACAATGTAAGGGGGTTTGTTTACTAGAAAACTTCTATAAGTGGGCACATTTCAATGTCAGGAACAATTACTCATTTTAATAATGGTATATCATTTTTAAAATGATGAACATATTCTAATACTTAAGAATGAATACTGTAAATGGTTACACTAATGAAGAAGTATAGATTGATCAAAGTTTTTGGAAAAAAAAAAAACAGTGTTCACATAGCTTATGTGATTTTTATAATGAGCAATTTATATAAAGACATAGCTTCTAGGTTTGTATTCCATACACAATCCTAGAGAAAGCAGGCTTACTTTTATAAAACCATCACGTGGATACTGACTGTTCTAATAGATGCTATTAGTGTGTTGGACAGAAGGTCTGATATTAGCATGTTTACAAGGATATTTGAATGGTTACCTTTCTTTCTTCTAAGATACATTCTCCAATATAGGGAGGAGGGTCGGAAATGAAGACCTGGTACTAACACAGTCTATTAATTCATTCTCATACTACTCATTTTTGCTCTAAATATTAATTACTAATAATATTTAAAGTGACAAGCACTATAATAAATAATATATAGATTTTCATTTACCACTATGACAGAGCAATAATAATTTACTTATAGCAAAAATAATAATTATATTACAGCAGTAGTATTATCCATTTCTATATTGCAGATGATGCTTGTAATGACCTATTGCTATTTTGGTAACAAAACAAAAATAATTTTGAACTATCTTTGGGCATTGTGTATTTGAAAAAACTGCTATCTTTGGGCATTGTGTATTTGAAAAAGAAATCATGAACTTCTGCTTTGAAGAAGGTAGAATCGATCTACTGTTTCTATTTTTTCAGTTAGAAACTGTAGACCTTCTTATGTAAAACAAAATTGCAAACACGATTGCCTTGTATGCATGTGAAAATTGGACGTTGAAGAGAGAAGACCAAAGAAGAACTGATGCAATTGGATTGTTTTGGTGGAAAAGAATATTGCAATGACATGGAGTGCGACGATGACAAATCTGTCTTGGAAAAAGTGTGGACAGATTGTTCTTTAGAGGCAAGTATAGAGAGGCTTTGTCTTACATATTTTGGAACTATTTCCAGGAGACCGAAGGACCTCATGTTCAGTAAAGTGGAGGGACAGTAACAAAGAGTAAGGTCCTCAAGGAGAGGTTGACACAGAGGCTGTAACAGTGGGCGCTCAAACACAGGAGCAATTGTAAGGACGTCATAAGGCTGGGCAGTATTTCGTTCTGTTGCGGACAGGGTCACTATGGGCCAGAACCAACTTAATGGCACCTAACAACAACAACAACAACATCAATATGCAAAGTTGGAAAGCAGGCAGGCCAGTTTGAAACCCCCAGACCCAAAGTACTCCATGCCGAATTCCCTGGTTTTCCTTTCGTCTCATGTATGCTAGAGTGGAAGCTGAAGAAACCACCAGAAACTGGTTAAATAAATAAGCAAGCCCACCACCCCCATCTGCCTCCTCTCCAGCATCTTCGTTCAGTTTCTTCCCCGAGTTGGTATTCCATGGACGTTTCTAACATTTCCTAAGAACCTCCTGAGTCCGGGCTTATCATGTGTTTCTATTCCAGTCTATCGTGTCTTCTGTTGTTTAGGGTCTGTGTAGCATGCTCAGGTGTTTTTAACATGTGAATTTTCTCATGCTATAACGCATAAAATTTCCATTTCCAAAATATCTATATAATTCCACAACTTTGCCGGAGGACATCAAAATTAAATTTCTTATTCATTTCCAAAAATAAGAGCAGACGTGTAAGAGCATTTGTTTAATGCTGTATTTTCAAGTTCCTGATCCTGAGGCTCTTTCCAGAGAGATATGGAAGTAGGGCTCAGCAAGGGCAGTCAAGGATGTGTTCAAGTTTTGAAACTTGCTAAAGAATTAAAATGAACTGCTCTGAACAAAAACCAGCCTCTGTGCCTCCATCAGACAAAATTACTTTTTATTTAACAAAGCATTATTCACCAGTTCGAATGGATGGAGAACCATTTTCTTGAAAGGTCCTCCATTAAAGCAATGCTAATCTTTTGTGTAAAATTACACGAAATATTTCTCTTGC
>NW_022107431.1:98352514-98354176 GCF_000313985.2 Echinops telfairi | reverse complement strand
AACAGTGACAGTAAACCCAAATCATTGGCATTATTGGAAATAGCTGGACCTGTTCACTATGGATAGAGAATCACTTCTTCTTACTAGCAATTGACAAACTAAGGACAATCTAAGTCCTGTAAATAGAGCTGCTCATTGAGAAAAGCCCTACTTAAATACCAGTGCAAAAAAGCCTCCCATGGTATCGACCCAGAACTCTGATGGCATAGTGGGTTAGCTGAATGACATAGATGCTAACCTGAAGGTCCACAGTTAGAAAGCACAGTTAGAAAGCATGGTAGAAAGATATGTCCTAAATATGTATAGTCCTGGAAACCTGCAGGGTTTTAATCAGTCCTATAGAGCCACTTTGAATTGGAATCTACTTGATGACAGTGTGTTTGGGGGGGCTTTTGGTATTGACTTATTGGAGACTGCTTCAGAGAGAGGGACATGAAGCTTTCTGAGAAAAAAAATAGCTGTCTTACAGAGTGCCACATACAGACATTTTGGATGGTAATTGTAATTAAGTAGGTTGTCTCCCAGTCTTATCTCTGTACTCATTAATATTTTAAAGCTTTAATTCCAGAAATTCCCGAGATATGCAAACATTCTGCTAGAACTTTTGAAACTCAGCATGCTATGTGAGTTAGGGATTCAACTTTGTTTATGTATCACCTGGGTGATTGTGTAAAAGGGAGGATATCTATCAAAACAAATAAATACTTACTTAAAAAAATAGTACTGGAGACCCTCTTGACTTCCTCTAGCTTTCATAGCTGATTGCCACAAGGCAAATATCAGGCAGGCCTCCAGCCTCCATCTCTATTCTACCACCAATCGTTCCTCCCATGACACTCTATTTCTGCGGTTGGGTTCGACAGTTCATTGCAGCGGCCACACATACTCACAGATGATGCTCATGCTTATGAGGATTCTTAGGGTGTTAACAGGTTACAATTCATGTCAGAAATGTTCAGGATACAGTTGGTCTGCCAGTCTCTTCCCAGCCATGCTTAAAGACAGTGCTTTCTGGCTCTCAGCCTCTTAGCCTGGCTTCTGCTCTGCGTAAGCAATGTTAACAAATCTGTGTTAGGGCTGCCAATACATGCCCAGGCACCTGGCATTCTGCTGCCAGCCTCAGACAAGGCACTTATCTCCAGCTCCAAGGCTCAGCAACCCCAGCACCCCCAATCCAGTGGTCAGAGGCTCCCACTCTACAAGCCATTTCCTGTCCCAAAGCCCTCAGCTTTATTGGCTCTGTGGGCTGGGAAGTTCACCACTTCATCTCAAGCCCTGGTCACTTCTGCTTCTTTTCTGTTCCTCTCGTGTCATGTTTGTTTACTAGATAAAGGAGTTCTGTGCGCAGGGATCTAGGGGCCCAAAGGATGGATCACTCCCGACTCTTCTCTTTTGCAGGTAGTGAAATCCTAGGGTTTTTGCTCATTTTACATGGAAGTGGCTCATTTTATACAACCACAATAAACTATTAACAATCACTCACCACTGTATCATACAATCCAATCAGTATCTGTCCCCACCTTCTTACCAAACATAATGGTTAGGAAAACAAAGGCCAATTGGTGAGAGTAATAGAGTCACTCACTGCCCATTTACTGGAGTAGAAAGCCCAGTCTTTCTTCCTCAAAGCTGCTGGTGGTTTTGAACTGCTGACAGCTCAAC
>NW_022107431.1:98349312-98351477 GCF_000313985.2 Echinops telfairi | reverse complement strand
TTTTTCAGTCTGAAATTAAACAAAAATGCACTCAAAATGTATTGATGGTTATGAATGATCTGAATGCAAATACTGTAAACAAAGAGGAAGAAACAATAATGGTAATCTTTGTGATAGAAATGAAACTGAGATTGGATGACAGAATTTTGCAAGACCAATGGCATCCTCATTGCATATACCTTTTTCATTAACATAAATGGTGACTGTAGACATGTACTTCATCAGATGGAACACACAGAATCAAATTAGGAAGAGACAATGGAGTAATTCAATATCTGTAGTCAAAACTAGGGTAGTGCACGACTATGGAACAGGCCATCAATTGATCATAAGTAAATTAAAGAAAATTAAAACAAGTTCAGGAGAAAGATGAATCAACACAATGCACAAATTGTGTAATAATGCCATCGATACCCTATGCAAATAAAGTTTGGCTGAAATATCACTGAACAACAGTTGTAGCACTACTTAACAGGCAAGTGCCAGAAACCCAAGCCAGATTCAGAATAGGACTTGGCATAAGGGATATCATGGCAGACATCAGAGAATAACAGAAACATGTTTACTTGTTCTACTAGCTATGTGAAGGCATTCAGCCATGTGAATCATCCACAGTAAACTACAGATAACACTTAGGATAAAGGGGCATCCAGAACACATCATTGGGTTCATGTGAAACCTGCATACTCATGAAGAGGCAGTCATTTGAGCAGAACAGGGAACTCCTCTGGGTTGACGTCAGAAAAGCTGTACGTTGGAGCTTTGCCATTTTACCACACTTATTCACTCTATACTGAGCAGATCATCTGAGAAGCTAAATCACGTGAAAAGGAATGTTACCTCAGAATCGGTGGTAGGCTTATTATCAACCTACTCTATGTAAACGACACAACACTAGTTGCTGATGGCAAGGAGGACTTGCTCCACTTGCTGATGAGATCAAGGATGGCATCCTTAAATAATAAAACTCATAGTAAACACAAACAAACAATTCTCACACTGGTCTAGTTGGTAACATAATGATAGACGAAGTTGTCAAGGATTTTATCTTGCTTGAACGATTTCATTGGGCAAATCTGCTGCACAAGACTTTCTTAAATTGTTGAAGAGCAAGGACTGCATGTTTGGGGAGTGAGGGGCAACCAGACAAGCTGTGGCCTTTCCAATCACATTCCGTGCATTCTGAGTCACTTCTAACCTGAGGGGCTTATTGTCTGTCACTCGTGCTTACAGTGTTTTCGTTCTACTCCTGACAATATTGCAATACTATCCAAAAATTTCACTGACTATTTCCTGTGATGTGGATAACTTTACCGTCATAGTCTGGTCTTCGTCTGCAAACTGCAGAGAGCGGTTCACTTTGGGTGACCCTGGTGGTCTTTGAAATCTCAGTCACACAACTTTCCACACGATGGCACCACACTCACACAAACTGAAAGACAAGTTTTTCTTCCGCTCACCCTGTACTCAGCCGCGGTGTTAGTTAACACTTTATAAATATCCATTGACCACCTCATATATGGCAGAGGCTGCACGAAGAGCTAAAAGAGAAGGTCCACAATGAAAAGAAAGTGGGGTGAGGGGTATTAAATAAGCACAGGCTCTGAAGGGCCAGCTGGAGAAAATTTCTGAAAAGTGATGCTCGACCTGATTTGTCAAAGGAAGATGATGAAATGAAGATGAGTAAATATACCAAAGTTAATGCAGGATCATGAAGTCACAAGAACACCAGGTTCAAAACATTTAAGTGTGGCCATAGGGTGAGCCCTAAGAAGAAATTCGTTCAGGGAAAGTTTACTTTATAGCGCAAGGAATATATTTGACTTACTATGTGTTTGGCCGGAACAGTTATCAGAGGGTTAAAAGCAAGGGAGCCATATGCTAAAAATTGCCTCCAAATTATATTTAATTTAATCATGTGATCCTTTCTTGAGTTCGGCTTACTCAGTTTTTAACCCATTTCTCAGATGACATAGTTTGACATTTTACCACCTAGATAATGCTTTTGAAAAGAAAAAAGTCCAGTTTGCTTATAATAGTGCTCTGGAAAATCAGGTCGAATTGGGATCATGACAGTGAGGGAGGAGGAAGCATTTAGGAACCAGAGGAAAGTGTATGTTTCATCATTGCTACATCACACCCTCCCCGAGACCCTTCTCCTCCCT
>NW_022107431.1:98289031-98347666 GCF_000313985.2 Echinops telfairi | reverse complement strand
GAAAGCTGATGGTGCCTGGCTATCAAAAGATATAGTGTCTGGGGTCTTAAAGGCTTGAAGGTAAACAAGTGGCCATCTAGCTCAGAGACAACAAAGCCCACATGGAAGAAGCACACCAGGCTGTGTGATCACGAGGTGTCAAAGGGATCAGGCATCAGGCATCATCTGAGCTCCGATTTTTGATCTGACCTTAATTAGCTTTTAGACATTGAGAAAAAAATGACTTAATCTCTGAGATGCCTCATTAAAAATATATACATTACTTGAGATTTAATACATATATCATATCATTCCATAGTTCAATCACATGAAGTATGATTGCTACCACAGTTTCCAAACATCTTTGTCTACGTGGACTCCACATCTCCCTGTTCCTCCCAATAACTGTACCCACATCCCCACAATCCTGGATTTTATATAATGAAAAAGTGGAAAGCATATCACACAATTTCAAAAAGGTGACCCCAACGATACAACACCTCTGAGATACACCCTAATATAACAAACCAAACAACTCAAACCCAAAATACCGAAAATAGTGGAAACCAGATCCGGTCCAGTCTACATAATAAGGGGGAACCTACTGACAACATTTTAACTGTTCCGGTCAGACTTACAGCTTTGATCTTCTATACTCTTCTCTCCTAAGAGGTCTGCTGAGTGACCACTTCCTCCCAGCCCTCAATCATAGACAGGGGGAGTTCTCCGGAGGCTTATTTCCTATGTAGTTCCACAAATGAATACTGTGCTCCCACTGTCATCCATCGCCTTCCGCACACTGGATTCTCTCCATTTAGGTTCTGCTACTAATTCCTCCTTCAATTTTCATTTATATGGATCCAATCCTTTGGTGACTGATGAGGGTGTGCTTCTTCTGTGGTGACTTTGTTGACATCTTCCTTAGGTGGCTGCTTGTTTGTAGACAAGCCTTTAAGATCCCAGACACTGTTCTACCTAACAGCCTGGCACCATCTAAATTCTTCACCGCCTTTTGTAATAGATCCTGTATCTTCTGTGCTCCCTTCCTGAGGGCGAGTATGGATTAGGCCATGATGTAAGAACTGATGATTCTTAAGTTGGAGCTAGACTTTAGTGTGAACCCCTTACCCATTTCTGGATTTAGATTTTTTTTAAATTTGCTATTACTTGGGAGTTAATACATATGATCATTTTGTAGGTCAATCACATCCAAGAGAATTACAAGATTGCTTCCATAATCAGTCTCCAAACATACTTTTCATTCCTGGACTCCTTAACATTGTCTCCCTTTTTATGAGATGCCTCATTTTTGGAAAAAGGTAGACTGATTCCTTTGCTTATTCATCAGACACGATTGCTGTGTGAATAAAATGATAACATGTTGTGTAACTGTTGGTTTATAAGCTGTGAAATGGGTCATAGATTTTACTTGATATTATTCTGGTTAAATGTTCCTTATTAGAATCAGTCACCATCCTGGATTACCTTTAAATAAAATCTGTCTGTTTTATCCCTAAACTAGCCAAGTAATTTGCTGACTGGTAAAAAGTCTGTCTGTGGCTGTCTGAAAGCACCACAGCCATCATCACTAATATTATGGGATTTAGAAGCCTCTGGACAGAGAAAGTGATCTATTTGGATTAGGATTTAAATATATACATATATATATATATATATATATATATTTTTTATGCAATATATCACTGCAAATTAAAATGAGTTTTATATTTGTTAGCATACAAATGGTATCCAGTAAGATTATAGATTTACTTCTGAATAGAGTAAAATCCTCTTTGTAATTATATGTAAATGTGTATGTGATTCTTATAGGGGAGTTGCTTTGTATTTGTTTTGATGTTAGCTTTTCACAAGAAAAAAAAGAAGCAAAAGGCTTTTATGCACCTAACTATATGACATTACATATAATTACAGAATTTTCTACTATGCATGGTTATTCTCACTTGATTGTAGAATATTGGGCTATTGCTCTAAGGCAGTTTTCCAAAGTCGTTGACGCTGCCCCCTTGAGGGGGACGGAAATGACCCAGGGGCTACAAAAGCAGATAGCTAGCTACACGTTTTCCTGGATTATGGGCTCTACACATTTGATTGTCGGAGGGGGATAGTACTGAGTAATTTTTATTTTTTCCTGAAAAGGGGACAGTAGGCCAAATAAGTGTGGGAACCAATGGTTTAAAGCACTAATATTAGCTTGTTTCCAATGTCTTTAAAATAAGTTTCTCACTTTTGTCATATCTTGGAGGGAATGTCATCAAAGGAGTCCAGAATAAATATAATTTTTGACAGCATTATTTTATGTTATTGGGTCTTATTACTTAATATTCCACTTTATGCTTCAATAAAATATGAATCTATCAAATGAGACTGTTATAAAGGTTATTTGACACCCAAAGTGATACAATTCAAAGAATATATATATAATCAAAAAATATATGTATATTTGATTACCCTGGCTAGTGTTTTGGTGTGTTCCCTTGTTTATATCCACAGCAGTTGTCTTTTGTAGCATTTTGAATAATTAGATATTTTGAGCATGAATTGTGGTTTTTCAAATACATTTGAGAAGATACAAAGCTTAAATCGTATAAATGTTTTCAGTTAAGGGTTTCTTCACTTCACTCCCAGAGGGCACGTGTCAGACATCGTCCTGCGTCTGGAGAGAAGAAGAGTTCTCTCGCTGCTCTCTCTGACCACAGTCCATCTGTCTGAGTCATTGAACAGGAGAATCGGAGTCACTGCTGACCCTTTGCAGAACTACTAAATATTCACCTTTTTATCCATTTAAAGAAGTAGAGAGGAAATATTTGTTGTATTTCTAGTTCTACATAATGAACTTTTTGCTCACTGTATTTTTGTATCATGCACTCCATTTATTTAATTATGAGTTAATTTAACAAAATATTAATAAAGACCAGTCTTTAGGCCAAGTACTAAGGACATTTCCATGGACAAGGCTCATACTGTCACTTTTCCTTTGACTTTAAATTCTAACTCGGGAGATTGTCATTGAGCAATTGATCATTAGACAATCATTGTCATCAACTCCAGGAAAGCGAAGAGCATGGGGTTACATGCACATGATTTAGGCGGGCTTCACCTTTTTGCACATTAGAAAAAGATTTTTAGAGAACAAATTTTTATGTTGAAGTTAGTGAAAGTAGGTGGGGACCAAGGAATAATTCTTGTAAATGTCTTCTTGGGGATGTGAGCATGCTCAAAACGAAGAATCAAAAGAAGCCCGTGCAACGGAATTCAGACTCCATGAAGGAAGAATGGCAGGGAACCCCTTTACCTGCACATCTGAAGATGTATTTGTGCCTTTTCTGGGTCAGCTCAACATGAGGTCCTAGAAAGAGCCTGATTATCAACACAACTCCACGGGGCAAATACACTAGAAAATGAACCTTTTAGAGAGGAATAACCTATTTATTTCAGTTGGGTGGAAGAGATACCCTGAATTACTCTCTGGTTTGAAACAATTAAAACGCAGAACTGAGGTAATAGAAAAAAGAAAAGAAACTTCAAAACATATATATGTAGGAATCCTATGAGATAATCTTCTCCTTTGAAGACTATCTTAGAGAGAGAGAAGACAGGAGAAGACCAGGATAACTCTCGTAGCTGCTAGAGTTTTACATCCTCAATGTAAGTGGAGAGATACTGCTTGCTGTGGTCTTGGGCTATATGAAAGAAGTCTATTTTGTGAATACATAACACGTGGTGGCTTTCATGGAAGCTGGTCTGAATTCACACTGCAAGAGCGAACTTCAACAGCCTCAAAGTAATAATTTAACTCAAGTGACTCTGGAACAGAAATGCATTCAGATTGACAAAGCAGGTACTGAGGAGCTTAATTCAACTCACACCTCAACAATCTGACAGAGAAGTTGGGAAGAAAAATGTCTCACACAGAATTGCAAAGAAGGCTGAGAACCACCAGAAACAACAGCTAGCAGAAACAGATACACAAGGATCTCAGAGTTCAGAATTATTTGACATTGATCAGAAAAGACCCACATTTCAATAAAACCCAAATCACTGCCATCGAGTTCACTCTGACTCATAGCGACCCTGTAGAGAGCTGAGAACCCTATTGGGGATCTCAGGCTGTAGATCTTTTTTTTAATCATTTATTAGGGGCTCATACAACTCTTATCACAGTCCATACATACATCAATTGTGTAAAGCACATGTGTACATTCATTGCCCTCATCATTCTCAAAACATTTGCTCCCCACTAAGGCCCTGGCATCAGCTCCTCATTTTTTCCCCTCCCTCCCCGCTCCCCCCTCCCTCATGAACCCTTGATAATTTATAAATTATTATTTTTTCATAGCTTTCCCTGTCCGACGTCTCCCTTCACCCACTTTTCTGTTGTCCATCCCCCAGGGATGGGGTTATATGTAGATCCTTGTAATTGGTTCCCCCTTTCCACCCCACCCTCACTCCAAGCTCCCAGTATCGCCACTCACACCATTGGTCCTGTAGGGATCATCTGCCCCGGATTCCCTGTGTTTCCAGGTTTTCAGTTCCTATCTGTATCAGTATGCATCCTCTGGTTTAGCCAGATTTGTAAGGTAGAATTGGGATCATGATAGTGGGTGGGGAAGCATTTAAGAACTAGAGGAAAGTTGTATGCTTCATCGTTGCTATACTGCACTCTGACTGGCTCGTCTCTTCCCTGCGACCCTTCCATAAGGGAATGTCCAATTGCTTACAGATGGGCTTTGGGTCTCCACTCTGCACTCCCCCTCATTCACAATGACATGCTTTTTTGTTCTGATGATTCCTGATACCTGATCCCTTCAACACCTCGTGATCGCACAGTGTGCTTCTTCCATGTGGGCTTTGTTGGTTCTGAGCTAGATGGCCACTTGTTTACCTTCAAGCCTTTAAGACTCAAGACACTATATCTTTTGATAGCTGGGCACCATCAGCTTTCTTTGCCACATTTGCTTATTCACCTGCTTTGTCTTCAATGATTGTGTTGGGAAGGTGAGCATCATAGAATGCCAGTTCAATAGAACAAAGTATTCTTGCATTGAGGGAGTACTTGAGTGGAGGCCCAATGTCCATCTGCTACTTTAATATTAAACCTACATATATATGCATATAGATCTGTTTCCCCATCCTCATATAAAATATATTTACATATATACATGCCTTTATTTAGACCTCTATAAATGCCTTTTGCCTCCTAGCTCTTTCCTCTATTTCCTTTGACTTTCCTCTTGTCCCACTATCATGCTCAGTCTTCATTTGGGTTTCAGTAATTCCTCTTGGTGACATTACCCTTGATCATGCCCCACCAGGCCTCCTATATCCTCCTCACCACCGATTTGGATCACTTGTTTCCTTGTCCCTGGGTTTGTTAGCACCACTTCCTTCCCCCCGCCCCTCTCCCAGGTCCCCTCGGAACTGTCACTCCCATTGCTTTCTCCTCCAGATTGTTCATCCAGCCTATCTTATTCAGACAGACCTGCAGAGATAGTAACATGCACAAAAACAAGACAGAGCAAAACTAAGCAACAAAAGAAAGCAAAACAGGCTGTAAATTTTTACCGCATCTTTCTCCTGCAGAATGGGTTCTGATTGCTGACCTGGCTGTTAGTAGCTCCACGTGTAATCCACAATTTTTACAAATGATGCCTAAACTCATTGATTAAAGACTCTATGAACATATAAAACTGAAGGATTGAGAGGAGGTAGACAGAAGTACTATGACAGTGCTAGACACAAGATTATTTGTATCTGCTTGTCTTACTCTTGGTTGTATTCTATTTCTCATGAGGCTGACTTGCTGAACTACTCTTGGCTCTGGGCTGTTCTGCTCTACCGCGCAGGGCTTGGTGACACCCGGTTCCTACCAAGAGTCTGAGCTGGTGATGGCTCTGGGTGAACAGCGAGTAACAGGACTAACACAGTGTCAGGGAGAGGCCTCCCACAGACTGAGAGAAGAATGTTCACCCGGTACAATGTGACAGGTATTTTCTCCCTTAGAATTATGAACAGGACTGATGTGTGACCCATGGGGTGGAAAATGCGAACTGTTGACTGACTCTAGGGGGTTCTGACATGTGCCCAGTGCTCTGAATGCATTTCATGCTCCATCCTGTGCTGAGCTATTTTGAAAGCCAATATCAAAAGGACCTTTGCGGGAAGCTTTATAATACCAGCTAATGGCATTTTGAATTACTACCTGCTGTTTATAATATACACAAGTTAACATTTCACAAAAGATCTTTCTCACTCCAAAATTTTTGTTGTTGTTACTAAATTGAAATCTCTTCCATGGTTATATTTTCATTGTCTAGAAAAGTTCTGGTGGCAATACTAAGCTAGTGTCTGCATCCAGAGTCCAAATTAAGATGACAAAGTACTTATAAAACCTGGTTTTAGCCAGCAGAGGTCCATTTGAGATTGTACAGATATTATGGAAGATTTTCTTCAATTAATCTCTAAACCAATTAACTAATTATATAATCATAAAGTTAGCTGATATTTCACAGAGGATGAAAAACTTAGAATTTATTCAATCATGTTCTCTGTATGTTTCAACTGACCAGGAAAATGATGGGCTCTTTGTTTTCAGTGGAGAGATTTGTCAATATGTCAATTTTCTAACAGGGATAGTTTCAAAAGAGCCTACAAATATTCTTACCACATAACTCATGTACTAGTTTAATGCTTCAAGGCAGGAGTAGCTCAATTAGTTTCTATTTAGGATGAATGCAAAACTTTAATCATGGGAAATGGCTATTTTTTAAAATGTATTATTTCTTTTTTTAATCGTTTTATTAGGGGCTCATAAAACTCTTATCACAATCCATGAATGCATCGTGTAAAGCACATTTGCACATTCATTGCCCACATCATTCTCAAAACATTTCCTCTCCACTTAAGCCCCAGCATTAGGTCCTCATTTTCCCCTTCAAATTTCTCCTTACATATGACTCCTCTTGCCTGTCCTTGCCCTCTGTACGTGGTTTGAACAAGCTATTCTTCCTTTCAGAAAACAAAACAAAACAAACAAAATCAGTTGTCCTTAAACATAAGGCCCAATGTTAGGGGGGCACCAGACTAGGTAGTGTTTCACTTTGTGGTACACACCAGCACTAGGAGTCCGAACTGATTCAAAGGCACCCTGCAACAATGGGACACGTTCTTCAAAGCCCTAGGGAGGGCTTTGTAGTACTCCACTAGAATTTTCTTTTCTGTGTCTCCTTACTTAGGAAAATGAAAAAGGCGATGGTAAACCGAGAGAAAACCAAGCTTCTTTCTGTGTGAGCAGAGCACCGCACTGGGAGTGAAGGGTCACAGAGAGCCTGCCTGCCAGCAACTTACTCTTTACTGGTGAGTTTCCTAGGGATTCCTTCACTAGACTGGAGAGAAGACCGGGTGAGTAAGCATCGCATGCAACCCAAAGCCAAAACTCATTGCCATGGAGTTGATTTCCAACTCATAGCGACCTTATATAGGTTTTCTGAGGCTATAAAACTTGACAAGAGTGGACAGCCTTATCTTTAAATGGCACACCTTGTGGTTTGCAGTCCAATACTTAGCTGGCACTGCCACCAAATCATGCCTCCAATTTCAATCACACATAATTCCAACTTACCTCCTGCTTATATGACCTTGGCAGTATCTGGCAGTGATCAGATTTTGTTTTAGGTCCTCATATTGCTGTTGTTACATGCCATGAAGTTATTTCAGACTCATTGTGACACAGGTACTGTGGAAAGCACTACACCCTGTCCAGTCCTCTCATTTGTTAAGTGTGAGCCCATCGTTGAAGCCACTGTGTCAGGACAATAGGCTGTCTGAGTTTTGATGGACACAGTGAAAGTAAAATAACAGAAAATAATATTAGACAGAGCAGCAGAGTTGAAGATAATTCTTGAGAGAAGGATTTTTTTAATGATTATTTTGGTAAACCAAAACTGATTCTATTTGCTTTGCATATTTTCATTATTAGATTATCTGCTATCTCAACACTTTAAAATTGATGCATTTCTTTGAGTCAATTATAGTACCTGATTCAGACCGAATAGAGTAATACAGTCACATTTCATATGTATAACATATGTCATTCAAGAATATATCCAGAGGCACACACATATGCATAAAATTATTGTATTTAGCTAGTTTCTGTTGGTCAACTTAGGTTTTTATCTCTATTTTTCCAGCCATTTACAAAGAACAGTAAGATCAACTTTTTTATAATTGTGGACACTCTGAGAATTTTATAGGACTCATCTTGGTTTTCCCTCAAACTATAAAGTAGATTTTAATTTAGTACTTATGATATTTATTATTTAAAACACTTTTGTAAAATGTTTTATAACCAAGGCATAGGGAAATATAAGTAGCACCAACTATAGACCAATACAGATTGACAGATTATTCTGAAGGAGAGGCATCTGTGTCCATACGAGAATACTGGCTTCTGGTGTGCTCAGTCTGACTTGTGCACCTTTTAACTGAACACAGCTAAAGGAAACAGATGTGTTATACCTAGTAGTATAGATTTGCTCACAAATGGCATTGTGTCTAACATTTTAATTGAAAGCCTTTCTTAGCAGATATATGTTGTTGTTGTCTCCGTCACTGAATTCTTGGACTTTCTGGAGGATGCTTAACAGGAAAGCAATAACAAAAGTTAAAAAAAAAAGCTGAGGCCATTGAATTGATTTTACCTTCCTAAGTTCCCGGGAAATGAAAAATCATTGATAAAATTCCTTAAGAGGGATATATATATACATACATACATACATACATACATACATACATATATATATATATATATATACATACACAATATTGAGAAAATATGGATGTAACCAAGATGAAATCCTGGACGTTGTCTTCTCTTCTCCCGTTATCATGATGCTAAGTGCTGGACTATTTTTGAGGGTTTGGTTTTCTTTACATGGAAAACTTGGATCTTCAGCAGCAGCCAGCCCTTCAAGTCCTTCTCACTTCCAACAAGCAAGGTTGTGTTACCTGCACAGCAGAGACTGCCAATAATCCTTCCTTCAATCCTGATGCTGTCTTCTTCTTCATATAAGCCAGCATCTCTAATTAGTTTCTCAGTTACAGATTGAATAAGTATGGAGAGAAAATAACAACTCCCACACACCTTTTCCTTGATTTCAAATCATGCCAGATTTCCTTGTCGTGTTGGAAAAACTGCTTCTTGATCCATGTACGAGGTCTGCAGGAGCGCAGTGAGGTTTGCTGGAATTCCCATCCTCCATAGTTTGTTCTGCCCTCCTCAGCTGGATGCTTTTACTTAGTCAATAAAACACAAGCCCACATCTCTCTGGTATGTTTGTGCTTTCAAGGCAGATCCATCTGTTATCAGTAATGATACCCCTAGTCCCCTGCCCTCTTCTGAATCTTGCCTGGACTATTGGTAGCTCCCTGTCAATGGACCGCTGCACACATTGTTGGATGATCTTGAGCAATATTTCACTTGCATGCGATATTACTTGCATGTGCTGTGGGAGACCAAGAAAAATTGATGCAGTTGAATTATAGTCCTGGAGAAGAATATACAAAGTACCATGGACTATGAAAAGAATCAACAAGTCTGTCTTGGAAGAAGTACATACAGAATGTCCCTTGCAAGCAAGGAGAGTGAGACATTATCTCAGGTACTGTGGACATGTTACCGGGAGAGACCAGTCCTTAGAAAATGACATCATGCTTGGTTAAGAAGAGGGGCAGCGACAAAGGGAAGACACTCAATAAGTGGAATTGACACAGCAATTGCCAAAATGGGCTCAAATACAACAAAATTGGGAGGATGTGTTTCATTTTGTTGTTCTTGGGTATCGATGTCTTGGGAACAACTTGATAGCACCCAGCAAGAGTAACATTTAGAAAATGTAATACATTGTTAACGTGCTTATCTCTTGTAAAACGCCGCAGTCAATACACTGGCTGGATGCAATTTCCAAATCTTTCAATACCCAGGGTTTGCTTTCTGAGGACAAAGCAAAGCAGTGCTGCTCTGCTTTCTTATGTTAGTATTTCAATCCTTAAATAACTCCTTACAATGCAGTATACATTCAGATTTTTCTGAATTTTTCCACTTTTAAAATTGTGTCTTTGTCTGCATCTTTATTTTACTTCACCAACCTCTAAAATCCTCCTCTGCCTTAAAAAAAAAAGTTTATTTTTAAAGTCAATGAACACGGCTTAACTTCACAGGTTGATATATTTCCTGTGGCCATTTTTAATAATCAGCTGAAATAATAACTTTCCATAATTAGGAAATAAATGATTTATTTCTTTAAAAGTTCTGACAAAAATAGACCTACAGGTACACAGAGGACTAAGCAAAAAGTTGCTAATAAAGACCCAGGAGTGCTCATTTTTGGTGACCTCCGGCAAGTTTCATTGCCTTCAAGTGCCAAAGATGTTCATTAATTTTACTCTTTCCAAGTTAGAAAATAATGCTTACTGCTTGAAGCTTCATTGCTTGATGCAATTGATGTCGTATAGGAATTAGTATCAGGAAGATAACAACACACAATGGGGGACATTTTGAGTGGGGTGTGTCGAGCATACATGGTGATTTAGGAATCACCACTGCCAAAGGTTTTGCCTTTTAACATAAAGCTTAAGCCCTTTTCACTGAAAAATCTAACATTTAACAGCAAAGGTTCTGCACTCTCTTAATCTTAGCAATTTGCTGCTTTCTCTATGCACGCAGCTCCCCTGATTACTTGCTCTGACTGCTGCACAGCCCTATGTCCTGGGCTGGTCCTCGCTCAGAGAATGAGTAGCCAGGATACTCTCTCATGCAGTCAAGTCATGGTTCCAATGTAGAGATGTTATCAATTTGACAGCCCTCATGTCAAATATGAACAATTCGTTTTTGAAAATTTCAAATCGTTTATTTATTTTTAAAATTTTTTACATGCTAATATTCTTTACTATATTAATTACTACTATCATTCTCTCTTTAAAGTTTAAAATTTAGTAATGTCTTCTTTTGATAATATCCCAAGTATTAATGATAACATTCAAACATCACCAAATAGAACATGCAATATAGTTTTCCACTTTCTTCTTTTAGTTGGAATTTTAATACATGTAGCATAACCTTCCCTAGTGCAATCATGTCAAGTGGAAGAGATCTGCTACCTCAATTAGTTTACAACCATCTTTGTTAACATGAACTCGTTAACATTGTCTCCCCCCCACCCCCACCCCAACTGAACCCCTCATTCTACTTGATGTCCCTATAGATTCATCAATCCTGGGTTTCATATATCAAAAACCAGAAAAGCATAAAGCACAGCTTCAGGAGTTCGCTCTAGTGACATCACACCTCTGAGATACACTCTACCTGTTCTAAAATATGAACAATTCTTACTTCAGACTCTCTCTTCCATCCACGCTTCAGTTGATATTCCGTCACTTTCTGCAGCTTTGTTTCACACTGACACCTCCAGTACAGCTTGGGCTTCTAGATTTTAATATCTTGTGTTTTCTTTGTGATGGAGGCTTGTCTCTGTTTTACTTTATTGTCATTGTTGGCTTTTTGGTTTTCTTTTCTGTATGTTTTTCTGTATATGAAATTGAGAATTGGTAAATCTACAGAGACAGCGAGCAGATTAATGGTTTCTTGATGGTTTGGCATGGGAAGGTGGGAGGAATGGGGAGCTAATAGCAATGAGTACAAGAAAGAAGAAAATGTTCTAGAAATGATTGTGATGATTGTACAATTTTTCTCTGTCTTTTGTTCAATAGTTTTATTGACCTGTAATTCACATACCCTCCTATCCAATAGTTCACTCATATCCAGAAGTCATACCGTTGGATCCGGATCCTGCGCTACTTCTCCATATGTTGAACATCCATCATTTAATTTTGCTACAATAACCCATTCCATCCTCTAATGATATACTCTGAATCATTCAACATTTTGCCCATAGAGTTCTTCAATACTGCAACTTGAATCCAGAGGCTTAATCCACATGCATTTCCTGTTCACTTTTTTTCGAAAATTGAAACAGCTTTCAAAGGGTGAAAGAGGAAATCAAATGATATTACATTTTATCCTACTACAACTGTCACAATCAATTTTACTATGCTCTTTGTTTCATAACAAAGCTATTCGCATACCTAGAAGATGGTCATAGGTGATTCGCTGGAGCGTTAATCCATGTGTGGACCCTGCTAAGAAATTGTGGGCTTCCACCGTTTGCTTTCTTCATATATGATGTTCTTCATGTCATCCCACAACTCATTTGGACTTCAGTCATGAATGTGCAGCACATCAAATCTATTCTTGAGAGGGTCTCTAAATTAAGGTTGCATTTGGCCCTTTTGAATTTTTAAAAAATTCTTCTCAACTTGAACTTTCATATGAGCAATTGATTCTCTCTTCCACAGTTTGCCCTGGCTTTGATCTGGCTGATGATATTGAGAGTCTATCATCTCTCCCCACACATTTAGTCAATTTGAATCCTGTGTGTTCCACCTGACAATGCCCACTTGTAGATCCGTGATTTATGTTGTTGTAAGCATGTATTTACAATGAAGTAGTTGATCTTGCAAAGTTTGATGATCTTCTTCTTTTCTTTCACCAGGGCCATATTTTTCAACAACTGATCTTTATTTCAACCCTTTGTTTCCATCTTTCACATCCCAATCACCAGTACTTATCAGTATATATGATTCCATGCTTGATCAATTTCAGAATGAAAATGTTCGTAGAATTTTTTCACTTTTTATCACTATATTTAGTGGATAAACTTGAATAATATTTGTATCAATCATTTCCATGTATCAGTATTGTTCATTTTTAAAATCAGATACAGACTCGCATTTCAAGGTAGATCTTGACATTTTCTTTTTGGTGATGAAGGAGATGTCATTCCTGGCATACTGCACTGTGGTGGCCTCGCTCAGAATGGCAAATCCAGTCCCTTCAACTCACTAATGCGGGGACTGGAGGGCAAAATACTGAATGATGCAAAAAGTATGGAAATAATAAGGACAATGGAAATAATACAGAGTCACTGTACCAAAAAGAACTGGTTGACATTTAATCATTTCAAGAGCATAAGATCAAGAAGTGGTGGTAATGAAGGAAGAAGATAAGCTCTACTCAAGCCATTATTGAAAATAGGACGCCAGGAAGTGATTGAATACTAATTTAAATGTTCCCAAAAAACTCATGAAGTACTGGAACAGGTGCCAAGAAATCTGGAAGACAACTATAAGGCCATCTCACTGGAAGAAATCCATATTTGTACCCATTCCAAAGAAAGGTCACCCAACAGAATGGGGGAAATTGTTGAACAATATCATTAATATCACATGTAAATAAAGTTTTCCTGAAGATCACTGGTTGGAGTAAGACATTAACAGGGCGCTTCCAGGAAATCAAGCTGGATTTGAAAGAGGAGGTGGCACAAAGGATATCATTATTGATGGCAGATGGATCTTGACTAAACTCAGACTCCCAGAAAGATGTTTGCATTTTGTAAAATGTACAAAGGCATTAGACTATATGGAATCTAACATTTATGGGGAAATTCAGTAGAATTATATTTAGAATACTTCATTATGCTTATTTAAAACCTGTACATGGATCAAGAGCCAGTCATTCTTGCACAATAAGGGAATACTGCATGGTTTAACATCAGGACAGGGATGCTTTAGGGCTGTAAATTTTCACCATATACATTTGACCTTTATGCTGAGCAAATAATCCCAGAAGCTGGACTATGTGAAGAAGAATGTGGCCTCTGGATGGGAGGAAGGCTTATTAACACACTGCTGTATGCAGGTGATGCAGCCCTGCTTGCTAAAAGTAAGCAGGATTTGACGCTGATGAAGATCAAGGCTTGCAGCCATCAATATGGATGAAACTCGATGTCAAGAAATCCAAAATACTCTCAATTGGAGCACTAGACAGCAGTATGTTAATTTAGAATCGGCGTCGTCAATGATTTTATTTTACTTGGATCCACAAGCAATGCTGATGGAAGCAGTGGTTAAAAAATCAACAGGCAAGTCTGTTGTACAAGAGCCCTTCCACATGTTAAAGGGCAAGGATGTCCCTGTGAGGACTAAGGGGGACTTCCCTCAAGTCATTGTACCTTCAGTTGCCTCATCTGCATGTTAAAGTGGGACAACGAGTCAAGATCACAGCAGAACTAATGCCTTTGAACTGTGGTAGCAGTGGAGAATATTAAAAGTATCATGAATTTCCAGAACAAAAAAAAAAGTCTCTTAGGAGACGTGTAGCCAGCATGCTCTTTAGAAGGAAGGATGGCACGACTTCATCTCAGGTGTTTTGAGCGTGCTATCAGGAGAGCCCTGTCCCTGGGAAAAGATAGACTTGGTAAAATAGAAGGTGAGCAAAAAAGGGGAGGCTCTTGATGACATGGGTTGACACGATGGTTTAACAACGTGTCCAAACATAACACTGGGAGTGTTACACCACCAAGTGACGGCACCTAACAGCTGTGCCTACAACATAGATCTCAATGTGTTCTATTTCATTTTGAATCACTCCCAATTTTTCTAGAGATTGACTTCGTATATGCTATGTTCCAGTTAGTAATGAGTGTTTAAACCATTTCTTCTTATTGTAAGTCATGCCACATCAGCAAATAAATGTCCTGAAAATGTTGCCGCCCCGCCCCCCCCTCCACCCAGGTCATTAAGGTCGCCTCTACTTTGAGGAGGCAGCTCTTCCCTCGGCACATTTTGGGTGCTTTCCAAATGACACGGTTCATTTTCTCATACGGTGTCAGACTAGGTTCCACTGCTATTTATAAAATTAAGTGGCTAATTCTTCAAACGTGCCCAGCCTATTCCTTCTTCCTCGTGTGTGCTCTCACTCGGCGTGCCACAGAAACTGGTCAGCATTGCGGACCTTGCTGCTGTTTGCGGTAGTAGTGGCACAGTTCCCAGCCTCACAGCAGCAGGCAAACCAGCAAAGTACGACAAACTGCCTGATGAGTGTTCAATTATTCTACATAGACAGGTATAAAAATGTCTGAAAATGTTAGGACCACCACATTTTGCTTGTGTATACTTCTTAATGCTACAGATTGTGTATCCTTTTTATATACAACATATCAATATTCTAAAGATAGACAAGATAGAGCTACTAGCTAAGATATATATTTTCATAAATTTCAGTTTTCTCTAGACACCCAAATAATGAAACAGCTAGGAGCCGACGGTGACTTTACTCTGGAGCATGGAAATACTCTTAGGCATCTTCTCTAGGATGAAATTCTTAAAAGAGTCAGCTATCACTATCATTATGATGCCAATTTGCAGGAGGATTGTATCCCTGAATTATTCACTGCTTTGTCTTCTACACGTATATCCTATGGCTTATGATAGATTTTTAAAAGACTTAAGTATATCATTTTCCACTGATAATTGTTTCTCAAAATGGCATTAATGTAAGTGTTACAAATAGGACGTAGGGCTGTTTATTTTGCCTTTGTGAAACTAGCATTTTAAAATAGACATCCCTCTAGCACAGTGGTTCTCAACCTTCTCAGGCTGAGACACTTTAACACAATTCCTCATGTTGTGGTGACCCCCAACTATATAACTACTGTTATGAATCGGGCAACCCCTGTGAAAGGGTCGTTTGACACCCCCCCACCCCCCACCACCCCCCACCCCCCGCCAAGGGGTCATGACCCACAGGTTGAGAACTGCTGCTTTAGGACAATCTAACTGCGGGGAACAACTAAACAAAGCACAAGGATTTTTTTTTTTAACTCTAAAACATTTGAAGTATACGAGTCAATCTATTTACTATTCTCTGGTGGTCACAGGTTGTGTATACTCAATGTATCATTACATTTTGAAGATTATTTAATTTTAACAAAAAAGGAAATGAATTCATCTAAATTTTTGTTGTAAACAAATGCTATGTAAATATGCCTCAAGTGAAGAAAGAAAAATTATTTTTCATTTACTGCATAGTATGATAATTTGAAGATTGAAAAGACATATATTTAAATATCTTCTTTGAAATCACCCTAAATAGTACTGGAAATTTTAGACATAGCTTAGATATATTTAAAATTTTTACTGAAAGACCATCTTGAGACTATTTCTCTGTTGCTTTCTAGCATTTTCTACTTATAGTCAGCTTGTCCCAGTTTGACTTTTAAAAAGTTCCAGTGGAAATAATTTTCCTTCACAGCTGTGCAGTGGAGCCATTAAGAGATGTGCTAAGAAGGCACTTCTAGACAGAACACAAGACTGAATATCCTGAGACACAGGTGTTAAGAATTAGCCACACATAAATATTGTGGAAAAAACATACAATGTCTTATCTTTCTGAAACAGATTTTTCAAAATGACATCCTTTACACTACTAATATTTAGCCTAAACTAAAGGAAAAATGGTCTTATTTTCGAGCTTTCCAAAGTAAAGTAAATACATAAATTTAAAAAAAGAAAAATATTCAATATTCATGTTTGTGAGTTATATATTCAGGCTTGAAATTTCCCGGAGTTCTAAATTAACATAATGGTTCCCAGGCTGTTTTCCAATTTGTTTTAGATCTTGATTTACATGTAGTATTTGTTTAAGAATTTTAAAACAAAATATTGCGGAAGAGGCATCATTATCATAATATGTATTAACAATACATTTTTTGCAAGATTAAATTTGTGTCTAGAAATTGTTTTGTTGTTGTTCATTTGTTTACTTCCTATTTATATGATTTTCTGTACATGAAATCCAGGATAGGTAGATCTAAAGAGATAGTAACTGGATTTATAATTGCTTAGGAGCATAAGAGAGGAGGATGGGGGAAATAGGGAACTAACAAAAATGAATGTGAGGAGAAAATGTTCTCAAATCCATTGTGGTAGTGATTACACAACTCTTACTATGATTGAACAATTAAATTTTATGATATGTGAATTATGTGCCAATAAAACAATTAGAAAATATGTGTGTGAATTCATAAGCTTTCTTTGGAATTCATTAATTGGCTGGTTTCTGGGCTAGAAGGCAAATAAGAGCTCTGAAGAGCAAGTAGAAGAGATGAAAGTTATATGGGCAAAATAATGTAAGAGTGAAGAAGTAACACGAGGACAAGAGTGATTGGTTAATTCCAAATTCCTTTCTTTACATGAGCTTTGCTGAAGCTAAGGCAACAACTACAGAATCACTTACATTTCAGCTCTAGAGAAGGTCAAGGTTAGGAGCCCTGGTGATATATTGGATAAACACTCAACAATTCACTGAAAAGTCAATACAGTGAACCCTCGCCACTTCGCGCTTCGACTTCCGCGGCTTCACTCTATCGTGGTTTTTGTGTAACAGCGCATGCTCTGTCATTACTGCCACTGATTGGCTCATACTGTACACGCTTCTGTCTGCATCGCTACGTATCGGAGCTACGTATCAGATGCATTTTTGCTTTTGTACAGTGTACTGTAATTGTTTGCGATTTTTAAGAAATTTTATCTAAGCCCTATGATGGCTCCTAAACGAGCTGCTTCTTCTAAGCCTTCTGACAATAAAAATAAGCGCCAGAGGAAGAGACGTCGGCAACTGCCAATCACAATGTTTCTTAAACGTGTACCCAGAAACCCACTGCCTACACCCGCTCCTTCAGAGGAAAAAGACAGCGACCCACCTGTAGAGTACATCCCTTAAGTCATTTCATAGGCTATTGATTACAGTATTTGTAAGAACTATGTATAATAATACTATATGTGAAATATGTAATACTGTAAACTAGATGCCATAAATAATATAATAAATAAATGATAATTGTAACGTCCAAAATGTTTTACTGTATTTTCCCTTTTTCGTTTAATAAATTGGGTAATACGAGTGTAATGGTGACTAAAGGGTGTTTTTTCATGTCCTCTATGCTCTAACTACGAAAATATTTGATTTACAAATAAGGAATCCTACTTCGCGGAATTTCATTTATCACGGTAGGGTCTAGAACCGATTAACCGCGATAAACGAGGGTTCACTATAGTTCAAACTTGCTAGTGGCTTAGTGAACTGCTTCCATAGAAATTACGACGTTGAGGAAGTTCAACTCTGTCCTCTAAGGTGAACTGCAAAGGCCTCCCAGGCACATAACAGGTTTCTGTTCGTTGACACGGGGCTCAGCATAAGTGACTGTTGTCACATGAACACAGTCACCTCGCTGAGGATCTACCAGTGGATTATTTGGTCCTTTTGTTTTGTTATGTTTTTCTTCCTCATATCAGGTTACATGTATGCTTTTATGAACAAAAACTGCTACAAAAGTTTGAAAACAATCGATGATATTTCTTGAAAGTTTACTGTGATCTAGGATCGGATGTGTTTCAGAGTTATGTATCTACCCTCACTATCCTAATTATTGTAGTATCTGCATTGCTATTATCTCCATTGTGTTGATAAGAAAACTGAATTGCAAGGTGGTAAATCAATTTGCCTAAAGTCTCAGAGCCAGTAGCTGGAAAAATAAAGAATTGAACCTAGCTCTGGGTGTGGAAAAATTGCAGAACTCCTTCAAAAAATATAAAATTAATAAGAGATCTCTCTATAATTATGCTACTGCAATGCAAGAGTTAAGCAAAAAAGACTTTATTTTAAATAGTCACCTCTCCAAAGAATAGATGAAATTTCCCGTTGACACGCATTATCTTCTTTATAGTAGAGGTTATAATAGAAATAATTCTCAGAGATGTTAGAAAACACAGACATGCAAAACAATAGAAATACCTTGATAGTTAATCATCACGGCAGGAACATCCAAAGGACTTAAGAAGAGCAATCTGTACAAACAGAGTAGGGGATGTAACGGGGAATGCGATGCAAAAATCACTGAAACTGCTGCTATGTGAAAATTTTGCAGGTTTCCAAATCCCTAAGACTAATAAAACATATATATTCTTTTTATTCTGACTGGTACAAGTCAAATATTCTCCCTAATTCATATCATTTTGGAAAAAGCTTTCTTCTTGTCTCTAAAGGAAGGGAACTTGCTGTCGTTGAAACTCAGGTCCATCTTTATAGCAGTTAGCTTATTTTAACAGGTCCTGACTTTGTACAGGCATGCAGAGAGAAGCTATTTCTCTCAGATACCCGCCATGTGTTAAAATAATAATGCCCCATCTATGGAAGCCTAGAAAAGATTGATCAGCAGAGCAACTTGGAGGTGACTGCGGCTGAGGTGTCTGTCAGTTGACTTTGAGGTTGGAGATATCTTTAAATTTTCAGGTTTTCCTTCCTCATTTGTATCAATCAAAGAAAACAGTAATAACACGTCCCTTTAAAATATTTATCTCACTTCTAAAGTATGTGAAAGAGTGCAAGTTACACACAAAGTTCAACATCAGCAGTCTGAAAATACCCCCAAGCGCCTCATTGTCTGCAAAGAATGTAACCTACCCCTTTCCTGGGAGAATCAGCAATAATCAAAATCACAAATATTTTTAGGGCCAACAATATAATAGACTTTGCTGAGATATTTGGTAATTAAAACTAATCTCAAGGTTACAATCTTATCTTTTCAAAGACAAGTTTTCAATAGGATCAATTCTCCGGGAATGTGCAGAGACACCAAAAATGCCACTTCAACTCAGTTCTTTTTCTTCCCCAACTCTGACCAGCTCCAGCTCCGAGGCTCCCACTGAAAGGAATTTCTTTGGCTCTTCCTCCTCCCATTAAGCAACAGGTTCGCAGGGAGGTTCCCCAATGACCAGGGCTTAGTCCTCCCACTTCTGTCTTTTCATTCTCAGGTGATCATGCTGAGCGTTCCTTTGATGTCTCTGTATACCTGGCTGGTATATATTAAGGTACAATCCAAATTTCTCTGTAAATTTCAGTCCTAAATCTCAGAAAGTCTCATAGACATCACTATCTTCTCAAAACCAATCTGTTCAAATTGATTGAGCTTCTGTCTTACAAAATATTTCCCCCAAATTCTTAAATATGACAAGATTACTCTCAATCATTTAACTACTCATGGACTTGAATTTTTCCCGGACATCTTCGTCAGTAAAAATCTGGACATGAGTATATTGCCAGTACTCAAGAACCATTAACAATGACTATTATTTAAAAACACATGGAGGGGCGGGGTTAAAAAAAATAAAAACACATGCCAATAAAAACTCAGGAAAAATGAAAACTTGAATTATTTTAGCATGGGTTTTCTAAATTCTCTTTTCCTCATTGTGATTACTAAAAGACAGAGATTTAAATTGATTTGAACGTAGGCAATTTTTCTTAGAGAAAATCTTGGAAGGTTTAATCATCACCTCTGTGTGGAATGAGGGGCCCTGGTGGTGCTGTGGGTTACCCATTGGGCTGCTGAATGTAAGCTCCACGGTTTGAAACCCCCACCCACTCTGCCAGGAAAAGCGGAAGTTCCTCACTCCTGTAAAGCATGTAGAATGGGCGGCAGGGTTAGCTGCAGCACTATTGCTACTCATCACGCTATATTATTATTTTCTCAACTCTTCAGTCAATATGAACTCCTCATTCTGAAATTCTTTCAACTTCCATGGAAGAGCGAATTCCAAACAGTAGTTTTGACCCTCTACAGTGGTTGCTACAAGAATAATTAATTAAAAAAAATAGATAGAGAAATCATAGTAAATTTGTTTTCATTATCTTATCTTTGCAAAAGAAACAGTCTATTGGCAAAAGAAGCTCAGGCTTTAAATATAACATCTGCATTGAATTCAGGTTTTTTTTAATTTAATAGTTTCATGTATGTAAACCTCGTTTTTCACATACTTAAAATTCAGAGAAGAATTCCTGCAAATCTGATTGGTGTCAGTTGTTGCTGGTGTCATTTAGTGCCATTGAGGCGGTTTCAACTCAGTGACCTTACAGAAGATAGAACAAAACACTGGCCGGTCCTGTGCCACCCTCACAATTGTTTTTATAGTTGAGTCGATTGATGCAGCCACTGTGTCAGTGAATCTTGTTGAAGGCCTTTCTCTGCCTGACTGCCTGTGGTAGTTACATAATCTGGTGTCAATTTGGGACTTGAGAGGATTAAGAGGGAAGGGGTGGAGTCTAATCTGTTAATCAGGTCATAGCCAATGAGGCCTCGGTGTGGTCCTGGCCTCCTAAGAATTCTGGGAACCCCTGTATTTCCTCTTTGGAGGCAGGAGAAACTCCTCTCTCTAATAGCTCTTTGAGAAACACTCTACTCACAAAGCACATGGCACTACACAGATAGACCCCGTGTCCTGGGAACTGGAGGAGCCACATGAAGACCTGCCAGCACTGAGATGCTTCTACTGCCACTGGATCCATAAGAGTTTGCACCCACTGACCTGTGATCTTCTTGCATTCGGCGTCATTGCATGAGTTTCTCGAGTCTGAAGTGGACTTTATGGACTGGTATCAGACAAATGGGCTAATATGAGACTTAGGGACTTGATCTGGACTGGGCTGGGGCATTTTCTCAATATTCAACTGCTCCCGTATATAAAGCTCTTTCTTATACACATATGAGTGTCTATGAATTTGTTTCTCTAGTGTACCTGGACTAAGACACTGCCCTCCTACATAACCAAGTATGGTGTCCTTCTCCAGAGAGACTGGTTTCTCCTGACAATATGTCCAAAATGTGTAAAAAGAGTATCACCATCCTTGACTCTAGGGAGCATTGTATGTGCCAAGGCCAAGTACCAGAGCCAAGTACAAGGGCTGGGTTCAGTTGCAGTTTAGTACTGAAAGCAGCATCCTTGCTTTTCAACACTTTGAATAGTCTTTTGCATCAGATTTACCCAAAGCAATGCACTGTTCAGTCTCGAGTGCTCCTTCCATGAGCATTGATTGTGAATCCAAGCGAAAGACTTTACAGTTTTAATCTTTTCTCCATTTATCTTGCTGTCCAGTTGTGAGGATTTGGGTCTTCTTTACATGTAGTTCTAATCCATATTGAAAGCTATTGGCATTGATCTTCATGAGCAAGTGCTCCGAACTCTTCTCACTTTCACAAAGTAATGTGTCATCTCCATATTTAATTGGTTAATAATCCCGATGCTGCATTCTTCTTCATATAATCCAGCTTCTCTGATTTTTTGCTCAGCATACAGATTTAATAAGTATGGCGAGAGGATGCAATCCTAATGCCAACTTTTCATGATTTTAAACCATGCAGTATGCCCTTGTTATAAAATTACAAATGCCTCTTGTTCCACTTACATGTTCCTCGAAAGAACAACATAGTGTTTTAGGACTTTGTTCTGGTTCACACAGTCAAATGCCTTCATACAGTAAATAAAACACCAGTAAAAATCTTTCCAGTTTTCTCTGCTTTCAGCTAAGATGCATCTGGCATGAACAATGGAGTCCTCATTCCACATCCTCTTCAGAATCTGGCTTGAATCGATGGCAGCTCCCTGTCAACATTCTGCTGCAACCATTGTTGGAAAATCTTCAGCAAAATTTTACTTGCGTGTGATATCAATAATACTGTTCTATAATTGGAGTGTCACCTTTTTTTTGGAGTGGGTACACATATGAATCTCTTCCAGTCAGGTGGCCACATAGTTGGCTTTTATTTTCCTGGCATACACGAATGAATGCTTTCAGTACAACTTGAATTTTGTTCTGTAGCGCGACTGCTCTTGCACAGATGCTGCTTCCTGACATGGTGGGATGCTGACCAGTTCTTTTTGGTACAGTGACTCTGTGTATTCTTTCTGTCTCCTTTTGATGCATCCTGCAACATTCAATATTTTGGCCATAGAATCTTTCCATATTGCATCACAAGCCTTTGATTTATCTTGAATTCATTCCATTTAAAATAAGCTGAGTGTGGTTTTCCTTGTAGTGTCTTTCATTCTGTCTTTGCATATTTGATTAAAATATCGTACTTTGTCTTCTCAGGTTGCCCTTTGAAATTCTCTATTTCGTTCGTTATTTTCCACGTGCCTTAGCTACTCTATGATTAAAAACAAGTTTCTGAGTCTCTGCTGGCAGCCCCGTTGATCTTTTCTCTCTGTCCTGGCTTTTGAGTGAATGCTTGCTTTCCTCGTGTATGCCCTCGACGTCACCCTCAGCTCATCAAGTCCTCCCCCGAGGGTTCAATGCATCAAACTTGTTCATTTCTCAACATTTAGGTGGGATAAACTCATAGCCATTCTCTGGCTCTTGTTTTCATTTTCTTCAACTTCAACCTGAACTTGCATGTGAGCAATTGATTATGTCCTCCATAGCTAGCCACGGCCTGGTTTCCGCTGCTAGATTGTGCTTCTCCATCATCACTTTCTATAAATGTAGTCAATTTGATTTCTTGTATTCTCTCTGGAGAAGTCCATGTGAAAAGCCACTTTTCAAGATGTTAGAAAGATGAATTTGCATTGAAGAAGCTGTCAGTGTTGCAAAATTCTATCACGGGAACTCCAGCTTCTCCTCCATCACCTGAGCCATATCAGCTAGGGTCACCAAGGTCAGCCTAGGTGTTCGGTGAATCAGTTACCTTATAGCAGTCACAGCAAGTTAGGTCCTACATTTGGGGTTAGAAGACCAAAAAAATTCCATAAAACAAACCAAATAGCATAAAGCATTTCAGACGACATTAATGATCAGCATGAAGATTTCTCTGTGAAACTTTTGTTTAGTTTCAGTTCCATGTAAAAAGATGTGTGTTTGGATCAAACTTTAATGGAAAACGCATGTTTTTAATTGTGTATCCCTATAAAAAGTGTTCAAAACAAGATAAGATTTCAGGAATAAATTTGTACTGTTTTACTTATAATACAGCTTTAGAAAGCACAGACAATGTGATTAATTTATTTAATACAGGTATCAATGGGTCTGTGTGTTTCACAGAAAGTGTATTTAAATTTTTAAAAGTAATTACTAAGGTTATTGCCTCGATAATTAAATTAAATCTCTGTATAATACAAAGATTGTTCTACTATTATAAAGGCAAAAACATTTTGTACCTTTAGTCTCAATGATCAAATACAGTTCTGGAAAACCATGTTCTAGAGAACAGAAGCTGCACTTCTTTTGAACGTTTCCTGGAATAAACATATTGTAGAATGGCTGGATGGCTTTGAGCTCTGATAGAGCGGAATGGAACAAGAAATTACCGATTAAAAATGAGTACCCTTTTATTGCATTTTAGTGAAGTTTTAGACAACAGTTTAGGTTCTCGTTCAGTGATTTTTGTATGCACATTGTTCAGGAGTCTGGGCGACTTCCTTCACAATGCGGGTTCAGTCTCATTATTTCAGTTCTAGTTATTCTGATTAAACGGCCCCGATATTATTTTTTGTGTGTTTAAGTGTTGTCATGGATTATTTGGTCTCAAAGGAGAACAGTATTTTAGGTAATATCCATTATTTTGTGAGTCAAACACTGCAGAGGCAGTGAATTTTTTAAAGCAGTTCTTCTTTCCAAAATCTCTGTGACTCCCACCAAACGACCCTTTCTGAATGGGTCATTCCTTTTATGTTTTAAAGGAATTTGAGACTTTGTTTCACATTTTTCTCCCATTCTATCAGAGTCCATTTATCATGGGCCTTATTAAAAAGGTTTGTAGTGTAGAAGGCAATGCCATGTAGTTCGTTCTGAATCAGAGTCAATCAAGCCATCTCCCATGCATTCTACTTCTCCTGCTTCTAATCCCTAGAAGAGGAGTTTCTTCTTTGAGAGTCTAGTTCCTTTCTTTTTCATTTTGTCTGAAAAATTTATATATATAAAAATTTATGTATATATATATATATAAAGGCTATTTTTCAAGTTTTTAAGATCCTAAACACGATTCAGTTCGGGTTATACCACAAAACAGAACAAAACAAAATCCTTACCACTGGCCCAATAAGCAACATCATGATACATGGGGAAAAGTGTGAATTTGTTCAGGATTTTATTTTACATGGATCCAGAATTAGCACCTATCATAACAGCAGTCAGGAAGTCAAATCATGTATTGCACTGGACAAATTTGCTGCCAAATCGCTTTAAAGAGCCCCAAATCAAAGATGTCACTCTAAAGATTCAGGTTGCATCTGGCCCAAGTCATGGCATTTTCAATGGCCTCATAGACGTCTGAAAGCTGGATAAAGATTTAAAAAGTCAGATAAAGAATTGGTGCCTTTGAATTATGGTGTTGGCAAAGAATATTAACTGTACCCTTGCCTGCCAGAAGAATGACTAAATCCATGTCTGAAGGAAGATGGAATGAACAATGATGGCCAGATTTCATCTCATACTTTGGACGTGTCAGTAAGAGGGATTCACGCCATCACTGATAAAGTTGAAGGTCACTGAAAAAGAGGAAGACTTTATGCTGAGTGAATTTAGTCACGTACAGAAGGACTAACTCTGTGTGAATCCACTGTTGTCTAATTAAGCAGCAAAATGGGCACAAGCTCCGGCTTGTAGGGTATCCAGGTTATTGACCGGGGAGCCAGACAGTCCGACAGACAGTCTGACCAGTGCCAAGGAAGCATCCAGCGTCTACTCCAGGTAAGCACGTTGAGTAGGTGAGTATTTAGAAACACACTAGGCCAGAGGGTGCCTCATGGCAGTGGGGATCAAATGGCCAAGGAAAGGGAAAGGGTGGAGTATAATGTGAGGCTGACATGTATATGTGCGATGAGGTCCCTCTGGACCAGTAGACAGCCCAATCAGAGGGAGGAAGGGTACTGCTGGGAAAAACAACACAGGAGAGGGGTGGGGGAGAAAACACATCTGGAGGATCAAAATGGCATCTCTAATGGTAGGAAAAGGGAAGAATGACTGAAAATGCTTTGAGGGACACTCAGGGGGAAGGTATTCAGGGGCCTGCAGAGACAGACCACATTGCCCAGGGTTTGATTGCAGCCTGGCAACCCCGATCAGGTGTCGTGGTGCGTAGGGACACTGAATCTTGGATTTTCAAGGTGCACAGCATACACCAGCGGCTGCACCAATGAGATCCCATGTGGGAACTCCACTGGGAGAATTGGGCTCTACCTCCGATGCACCTGGAACTTGAGGACTTAAGTCATAAAAATACAAGGGGTCTGAGGAAGTAGAAGACAGCTGTACCAATTCTGGAGAGCCCTTGGTAGGCGGACAAATAAAGTCTTGCCACAACAATGCTCTATGCATTGTATTAAGATGTGTATTATTCTGGTAAACCTGTGATGATCATTCTGATCATTTGCTTTCAGTTTGTTCATATCAGGGTATGTCTCGGAAGTACTAAGGAGCAGGGGGTACCCTCTTGAAGTTGTGAGATAAGTTTTTCTTCTCTTGGTAAACGAAACCCAGATTGATGAACCTATAGGGATAGCAAGTAGAACAAGGGGGTCGGGGAAGGAGTGCGGGTCAGAGGAAGCGATAAAAGGGAGATGATGTCAAGGTACCAAGGAAGAAATAGGATTCTTAAGAACTGATTATGGAAGTAATGGTATAAATTTGCATGACGAGGTTGACTAATGCAATGGCATAACATTTGGGTTAATTCCCAAGTAACACTAAATCGAAAGACCCAAACAGGCAAAGGAACAAACATAGGTCCAGGAATGGTTGGGGGCCTCACACAAAATCCCAGCTCCAACTTAAGAACAATTCATTCTTATATCATGGCCCTGCTCAAAGCTCGCCTCCAGGAAGGAGCCCAGTACTATAGCAAAATGTGGTGAAGGAATTAGATGGTTTCCAGCTATGAGGTAAGATAGACTCTGGGGTATTATAGGTTTTTCTCTGAACAAGCAGCCATCTAAGTGAGATGCCAACTAAGTCCACATGGAAGAAGCACACCATCGTCAGTCACCAAAGGACTGTGAAACATATAATTCTGAAGTTGAAGGGAGAAGTTAGTATCAGAGCCTAAAGTCTGAGGATCTGGTTTGCAGCAGGCCATGGATGTCAGTGGGGAGCCCAAGAGTCACTGGTGGAACTCTACAGGACATAAACCTCTGGTGCACTCCCTCTCTCCGCAAGAGGAGGAAAGAGGTCACTATGTGTGCATTAGTGAGTGGAGTATAGAAGGTCAAAGGCAGAAGCCTGAGTTGAACAGTTAAAACATCAGCAGATTCCCCCTAGGATGCATGCTAGAGCTGATCTAGTTACCAAAATCTTATGTATTGGGGGGTTGCATTGTTTGGTTTGGTTTGGTTTGATAGTACAGATGAGGGGGTTTCTTGGGAGTGTTATGTCACTCGAGGTAAGCCTCTGGAAGTTGCGGTATGCATGTTAACATTTGGGGGAGGGTGAACATCAGGACTAAAACACCTACAACGTCAGCAAGGGGAAAAGGGGGTTAGGGGAGGGTGACACAGAGAGGGTGGTGGGATGTAGGGATGATGACATAAAGGGGTCTATATGGAAAATGAATGTTTAAAAAACTATGGTCTCAAATGTACAATTCTGCTAACATGATGAACTATGGAATGCTTTGATATGTGTATTAATCCCAATTAATTAAAAAAAAGAATTTTAGGTCTAATTTTTATTAAAAAAGTGAACGAAATGGTGTGATATTGTGGCTACAACAAATGTCTGTCAATAGTTAAAAGTAGTTAGTGGCAGTGAACCTGGTCCGGGAACTGGCAATGTTTTGGAGGACGTAGGATTGCTATGGGTAAGAAACTGGCTGGATGGTGCCCACCATCACACCAGGGTCCCAATCCTGTCAACCCATTAAAGCCAATCCCATGGTCTACGTTAGCATGTCTACATTGTGGCCATAACTGCACCCTACCAATTGACCTTTTAATGTTATTTCTGACTTCCATATTCTAAGCTTGCCATATTTGTGTTCTATAGGCTCTGTCCTTCTGGAAAGAGTAAATAAAGGCTTGTTTTCTCTTTGATTCTCTCCTCCCTGCTCTGACATGTGATTGCAATCCAACGTTGACTTTGGCGTTATGTATTAATGGGATACTATTTCCAGCTGCCTGACAGAAGATATCAATCCTTGCTCATCCATTTTCCACTTCATAGTTATTTAGGACATGACTAAATGAAATGAAGCTCAGGGGAGAACATTTGAGGACACCATTCTACATGAGGCTGACACAGCATCAAAACTAGGAGATGGAGAAGACAGAGAGTGCTCCTGATTTGATCCAAGCCGCCAGCAACCGTGGAGCCCTTGAAGAGCACGCTGCGCACAGTGCTGGAAGGTACTGCTTCCAGGATCGTATTTCACGGCACTCACGTCACGTGTCCATATAGACGGCCTCAGCCATCTCTGTGACCTACTTTGCTTTCTACAATCTGGGTCTGCCCATAAGCATCTGGAACCCTAAGCAAAGCACGCTGCTTAGAGAAAAGCTCAGTGAGCGAGTCAGGTAGGAAGGACTCTATTGCTTAGTTAAGTATTTTGATGGCAAAACTAGCACCCTCAAAGCTCTGATTATGCGGGGAGAGGTGTCGTTCAGGACAGAAAACATATTTTGAAGCACGCATTATGTGGCAGATCCTGTGAAAAGCCCTGGAGACAGGAGGTGGGGACATTGCAATTGCTTCCAGGGAAAAACATATTCCAGGTGGTGAATTGGGCACAAAAATAAATAATTTCAATGTGATATGGCAAGAACTAAGATATAGATGTGTATAAAATGCTATTGAAGTATATACCATATATATTCTAGTATAAGCCAACCCTAATATCAGCTGACGCACCTAATTTTACCACAAAAATTGCATTAAAAAATGTGCTGAAAAACTGGCTTATTCATGAGTTTATATGGTAAAGAGAATTTAAACATTTTCAAAAGAAAGCAAGACTCACCAGTCAATGCCATATTTTTATATTTGTGACTTCTGTCCGTCTTTCTTTTTGTTGGGCTTAAATAAATAAATAAAATGTTCTAAAATAGATTTGTATGTTCCAAAGTAAATTAATATTTACTCTTTAGAGTTACAAGGTAAATGATAATTTAAAATGTTCTGAATAGATAAATACAATAAATGGCTCAACAATGCTCTAAAGTAAATAAAGTTTCAAAGAAATCAGAGTTACTTAGACATTTAACTACTTCAGATATCTAGTGTCAAACATGGACTTCCAGAAAAACAAACAAATCTGTCTTGGAGGAAGTACAGCTAAAATGTTCCTAAGAATCCAGGATGGTGAAGACTTTATACTGTGAACCTGTTTTCCTGAGAGAGACTAGTTGCTGAGACAAAAACAAAACAAAAAACATGTATACAGGTTGAATAAATAGGGTAAAAAGATAGAACCCAGACAAACACCTTTTCTGATTTTAAACAATACTGTATTCCTTTCTGGTATTGAATTGCTTCTTTTTGTTCTATGCACAGGTTTTGCAAGAGCACAATTAAGTGTTTTGGATTTCCATTCATCACAATGCTATTTATAGTTATGACCCATGCAGTCATGCCTTTCCATAATCAATAGAACACAAGAAGACGTCTTTATGGATTGCTCTGCTTTCAAGCCAAGATTTAGCTGATGTCAGCAATGATATGCTATCCCTTGCGCCATGTTCTGAATCTGGCTTGAATATCTGGCAGTACCCTGATGATACACTATTACAACCATTTCTAATTATCTTCAACAATTTTGACTTCCATGTTCTAATATTCAAAAACATGTAATGTTTTTGACACCTTTAGCATTTTGAGGGTCACCTTTATTTGAAATGGTCATAAATATGGATCTCTTCAAATCATTTGGCCAAACTTTTTGGAAAACTGTTGGCTTCCAAATGTCTTGACACATATGGGTGCTTCCAGTACTTCCTCGTTGTGTTAAAACTTATCAGCTGGTAATCGAGCAATTCACCCCAAGTTCAGACTTCTTCCTTCAATACTGTAGGTTCTTGTTCATATGCTACCTCTTGACATCACTGAATTCTGACCAATTCTTTTCCAGATATTGAGTTTGTGTATTCCTTCCACCTCCTTTTTATTTTTCCTTTTGCTGCTTCCTGCATCATTTAATGTTTGGCCCATAGAATCCTTCAATAGTTCAACTCAAGGTTCGCAATTTTTTTTTGTAATTTTAGCTTGAGAAAAGACAAACATCTTTCCCATTTTGTTTTCTAATTCCAGAAATTTGAATATTCATAACAATACTTTGTCTTCTCAAACTTCCCTTTGAAAACTTGCTTCAAGTCTATTATTTCTTTCATTTATTTTATGCTTTGGTTACTCTATATTCAAGAGTAAATTTCAGAGTCTCTTCTGACATCTACTTTTGTATTTTTCTTGCTTTCCTTAGTGAACTTCTGCTTTTTTCTTGTACAATGTTATTGATGTCATTACAGACAGAACTCATGGGGCCTTCAGTTTAGAATTATTGGTTAGAATGACAGGGGTTAGAATGATATGAGGTCCCCAATTTAGATGTTTATAGAGTGTAGCATTTACTTTAATCTTAGTTCATATCACTTGCTTATTATATGAATAAACAAACTCTATTGCCATTGACTTGACTCTCATGGCACCTTTATGTGTTAAACTACATATAACTGCTCCATCGACTTCTGTGACTATACTTACTATTTATGGGTGCAGATTGCCAGAGCTTTCTGTTGGAATGTGTGGTTGGCTTTAATTGGAGGTCTTTGGTTACTAGTCAAGTTAAAAACCGTGCTACTACGGATAACCTGTATCCACACTTTCTACTCCTGTTCTTCTCTCTGCCCTAGTGGAATAATCTAATGGTTCTAATTTTCAAAACTTTCCAATTAAGCCAAAACTGAAGAAAAGATAAAAATTAAAAATATATATTGTTCATCTGTACCTTTCTTAGAAAAGTTGAGAGCAACATTTAGCCAGTAAAGAGTTGGCATGAGGAAACCAGAGCAAAAGGATAGGTATGAGAACGTGCTACGATGGAACTGATTTCAGTTCACAGTGATCACCTGGGACAGCGTAGGACTGCCCTGTTCAGAGGGTTTTCCAGACCACATTCACGACAAAAGCAGACTGCTACGTCTTCTGTCACAGAGTGCTTGAAGGGGTTGAAATCCTGACCTTTTGGTTAGCACGTAAGCATTATGCTATAGCCTTAAGCTTTGACTGTGAGACACAGAAATAGACATAGAGTAGGAATGACAGAATGAAGTATGTATTTATACATGCTGACAAAGCATAAATGATGAGAGCATATGTAATACAAAAATATATTGAATTTCTTAATCTTTAAAAATTGAGCCAAAAAAATCAGTTAAGGTTGATTAATGCAATTGTGGTATTTTAGCAGGCACAATAATAAGGAATAATAATACTCTTAATAACATTGGATAATGTATGAAGGAGAAATAAAATATTATTTTTTTGTAATAGGAAATCAAAAAGATCATCTGAATTAAAATGTCATTTCAGGACACTGTAAATATCTGACAGTGATTATTCTGAGTAATAATAAAATAGTGAGTGCTTTCTCATGACCTTAGGAACAATTAGCATCTGCAATTGTTCTTTCTCAAACAATTTAATTAAAATTAAAATTTATTTTTTAATAGAAAAATGTTGATTCTGAAGTCTATAAGGAAAAAATAAATAATTAGGAAAGTTCGTGGGGGGGGGGGCGAGTCCCAGAAGAACTAATCTTAATACACAAAAAGGACATTTCAAACCATAACCAAACTCACTGCCATAAAGTCTATGCTCACTCACAGTGACCCTATGAACATGGTAGAACTGCCTCTGTGAATTTCTGAGACAATAACTATTAACAGGACTAGAAAGCCCTGTCTTTCTCCCTTGGAGCAATTGGCAGTCTCAAACTTTTGACCTTGTGGATCACAGTCAATGTGTAGTCACTATGTCACCAGTGTTCCTAGTAAAGGACACTCTAAATCTTAATAATAAATAAATGTTTTACTTGCTAATAAACAGATCAGTAGAGGGCTAAAACAGATTCAGCAATAAACTCCCAAACATATATGGATTGCATATATGATTAAGAAAGGACACCAAATCAAATGGACAATTATCTTCTTTTTAATAAGTAGTGCTGGGACAAGTTGATACCCATTTGGAGAAAGATAACTTTGGATTAGTATCTAAATAAACTCCAGTTGGATAAAAAACGTGAACTGTACAAAAGAAAACGACCAGAAGAGCAAGCGGAGGGAACCACCTTCCTTGAAAGAGGGAAAGCCTTTCGAGCTGTGGCTCAAACTGCCATGAAAGAACAACTTAAAAGTGTATGCAGTGACCCATCAGATGTCTTCATGACCCAAGTAGTTATGTCATATAATCTGGGAAACAATTTGGGAGGAAAAAACCTTACAACTCCCTTCAGATTTCTCTTCAATTCACACAGAACTGGCAGCGATTTGCTCAAAGCAGCTCTAGAGACAGGGAAGAGCAGAAATCAAAAGCTTTTCCCAGCCTTGCTTCTTGCAGCCACTTTTGTCTTATTCTGCGGAGGCTGCAATGCCTCCTCCCCCACCCATCAGCTCAACATAGAGTGGCTCAAGACAAGCCTCAGTCTCCCCAAAAAGGTTTCTCTCTGTTTTATGTAGATGCAGTGATGCAGCTTAAATTCTACACTTTATTCTTCTAAACTTTGTCAGAGTTGATTTTTAAAAAGGTAACCAGAAATCCAGGTTAGTTAACACAATTCGAGGAGTCTATAGTTAACATTATATTTAATTTGACCGGAATATAATTCAAATTGAATCAGGGTCTCTGCTGTATATAGTTGGGTAAGATCCCTGGGTTTTTATGCAGCAAGAACCAAGGTGGCCAGAAAATCCTCAGTGCGTGCACATCAGAAGTAGCACATCCTCTTTGATGACAAGGGGAACCCATGCACCTATACATAGGTTCCCTGAGTGTGTTGTCGTTTAAGGGGATATCTCTTTTACAGGTGCTGATTTCGATGCGCAGAGAACCCACGGACTTGTTTACTCTCCAGACTAGATGGATCTCACCTCTCCACCTATCTGTTTTTCAAAGGCAAGCTGTCCTCTCCCCCTAACATATTCACTGGAAAACAAAGCCCAGGGAGATGTTATGAAAACAAAACCCAGAAATAGAAGTGTTTAAAAGTAATTTCTGCTCACTAGCAGTACAATTCTCTAAGGAGTTATAAATGTAAGGGGTGGTTGAAGTAGGTAAGACACAAAATTATTATGTTATCATATTACTGTGTTACAGGAGCAAGCTTCCAATTGAAAATTTCTTTCCTACTCAGTAAGGATAAAGAAGCAGGGGGCCGGCTTTACCATGCCAGCAAGAAGATTTATTATATATAAAGAGAAGTACTTTTCAAGGGAAGTGGTGGAGTTTATTGGTTAGAGAAGCATTTGGCAAAGGAGGAAGAGAGAGCCCGAAGGCAGCACACACCATGTCTCACGACCAAGAGAAAAGGAGAGGGAACGGAGGGGATTTAGACAGGAGTTGCCTGAGGGTTATTCATGGCAGGAGGTGGAGAAATCTAGGAATTTAGTCTACATGTTACAGTTATGGTAACTGGGTGCTCATGTAAAAAGGTTTCAAATGGGGACTGAGGCAAAGGCATCTGGGTGGGGTATCATCGCTTATTACAGGATAGTGCTCATGTACCGGGTGGTCAGTTTCTTAGGTTCAGGTCTCCTGTTCAGGTGTCCTTTGTCCTTGGGTTCAATGCTAAGTCTCAGATGTCTGGTCTACTCTTGCTCTTGTGTGGAGGCTGAGCTGGTCAGTTGCTGGATGCTTCAGAGCAAAAGAAGAACTAAATCACTTTACTTTTACAGGGAAGAGAAACTCACTCTCAAGGGGTAGGGGGGGGGTGGGAGGAAGGACAACTGAAACCCCTACTATAGACGTTTGTCTGCATTTTTGGGAAATGAGTTAAAACCATGCTCAACTGACCATTTTTTGGTTTTGTTTGTGAGTCACTTACTTAACAGTGCTATCAGGGCCATAAATCTACCCTATGTGTACAAATTATGGGCTTCAGAAAGTCCGTGGAAAAAATCTATTATCTTTTAGCTACACTTTTTCCACTGCTATATTTTTGAAATATAGACACTCATAGCATTTTCCAATTTTACTTTAAACAAGTGTACAACTTACTGACATCAATTTCATTAAATAGCTATCTAATTCGTACCTTGATGCCTTCGTTTGACTACCCTGGATTAATAGCTGGACCTCAAACCAGCTAGACACATTCATTCCTCAGGATCATTGCATTTTCTAACCTTTTATGTGCAATGCTCCTTCCTGATATATACATATGGCTTGTTGCCTACCACCTTCCTAGTTTCAGTGATGTAACTCCGCAACTTCTGAAGTGTCTATAACTCCCTACCGGCCATGCCCAGGTCTTCACACATTAGTACGTTCAACAAACATATTTATTAACATGTTACATAGAATACCTTTTAGTTATTTGATTTTTCACTTCTTCTTCTTCAAAAAAAACCCCAAACAAAACAACTAACCAATCAAACATGAACATGGTATTATTAATCACTTCATATATATGTGGAAGTTGGGCCGTGACTACGGAAGACAAGAAGAATGGATGCATTTGAACTATGGTGTTGATGAGGACAATTGAAAGAATCATGGAAGCAAACCTGCCTTGGAAGAAGTACAAACAGAATAATTCTTAGAAGCAATGATAGTGAGATTTTATCTCACGTACTTTGAACATGTTATCAGGAGGGAACAATATGAAAAGCATACCATGCTTGGTGAAGTAGAAGAGTAGCAAAAAGGGGGAAGAATCTCAAGATGGATTAACACACTGAATGCCACAATAGGCCCAAGCATAACAATCGTGAAGAAGGCTCAGGGTTAGGCAATGTTTTGTTCTGGAACTGACTCAATGGCATCTAACAACAACAACAACAACAATAGATGTGCTCTGTGTTTTAAAGGCTCTACATCTTTATAGGGGCAGACAACTACATCATTTCCAATAGAACAGCTGGGGATTTAAATGGTGAACTTTCAGTTAACAGCCTAACCCATGATCCACTACACTACTGGGCTCCTTCTTATAACCACAGCCCTCCATTTTTTGATGGGAATTCTAGACTCTACAACTGTGGTCATGGTTCCATTTTGTAGAGATCTATCTGTTATGCTAATGAGGTAGGATCAAAGAGGGATATATTTTGTTCCCCCACCTTACTAGAGGATGGGATTCATTTTTTACCAACCTCAGTTGAGACTCTCTTTCCATGAAAATGTGGTCTACAGAACTAATTTTTAGTTTTAAGCTGTTCCCTTAGTACGCAAACTACCTGCTGCCTGCTTCATTGGATAAAAAAGGGAGTGGGTCTAGGGCAAGGAACTGACTAATACTAGACCTGGGCTGCATAAGGTGCACAGACTTGATTCATGTGTCCTCATCCTAAACTTTGAACATTAGAAGACAAAAACCATACCTTCACCAAAGCCCTGGACGTGGGCAAGATGACATCTTTTGATGTCCTTCTTCTGCCCCCCAACCTCGATGTCCAGGCTGAACAAGCCCAGAAAACAAATGCGGGTGAGTTATCCTAGTGATGAGCACCAACCAGAGAGATGCCAGTTGCTACCTAACAAAGCTATTGACCCCGGACTCAGGTAAGCATTTTGACTTACAATGAGCAACTTTGAAAAAATTTTCTCTCTTGTTTTTTGCTTTGGATCCTGTATCTCACTTGTTTCTGCCTGACCTCCTGACCTCTGCTTCTTAAAACCTGAGCCACTAGCCTATCCCTTGATTGATTCACTCATTTCTTCAACTTTGTGAATCAACAGTCTGGTTTTATATGAACAAGAGGAATCCTCCAGAAGGACATCTGAACTTCCCATTTGGGACTTGCAAACCTTCCTTCACAACCACATATTCCCCATCCCCACCTTTTTTTTTTTTTTTGGACTGCTTGCCAGTTCTATGACACTTTGCAGTGAATTCCAAAATGCTCGCAAGCAAGGGAGAAAACTGAGGAGAAGAGGAGTGATTGATATCAAGGATAATGGAGTGGGATAGCATTTTAGAAAAGCTAGCAATTTGGGATACCTTTAACTTACACTTCCCTGGAGCAGCCTGATACCACCTCCTTTTCCCTTTTGAGTAAAGGTTAACATTATGGTCTCTTATAGTGATTGTTCTAGGAAGTATATTTTCACTAATTGTTAATTTTATAGTCTACTGTATTATTTGGCCAAATGAGCTTTCTTGGAATGATTTCAGTTTTAAGTAATGAGGTTGAGTTAAGGTAATGAGTTAAGTTAAGTTTGAGTCTAAGGGATTCTTCCAGTCTCACATCAGTAAGTTTGGTCTTTTTAATGAATCTGAATTTTGTCCTACATTTTTGATTCACCCTAAGTGGGGCCTGCTATTGTGTTTCCAGTCAGAGCAGTCAACAATGGTAACTGGACACCATCAAGTTGTTCCTGCCTCAAGTCAGGAGAGCCTTGATTCTCTTCGTTTCACTAATTTCTTTGTAAATCCTCTGGTGGTTTTCTATGTATCGGATCATGCCACCTGCAAATAGGAAGGATTTTATTTTTTCTTACCACTTGGGTGCTCTTTATTCTCTTTCTTTCTTCATCAAGATGGAACTTCCAGTACAATGTTGGATAAGAGTGGTGATAAAGAGCATCCTTGTTAAGTCCCCATTTTCAAGGAGAATGGTTTTAGCATTTTCCGTTGAGAGTAATGTTGGCTGCTGGTGTGCATGCTGTTGATGGTGTCTGGTGGTGCTGGGTGCCTTCCAACTCATAGTACAGCAAAACAAACCCTGCCTGATGGTGTGCACTCTTTGCAATTATTATGTTTGAATCACTTGTTCAAATTCATCTTGTCATGGCTCTTTCTTTTTTTACTGACACTTGACTTTACGAAGTATAATGCCCTTCACCAGGGATGGATAACGTGTCCAAAGGACGTGAGGCAAAGTCTCTCTATCTGCACGTCTAAGCAGTGTTCTGGTGGAACTTCCTCTAGACAGATGTGTTCGTTCTGGCTAGCCATAGTTCATTCATTCAGGATTCTTGGTCATCTATTCTTCTCTGATCTTCTTGATTCGTTGTCCAACTTCTTGATTTGTTGCCTCACGTGCATATGAGGCAAACAGAAAGTCTTTGATTTGGTTAAGCACAACTTAGCTTCAAAGTGACATCTTTGCTTTTTAAAACATTAACTAGGTCTTTTGTAGCAAGATTTCCCAGTGCAATATGTTCTTTCATTTCTTGACTGCCCCTTCCATGAGCTTTGATTGAGTATCTAAGTAAATAAGTGAATTAACCAAATACACTTACTTTACTTATATTTTACTTAGATTAACCAAATATATTTATTTTACTTTATACACTTATTTTACTTTGGCTATTAACCAAATACACTTATTTTACTTAGATACATACATATATTTATATATACTTTTAATTTTGTTGAGAAATTTTACTGCTATTCCTATTTTGCTGAGTTTTTAGGAATTCTCATTCATTGACACTGAGTCAATGCCAACTCACAGCGACCCTAGGACAGGCTAGAACTGAGACTACACCTCTTTCTGCGGGCAGAAAATCCAGTCTTTCTCCCACGGAGCAACTGATGGCTTCCAACAGTCGGCCTTGTGGATTGCAGCCCGAATGTAACAGCGATGCCACCATGGCTCCTCTTACCAAAGGGTATTTTTTTCTGATTTGATCAAAATGATCATATGACTATTTTCTTTTTTTTGTATGGTGATTTCATTGATTGAATTTCCATCATCCTTAAGTCCCTGATATGAATTTCAATGATCATGATGTATTATTTTTGGATATGCTACTCAATTCTGTCACAGCTGTCTTCTAAATCAAGGTTGTTCACTGAATAGGGATCTCTAGGGCCAGAGGATGAGCTTCACAGTTGGCTCTTGCTTATAGTGAGATCCACCCCCCACCTCTTTTCTACTTTCTGTAAATCTTCTCTGAAGGAAGAGAAAAGAAAAATCTGTGCATTTGAATCGGGGTGCTTGCCAAGAATATTGAAAATACCATGGCCTGCCAAGAGGACAAACAAATCTGTCTTGGAAGAAGCGCAGTCTGAAGGCTCCTTAAAAGCAAAGATGGCATCACTTGGGACATCTGGTCACGAGAGACCCATCCCTAGGACATCATGCTTAGTAGTCGAGGGGCAGTGAAAACAGAAGCAGGCCTTCCACAAGATGGATTGACAGGAATCAAATTGGGTACATTCGTGGGAAGGGTGGGAGAGGAGCTTGATGTCAGCAGCTAAAACAAGGCAGAGGCTGACTGCTGAAGGGCCATCTTTGCGCACATGAAAGCTATGGTTGCAATTGAAGAAAATTAAAACAAGTGAGTGAGAGCCGAAATATGGCCTTGAATATATTGCACCTGAAATTCAGGAACATGTGTCAAGACCAGATTTGATGCATGGAACTTAATAACCAAATGCCTGAAGAGCAGCAGGCTGACATGAAGATGACATGACAAAAGGGGAATTAAGACAGGAAAGAAAAAAATAAGACCAACATGGATGTCAGAAGAGATTCTGAACCACTAAAGCCAGTGGGAGAAATGATGACGAGCGGAATGGAAAATTTCATAAGCCAGCTCAAGAGGACAAAGTATTATACTGAACTATGCAAAGACTTGGTGTCGTAAAACCAAAAAGGAAGGACATTTTCAGCATAGCTCAAGCTGTAAGAATTGGAGAAAAAGAGTCCATTATCAAGTTTCAATATTTAATACGTGAAAATATCGAACACTGCTGACAGCGTCAAGAGATGATGGAAGGAATACAAACAAAAAAAAATAGTTGACATCTAACGATTTCAAGAGGGAGCATATGGTCAAGAACGACACTAAAGTCCAAATGAAAAGCCAGGAGTTGACGGAATACCAATGAAAACATTTGAATGAGGCGATGAAGCACTGAGGTTTCAGTCACCTATGCCGAGAAGCATGGAAGACAACTGCTGGACAGCTGAAGAGACGAGATATAGTTGTGCTTATTCCAAAGCAAAGTGACTCAACAGAACGCAGAAATCATCAAACCATATAATGAACATCATAATCACACCCAAGTAAATTTTACTAAATAGAATTCAGCAATTGTTGCAGCAATACATGGACAGGGAGCTGCCAGATATCTAGCTGGCTTCAGAAGAGGACTTGGCAGAAGGCATAGCGTTGCTGACGTTAGAGGGGTCTTGGCTAAGTGCAGAGAGTATCAGAAAGATGTTCTCGTGAGTTTTATTGACTAAGCAAAGACATTTGACGGTGCAGATCATAACAAATATTTATAACATTGAGAAGAATAGGCATTCCAGACCACTTAACTGTTCTTGTGTGGTCTTAATTAATGTTCTCTATTTTACTCCTTTGGATTCTAATATCCAATTGTATTAGTGAATGTTTTCTATTCTACCTCCCTAGTTTCTGATCTTCTCTTCTTCTCCACTTTCTCTCTCTAGGTTCTAATATGCACTGCAATGGCTACACATCTGCTACACAGAACTCACGAACAAAATACATGTTTAAAAGAGGGAGAGTGGGTTGGAAAGAGGGAACCGATTACAAGGATCTACATGTGACCTCCTCCCTAGGGAACGGACAACAGAAAGTGGGTGAAGGGAGACGTCGGACAGGGCGAGATATGACAAAATAATGATTTATAAATTATCAAGGGCTCATGAGGGAGGGAGAATCAGGGAGGGAGGGGAAAAATGAGGACCCAATGCCAGGGGCTTAAGTGGAGAGCAAATGTTTTGAGAATGACGAGGGCAAAGAATGTACAAATGTGCTTTACACATTGATGTATGTATGGATTGTGATGAGTCCTATGAGCCCCTAATAAAATGATAAAAAAAGAGAAATAAATATTTCACGATTAAAAAAAAGATTTATTAATGAAATTAGCACGTAGTAATGCCAGTGAGAAACACACAAGGTAGTTGTTTATCAGGACATGTTATAATGTTTCAGGTCTGCTAATAAATGCTCCAAGGGGCATAAATACCACTCTGCTGTAAATCTCAACCTAAAGCCTTCAGATCTAGCTCCATGGGGCAACAGGCCGAATTTCCTGACTTAAGTAACCCCACTCCAGTCAGCCTCAACCTGAATGCTCTCAGCCACACTTTGGTGGGCCAGCAAATCCAATTTCCCCAATTGAGTGCCCAGACACCCCCCACTCCCTACCCTCCAGAAGCCAGTCTACTGCACAAAATCCCTCAATTTGCTCCATGGTTTGGGACATTCATTGCTCTATTCTACTGCTGCTCTTCTGGTGAGATAGCTGCCATCTGCATCTGGGAGGTTCACTGTGCAGGGATATAGGGTCCGTAGGATACGTATCACTCCTGTCTCTTGCTGGTAATGAGATCCCACCTTCTGCTCTTCGGAGGGCTCATTTTACATGCACCAGGTGAAACCTATCAGTATATTTCCCCCCATATTCTTACCAGATCCATGCCAGGAAAGATTATAGAGACGTTGACTAGAAGAGATACATTAAATAGGTCACTGTTTTTGCAGTACTCAGGAGGAACCTGGACATGCACCCAAAGTTAGTCATTGGAATAGAACAGGGCAATAGTATATGGTTTCAAATTGGGAGAGGTTTGCCTCAGGGTTGTATCCTTTCTCCATCCTTATCCAATCGGTATGCAGAGTGATTAATCCAAATTAGAAAAGGGTATAAGGATTGAAGAAAAGATAATTAACAACCTATAGTACAGAGGTAACACACGCTGTCTGACTGAGAACAGAGAGCACTTGCTGGTGAAGATCAAGGATTGCAGGCTTCAGTGTGGATTACAACTCAGTGTAAAGAAGTCCCAAACCCTCACACCTGGACTAACAGACAACATGATGAAAAACAGAGACAAGATTGAAGTTGTCAAAGATTCCATTTCCCTAGGATCTACAATCAATACATATTGAAGCATCAGTCAATATTTCAAAAGGCAAATTGGGTAAACTGTCTCAAAAGACCTCCTTAAAATGTTGAAATCCAAGGATGTCATTTTGAGGACAAAGGTATGCCTGATCCAAGCCACGGTGTATTCTGTTGCCTTATAGCCATATGAAAATGGTACCCTAAATAAGGAAGACCAAAGAAGAATTGATGCATTTAAATTATATCTTGGTAAAGAATATTGAAAGTACCATGGATTGCCAGAAGAATAAACAATTCGGTCTTTCTTGGAAGACGTGCACACTTAGAAGGAGGTTCGAGTGACATGCTCATGTAGTTTGGATATGTTATTAGGAAAGTCGTGTCTCTGAAAGAGGACATCAGGTTTGGAGAAGTAGACGGTCAGAGAGAAAGAGTAACACTGTCAAAGGATCGACACTGGTTGCACCAATGGGCTCAAACAACAACTGTGTGGCGGTGCAGGACCAGGAATATCTTCTTCTGTTGTATACAAAGTCCTAATGAGCGAGAACTGACTTGACAGCACCTAATTATGACGATACCATTCAAGAGAAATCTGGGAAGTTATATGATAGAAATTATGGAATCAATATTCCCAGAAGCTCAAATTCTAAGACCTTAATAACACTTGAAGTACAAACCAAGGGACTGCCTTCAGAAATCCTTCGATTTCATCTCATCAGAGGAAAAGCCCCAAGGCAGTAAAACAGGGAGGAATTAAATGAACGGTTCTTGTAGTAACTCCTACAAAACTTAATTCTAGGTGACTGTAGGCAACTCTAGTTTTTTAACATGGACTATGAGGTTTTCACAGCAAAAAAAAATCAATAAAATCAATTGTTTTCTCCCTTTTCCCACTTGTTTAGCAAAGCTAACTCTAAGAGAAACCACTCAGAAAAACATTTGTAATAAGCATTTGACATGCCATAGTTTCCTAGGTTTTTTTTTTACAAAAACTTGTGTAAAAGTTTTTAAAAAACTATTTTAAAAGCAAGCATATTAAAGAGGCAATAGATAGCTAATTGATAACAATATTTGTGTAATAGGTTTTGGAAAACAACTGATATGCAATAATCAAATTTTTTAACATTTTAAAAACAGTTTATAGAAAAGTAATTAATTTTATTATAAAGCAAAATTTTTTAAAGGAGTTATGTAATAGATATTTCTTTATTATTCACATCTCTGTACCTAGAGTGTATTATTTGATGAAAATGTATACTCTTTTATTTATTAGTGAAATGAGAAAAAATTTTCCTATGGTTGGAATTCATTTGCATTCCTTGATTTTTGTAAATGTTCTTTTAATTTTTTATTCTTTTCATTGAGCTGCATTTTTTATTAACTTCAACTGTTATATTTTTTTATTAGTAATAGACTGTCATATTCACAGACTGTTTTCAGCTTCTCATTACTTAAGGAATTGTTTTTAAGTTAATTGGCTGGAAGCAACCGTTTTTACTTGTTTCATTTTATTTTTTACTTTTGTCAGTATTTTCACAGTAGAGGTTCATCAAGGTAGATAGCAGAACTCTATGCTTTGCTGTCATAGTAGACAGTAACATTGCAGAAGAGCATATAGGATGGGAGACATAGCAGCCATCTCTGGAAAATACAATCTACCACAGATGGAGATCACACCTTTGAGATTTTATAGCAGCTCCGGGGGCATTCCCTAAAAATTACGTGATTCAAGATGTTAGTAGATGTGGTTTCCTGTAGCTTTGACAATGATTATCTCTCTAAACCCTGAAAACCAATTGCAAATATTAGTGGCATTAATCCTTCAAATGCTTTGAAATGCCAATTTAATACATTTCTGTTAAAATACCTAAAATCACTTATTCTTTGCAGCAAACTTTAGATAACCTCATGTACATAAAGAAATTTTAGAAAACTCACTGTGTGAACAGGTCATTGGACTTGGATTATCAGACTTTTATAGATCAAAAGTTGATGAGAACCTCACAACCAAACTAAAATAACCAGCCGGTAATCTATAGCCTACAGGGCAAAACAATGTCTTCAACTTTCCTGTGAGTTCTCCGGAATGAAGGGCCAGTTGAGGAATAATCAATAGGACCAAAGGGGGTTTGAGAGATAGAACCTTGTGGTGGAAATGATGCAGAAGACCTTGGGTTGGGTTTCTTGTACCAAATGTCTTGTAAAGTTTGCAGTGAGAAAATGACAAGCTCAAGGCGTTGAAGGTACGGTCAGAGAAACAATGAGCTCCTATTATCGTTTATACCAGATTTCTTATCTTCTTTTAGAAGCAAAGATGCATTTGAAAATCAGGCACTAAATTGGATATTTATGGAGTGAAAAATCATACCACAAACTGAATTACAGGATATAAACTGAAGAGCAAGACCCTGAAAGTCAAAATGGAAGAATTAATGAAGGTTGGATGAATCTCGGTAAGTCTGACATTTGCTTGTTAAAATTCTCTAATGGGATTAGCCTCTTTTTTCTAGAGGAACCAATAATGACATCACCTGAAGAAGTTACCTTGCCTGGAGATTCTGATTTCCTTCCAGAGTCACGCCTCTATCCCTAGTTGTTCCTAACCTAACCTGGAGCCAGGTTCCAGAAAATTCCTCAAGGATGATTTTACATGATAAGAGGTAGATTAGATTCTGAAAGAATCACAAGATTTAGTGCACTCATATTAACAAAGACTAAGTAAATACGTGAGGGAATGAATTCTGTATGTGACTGAACAGAAGAAAAGAACAAAAAGGCTAGATCTTGCTTAATGTAGCCATGTAAGTCTATTTACAAGAGGACTCCGATTTTATGTATAACCTAACCAGGAGAATTACGTTCTTTTATTTCTTGGTTGGCTACTAAAATCTGTACTATATGGTTACCAATATTAAAAGAAATATAAATACCAGAACTTTCTTAATTTAAGCTAGAATTGTGTTCATGTGATTAGTTATTGAGAATAAATTGTGAATATATATGATACTTGTCATCACCAGGCAGGGAAGAGTAAGAAATAGTACAGATGTTTATAAAATTATCTCTCCTTTATTATGCTGATTTCAAGAATTACTTTGAAAACTACATTATACTGTGAACATAAACTCCATGAGACTACTTATTAAAATCAGCAGGAAATTTCCAGCAACAAAGCATGCCTGTATTAGATTGATAACAATAATTAGAAATAAACTTGTATTGAGTTACACCTTAAAAGTTTAGGCTAGATTTGTACCATCAATCCTATTATTAAATCTGACACTCAGATATGCTATATTCTTCATTATAACTCATCATTTTCAGGAGTTTCCTAACTACTTCCACAAGATTATTCTCTTTCTCATTGAGATTCATGGGCACCTAGAATTTCGATAGCTGGGATTTAATCAATACTTCAGAATTTTGTGCTTTTGTAAACAAATGGATTTCCAAAAGATTACATACTCTAAAAATATTTATGATCATTGCTACATACTAGGTAAGGTACTAACAATAAACAGCATCAAATATTTTAAACATTTTGATTGGGTTAACAAAACCAGTCTTGACATCTTCATCATACTGAGTCTATTAAGGAAAAAGGTAATTGGTCCCATCTATTAACTATGATTTAAAACATTTTAGTGAAGATTTAAAACTTACTCTAAATGGGCACAAAATTTTCTTGATATCATTATTACACATCACAAGGGAGCTCAACAATTAGTGGGAAAATGGGATGTAAAGATATCAGATTTTTTTTCTCAACAATTAGTGGGAAAATGATCGGATGTAAAGATATTGGATTTTTTTCTACAAACCTTTGAAGCCCTTTCATATTTTACCTTCAATATTCCATTGTAACCTTGATCTTCCTTTCATTGTTTTTTTACAAACTAGCTGTAGTTTATTCGGGAATGATCTATTGTTATGCATTAAAATTTTAAATTGCTTATCTTACCAAATTCCCCCATTGATTCCAACAGCTATTTACTCTTCAAGTAAATATAAAACCTGGAGTTAGAAATCCATAAAGAATCAAGTACTCAACATTTGTGAAGCTGAAAGAACTGAAGGAAAAAATTAAGCCTTGAGTTGAAATATTGACAGAATCTGTAGGCAACATATTGGATGATGCACAAAGCATCTAAAGATGGACTACCTGGAGCCACTATGCCAGAAAGAACCAGTTCCATTCAAACATTTCAGGATCAAAAGCCAGTGGTACTGAAGGAAGGAGCCCAAGATGCACTGAGGACATTAGCCTTACACAAGCCCGCAGGAATTTGCAGAATACCCACGGAAACGTTTCAACAAGCGGAGCAAGAACTGGACGCACTCACGCAGCTACTGCAGGAAAGACACTTTCCTTTTCGAAGACAGCTACTTGACCAACTGCCTGCAAGAAACCCTTATTTATACCCATTCCAAAGAATCAGGTAGGTTATTTATTTTGTTATCCTTCCATTCTTATATAAACAACTATAAATAGTATGCATTACTATTTTTTTATGGTATTGCTGAATTTCGTTTGTTAGATGTATGTTCTAACAGAGTGTAATAGATATGCATTAGCGAGGTTGCTGTACTTTTTTCATTTTCTGTCATTTACTTTTCCAGTTATGGTGTAAGTCTGTAAGGGTCATACGGAAATAAATTTAGAAGAGATTCTATCTATTCTTTGGTCTCAAAATTATTAAATCAGTACTTAGATTCTACAATTTTAAAGATTAAAAGAATTTACTTTTGACCAATAAGCTATGTGGGACTGAAATGTGGGTGTGTGTTGATGTTTGTTGGTAGTGTGAAGGAATTTAAAAATATGTTCAATTTTATTGTAGTATTTACATCCACCTACAAATCATTCAATTTATTTATATTTTCAGATCAATGTTCAGAAAAGAACATTGAAAATATCATTTTGAATGGTCTAAATCAGTTATTCTCCATAATTTTATGTATTTTATAATTTGCTATTTCCATCGTGATTAGGTTTACAAAGTATCTTATTTCATGGGTCAATAATCTCTTTGATGTATTTATCAGTTGATTTTGATTATATCTTTGCTTATATAATCTTTATTACTTTTATTCTGTGGTCCCTAAGTTTATGCTATAATTTGTCTAATTTCTTTTTCTTTGTATGTATTTATATAAGCTTAGATAGTTACTCTGTATTAATATTTAGCCTTATTTAATAAACTTGAATTTTTTGCCATTCCATAATATCGTTTATTGATAGTATAAATTTCAGTTCAAGTTTTGGTCTAATAATATCTTAATAATATTTAAATGCAATTACTTATGATATCTTATTTTGTTTTTATATTTCTGCCGATTTATACTATTAGTTTTTCAAAAATATCATTTGGAATATACTATTTATCGTGAATTACATGTGTTCTAAAACTCATATACCATAGGTTGCTTGAGTACATGAAAATTGTATTATAGAGAAAGTGCTATATTTATTCAGACTTCTTGATATATTTCAGAATCTCTACATCCTTATATATATTGTCAATTTGATCTATTATGATCATGTGAATAAAAGGTACTGACATATTGCATTTTATTATTGCTACATTTTCTGGCAGTTCACATAATCTATACTTAACCTTTATTACATTAACAATAGTAATTTATTGCATAATTAATTGCATAAATAATCAATGTGAAATATTATTTTGATAGAATGCCATTGCTGACATGTACTTTTCAACACATTGGAATCATAAATTATCTGATGCAAAAATCACAAATAAAAAACTTGTCTAATCCAACTTGTTTTATTAATTTCATTGAAAAATTTTAAAGAAACATTCAGATATATTTCTTGAAGATAATTATAGCTTAGACAGTTCATTTGTTCATTAAACAAAACTGCATTATTTTAAGTGGGTTTTTACTATTTCCATTTGTGTACATTTACTATATTACATATATCTCATTTTAATTGCATTGTTTTTAATAGTATTTTCTATTTTATATTTTCTTTGTGTATCTTAAAGTTACTTTGCTATAGAAGTAATCTTTCATATATTTTGAGGTGTTGGTGCTTTAATTAAATGAAATGGAAGGGTAATCATTCAATTGATATCGGCTTGTTGTTTTAACTCTAGGCAACACAGTTATCATAGACAGCTGTATATTTTGTCTTCTCAGAACTCCTGTTCCTGGTAATAGAACTCTGCTTTCCTTGAGAAATAGTCACTGCTTCACTCAAGGACTAAGTGATTTGAGTAGAGATGATTCCCTTACCACCTGTAACAGTTACAAATATGCGTGGTAGTTCATTGCTGTCCACGTTGTGGATGAGAAACATTTCCCATTATATAAACTTTTTAAACTTCACCAACACTAATAACAGCAATAGGAGCACATTTTAAAAAATGAATTGATGGGAGTACCTTTCATTTACAAAAAGTATCTTTCTTTAAGCCATTAAATTAATTCTGAAGCAGTCTAATAAAGATCTGGGAACTGTAAAAAAACAACAACACAGTCATTAAAACCACCATGTTTATCCTTGGTCACTGAAATCATGCATGGTTATAGTTGTTTGCCAGGAATAGAACCTGCATTTACAGTGATTTTTCTATTTATTTATCTTGTTCTTCTTGTGACTCTTGTGCTAAGGTTAGAGCTGCTCATCTGGTTTGAGAAAGTGATGGTTCTAGAACAAAACTTGGACGATTTGCTCCAGCAGACTATGGCAATGCATAATTGATCTAAAAACTCTGACGAATGCGCTTCCAATCACCTTCCAATGAATGCATAGGAGCGGCTCATTACTTCAAGAGAACGATCACCCTCTCCTCACAGGAGCCTAGGATATTTCCTTTTAGAGATTCACAATACTATTAGAATGATACTACATGTTAGAACCCACACACAAGAAACCTGGCTTTAAAATAAAAAAACTCCAATGTTTCCCAGAGGTAATGTTGATATATAAATGATAAACACAAACATATATGTACATACTATATATTTATATAATGTGTGAGGATATATACAAAATCCATGGTGTCACGATAGTTAAGTCCTTGCCTGCGAATAGAGACTTCAGCTATTTAAATATACCCACTGGAGCAATAACCAATGTCATGACAAAAATGAATGGAGTGAAGTTGTCAAGGCTTTGTCTTTTCATATTAACAATCGAAGCTTTTGGAGGCAGTCAAAAAATCAAACTCTATATTGTATTCTGTGATGCTGCTGCAAAAAATAATTCTTCATATTTTCTAAAGCAGCGCCGTCAGTGTGAGCTAGGCCGTGGGACGCTCCATCGCCTCAGATGTGTGAGAACTGAGCCATGAGTACGGAAGAGCCGGTGCATTTCAGTCAGAGTGTGGAAGCCTGTTGAGCGCTCCGTGGACTGCCAGATTTGCAAAGGCATTGTTAGATCGTTCCTTAGACGTGAGGTCAAGACTGACTCACTTGCTTTTAATACATCATCGGGAGGAACGAGTTGATGGAAATACACATCATGCTTGGGTAAGACAGGGTTTATTTAAAAGGGAAGACAGTCATTGACACCATGGCTGCAATAAGAAGAAGCTCAAAAATAGCAGTGATTGTGAGGCCAGCACACAACTGGGCATGCTTCACTGTGGCACATTGGGTCCCTAGGAACAGGAGCTGGTTTGATGATGCCTCACAACAAACTAACTTCTGGGAAAGGCACTGAATTCCACTACATGGCCACTGTGCTTCCTCATTATAAACAGAAACTATTGCCATCGAGGGGACTCCAGCTCACAGTGATCCTCTAAGAGCAGTATTGCCTCATAGGGTTGCCAAGGCTGTTAATCTTTTCAGTAGACTGGCTCTCATTCTCCCATGGAGTGGCTGGTGAGTTCAATCCACCAGTCTTTCAGTTAGCAGCTGAGAACTTAACCATTGTGACATCAAGGCAACGGAATTCCTAGAGCAATCAGCATATGAATATTGATTTATCCCAATCATTTCTAAATTTCAGGACAAAAGTAAAGCCTTGTATGTACTGAAATAACTGAATTTCAGCAATGTCTAATCAACAAATGGAGGACACAACTAGGCATGACAAGCTTTAAACAATGGTTGCATTTTTTACATTAAAATCACTTTGGAAACGTATATTTCAATAATAATTCTCTCTGTCAACAGTGTTCATTTCTGAATACCCCAAACAAATGGCAACTAACTGTTATAATAGCCAGACTTTGGGTGGTTTAATTGTCTTGGATACCGTGTGAGACTGCATTTCAATAAATGTAGTTGTCAACTCATTTTTCCAAGTTAGCAAATTACATCTAAGTGAAACAATCATTATTCTTGCTGACCATGGCTAAGACTGGGTTGTTAATATCGGCAAAAGCAATTGAAATAATTAACCAAAGACACCAACTATAGTCATTAAGATAATGATTAGAGCTGATGTGCTGATGCTGGAGGACCGGTCAGTTAATAATAACAAAATCATAGGAGTGCAAGTCAAATTATAGAGTTAGATGGACACTGTATGTCAAATTGGAATAGGTTTGTATTTAAACATTTAAGAAATGGCCCATAAGGGTATAAGCCTGAAAATTGATCTTAAACAGAATTGTTCGCAGTAGGAAAAGAGTCATAAAATCCTCAAGTAAGTATAAAGACCCACTATATCTTTCCATGAGGAACTCCATGAGAAAAGTATTGGCAGGAAATGGAAGTTTTGAAGTAGTCACAGAAAGCAAGAATGACACTAACCCTAATTCTTGATCTGGAAAGAAGTACTGCATGATAAAAACAAAAACAAAGAAACAAACACACACACACAGCCTGCATTTGAGAGGGCTACATGCAGAGTAGCCTCTAATAACTGCCTTGGCCTTTCAATAAAATCCAAATGAAGCAAGTATAATTCTATAGTACTAAACCTATACCTTGAGTCACATAGTGCGGGGCTGAAGTATGACATTTGAAGTTATATGAAGTCATATGGGGGAAAAAAGTGTGTGTGATGGAGTGACCAGAGAAATATGAATGTGTAATGATGAATGAGGTCAAATGACTGAACTTAGGAAGATAAGAACACAACCACATTTAAAAAAATATCAAAGGTTGTGTCTTGACCATACGTAATCAGGTGACCTTAAAAGAGTGTGATCCAAAAGACACTTACAAATGGACCCTGAGACCCCAATCCTAAGCTTCAGAAAGTTCACTGAGAAAGTTGCCTTGCCTTAAGGATCAGCCAATGAATCAGGAAAAAATAATTTAGAGCTAACTAAAGAATCCAATCAATTTGTAGAGAGTAAACTCGGGGACCAATGAAGGACCATTTCTTCCTACACTCCACCCAAGCTGATGACGTCAGTTCCCATTCAGTTGGCTCCATTCAGGAGGATTGTCTAACATGTGCATATTAGAAAATAAAACATTGCCTAATTCTCCTCATCTTATTGATCCCTGCTGAGTATGGGTTGTGGACACTGCAGGGTTGTGGATATTGCATGAATTGCATCAATCAGCCTCAAAGGAAGTTTCTCTTATTTTCATTAGCCTTCAACAGAACATGAAAATCAACTGATATTTCAATTTGTTTTTTTCAATCTACATATGAAAGAATAAAGAAAAAGGAAGATAGAATAATCGATGTATTCCATCTGTGGTGTTGGCAGAGAATATCTTACTGGCTTCAAAAGGAACAAATAAATAATTCTTGGAAAAAACATAAATGAACTATTCCTTAGAAATAAGCATGGAGAGACTTCCATGCACTTGTTTCGGGCAAGTCACCGAGATACAGGCCCATCAAAAGACTTGCACAGTCGAACGTAAGAACTGAAGGCTTTCTGTGGCACTACAATGGGAGTGTGCGTCACCGTAATATTTTTGTGATACACCATGGCAGTCGGTGTTTATTGGGATATTATTTTTCCATTTAATTCACTGATTTTTCAAACTGAAAAGGGCCATGATGGGCTTAATACAAATTACTAGTAAGCACTGGACTTTGAGGCTGATACAGACCTTGGTGACACGCTGAGGTTTTCTTCTCCGTAGTATAAATAACTGTACATCCTGTGGGAAGGATGCCACTGCTGTGGAGTCGGCTTTGACTCGGTGACCTGGACATTTATGAATCAAAGGGTAGGTTCTGTTACCATGAAACCTACTCAGCCACACAGTAGGACTATTTTTCTGTCGCTTGAATCAGATGCTGCCCTGAAGCTTTGCACTGGTCAAAAATAAAAAGCATAAATGGAAGTACCATGTTTCATTTCTAGGGAAACATTAAATGCTCATCAAAACTTCTTCTCTCTAACCCTGTGATTATGCAGAGTGTCAAAATGATGCTCCTATCAGTATTACCAACCCACAAAAGACAAGAAATAAAAGCTGTTACAGCCGATCAATGAGAGTTTGGTTTCTGATTGTTGGTTTCTACACTAAAGCCCAATCTGTTCTGATCGATAGCCTTGTGGGTCTTAAGATCTCTGAAGCCATAGAATTCTTACACAAAATTTTAAAAGTCAAACTATAATTGAATACCATAGTTTTTACAATGCACAACATGTGTTTTTGCAAACCATACAACCCTCTTGTATGTTTGTTTCCTAAGACCATCAAGTGCATTGCATGAATGTGCACATTATTTACATGGGGATGCTAATAAGTGAAAATAAAATAATCATTAATTAGGATATTAATAAAACTCCAATTTTCTTTTCATCTTTTATTTCTGTTGTAATTTTTTCAGGATTATTTCAGATGACACTGATTATTTACATACATATTTTCAGCCTTTTCAAGAAATGTGCATACTTGCAGCAATACAGAATCTGACTTTCCTCTAAATTCCATAAAATAGAAATCCACAATGGATTAATTATCACTATTGGAAATGATTTTAGAACATGTGGTAATTTCTTACTGGCTCTTTTTTACTACACTACCCACATTGGGTCTTTATTCGACTGTATAATTGAAGAATCAGTCACATTCCATTCCTCTTTCCAAACAGGCACCCACTCAGGAGAAATTTGCCAGTTAGCTGCCTTCCTCATTTTCTAGCAAAGAACTGAAATAATTGTACTGGACCATGTGGACAGCAAACTGCCTTACCCAAGAGTCCTCGCTCTCTGGAGATAGCACAAAATACATTAGGGCTTTGTAGACAATCATTTTCTAGTGTTTTTAATATTCAATTACCCTCAATAAAATATAAGGAAATACTTCTTTCTCAAATAGGATTCACAGCTTAATAGACATTTAGTTCTCTCCTAAAGAACAAAATAAAACCAAAAATGCCAAGTGTATAGAATGTGCTACCACAGTAATTTCATCAAGAAAAACAATAATTTGGCAACCAGGGGAGAGTAACAGCTATGGAATAATAGAAATAACCTGTTATAAAACTGTGTCCAACTGGGGATTTTCTGCCTCACAGTATTTTAGAGCTTATAGAATTAAAAAGAAGGATGTGAAACTCTCTACTTCAGGATTGTTAATAATTTTATCTCATACATTTGATATACCAATAATTTTCTTTTCTCTTAATAGATCTATGTATTTATCTAGTTAAAGTAGAAATGATATGCAAGAATTTTGGAAATGTGTGTAAACACCCTAGCAATATCATTACAAAAAAGATAAAATCAATTCATCAGTAAATTAAAAGAGAAAATAAATGTTATAGTATGCCTTAATTTTATAGAATAGATCACAATGTAAGCAAAGGCTGGCTTTAGATTAAGGAGCAATAGTGGAACAGTTGAACGACATAAAGTTTCTAACCACAAATCAAACCCAAGAGCCTCTCCATGGGGGAAAGATGAGATTGTCTGGTGCTGTCAAGATTTGCTCTTAGAAATCTTATGGAAGCAATTGTATGATTTCCCTATAGGACTGATAGAAATCGGAAAAGATTTGATGACAGTGGGTTTACTTTGGGGGGGGGTTGGCTTTTGGGATGTATGCTATTATTTCAGAAAATGTTTTGGAAAAATATATTAATAAAGTAATTTCAGAGGAAACTGGAAAGTGAGTCAGAATCACAATATCTGGAAACTTTTCAGATGAAAATATCATATTTGATTTTATCATCTATATTTTAAATTGTATATTCATCTATATCTCATGGCTAAAATTTTAAGTCATGGTGGATATTAATTTCATAAATAAATTCATGCTTTATATATTTCACACTAAGGAATTTATTTTATAGTTTTTTGATGCTTTTCTCAAGATATTTTGTCTTGACAATTCTGAGAGATGAGTTTGAGTCTCTGAATTTCTATGTTAAGTTTTACCACAAATTGAACCCACTTTGGACAAGTCATGGATGTTAAAGAACTTGCTCTGCTTATTGTCTTTCCTTCCTGTCTGGCAAACTTCTATTTATCATCAAGATTATTCATTCAATAAATTCTGTTTACTCGGTAAACTCTCCCATAACGCCTTCAGGTAGAGCTCTTTGATTCTACTAGAATATTCAGTTCCCAGCACTTTTATAACTTCTGGTTCTTTTGCACACTCACCGCCCCTGTTGCAATGGAACAGAACCAGAATCACAGCAACCGTGTGCGGGACAGAGTAGCCCTGCTCCATGGGGTTTCTGGGCTGTGATCTGTTGGGAAACAGACGGTCACTTCTTTCTCTGATGGAATGACCAACCATTCGGGTAGCCGCCAACTACTTAACCATTATGCAACCAGGACTCTTTTGACAAAGTATTAGTCCCTACCTATTAAAAAAAAAACTCTGAGTATTAGTGTGTTTTGTTTTGGGTTTTTTTTTTCAGTTGAAAGCTTGCAGTTGGGTTTCCCCAGAGGTATCTTAGTGGACAGGTCTTCCATAAAAAATCAGCCACAGAAAACCCTATGGACAATGAATGGTGGCCTGGGACTACTGCATAATCCCTTTTTTGATGTCCTCCTTGCTTTATTAAGGTATGTATTAATATGATAGGCCTTGTTCTGCCACCGTCAAAGAATATTATTGAAAAGGTTGCCTTATTGCTAACCCCCATTGTTGTGGAAACAGTGTCTAGTCACTTAAGAGTTTAATCTATTAAAGTCATTAACTCATGTACTGTCATTCACATCCAGCCTATACTTGTATAATCTCCTTTTCCCAACTATATTTTAAATTCTATACTATTGACTAAATTAATGACACTATCAATAGAATTACCTTATGCCCTAGGGAGATGAGTGAAAATGTTCTCTAACATAAAATGACAGTGTCTGTCTCCAAGGTGAACCAGAGACATATCTACGCCATAGATCAATGAATGGATTTTAAACTCACATCTAATTCTAAATCCAATCTAAGAACACTTACTTCTTATGACATGACCCTGCTTGATGCTTGCCCTCATGAATATCCCTGGAGAGATAGCTGCTAGTGAAGGGTGCCAGGCTGTGAGAAAGCAGTGCCTGGGGTCTTGAATGCTTGTCTTCAAACAGCCACCTAACACAGGTGTTAGCCAAGTCCACATGGAAGAAGCACACCAACCTGTATAACCCAAGGATTATAAATAATACAATCCAAATCTGAAGGTGGGAATGGTATTAGAGCTTAATTTGTGAATGTTTATGGCTGACAGTGAAGGCCTCAAATCCATTTGCGGGGTCTAGAAGTAGATGAAGCCTCTGGTATACCCCATCCCAGTCCATTGTTGAGGGATGTGAATGCCCTCGTGATCAGACAGAGCGCATTGCAAAGGTTATGGCAGCAGATATCATTAGATTTTAGATTACAATGCAATATCATTTGATCTCCCTTTGACACATTTAAAAATGATTCAGTTTTTAAAAAAGTAAAGAGAAAATACACTTGGATTAAGCTTTAGGTGAATCCCCTCCAGCCATAGTGGAGGGATGGAAATAGCCTTATTATTATGCAGAGTGTATTTAAAAGTGGACTATGATAGATGTACCTAGGTTAAAATTTCATACCTTATCATTTGTTCTCCTTTTTGATCCATTTAAAAATTGTTCTACCTTGAAATCGTTTTTTGTTTTCTTTTTGATTGACTTTTTCCCCCTGCATTTTACTTTGTTATTGTTGTTAACATTTTGGTTTCTTTGTTTAAGTTTTTCAATATATAAAATTCAGAATGGGTGAATCTATAGAGATAGTAACTAGATTCATGACTTTTGTGGTTGTAAGGGAGGTTTCTGAGAAAATGAAGATCTAACAACACGGAGCACAAGAAAGAAGAAAATGCTCTAAAATTGCTGTGGTAATTATTGTACAGCTCTGCTTAATGTGATTTAACTATTGACTTGTATGGTGTGTGGGTTATGTGCCAACAAAACTGTTTAAAAGAAAAAAAAAACCCCTCTGGAGAACATTCTATTCTGCCCCACGTGGATTCATCATGAATCAGATCAGTGTGACGGAAACCGGGCTTACTCTCTTTACAAGTCTCTTCTGTGATGACTTGAAAACAATTACCGAATCATGCTTGTTATGATCCCGATCCTTAAATAGTATCGGCCACCTTATAGTATTTAATTCATGTTTGTAAGATGAATGGACAGGTTTTTATATTGTGACTTCTGGTATGACAATGACTCCTAATGGTTCCTGAATACCATTCTTTCTCTCTACCTTGATTGATAGACACTCCTCCCTGGGTTTCCGCTGTACACAGGGTTTCCAGTTAGAAGCATATTTCTCAATATCCTTAGGTGAATTCTGTTACTGATTTCTGACCGAAGGTAAATGAGTAAAGTTTACTTACACAATTTCTGTGCCATGTCCATTCAAAGATATTACTTTATCACCGCTTACCCTCATTACCCTATGCACAGAGTGAAATCAGCAATGGTGCCGCAGGCCCAGAGTGAAATCAGCTATGGTGCCGCAAGCACAGAGTGAAATCAGCTATGGTGCCGCAGGACCCACACCAAGGGGCTGCCGAACAAAAGGTTAATCTGGCGCCTAAAGGACTTCATGAAATAGTCACCAAAACATGAGAGAATTGCCCAGCTCCTGGACCGTTAGACAAGAAGGGAAGAAAACGTCTACATTGGTACAGACCCTACTTTGGGGCTCTTTTTCTTATCAAAACTTAGTTGGCATCTTAAACAAAATATGGCAAAAGTTTCCAGTTAGTAGCTTGCCAATCTCTCTGAAATGCCTCCTGCAACTTTCATCCGAAGCGAATGTTATGAACCCCCTCCATAAGTGCAGTGGCTGTGTCACCACACAATGAGCAGCCGGATCATCAACCTATTGTAGGCACAACTACACCCAGCAGGCGCAGATCAAAACACTCTGCAGTCAGGACCAGCAGCTCAGTGATTCCTAACAATTGCCTTTGTCAAGAACTCTCACAGGGTGTTAGCATTTGCTTCTACCAAGCAGCTATTATCATCTAGAAGTGTATCACCCTAGCCGGTGGTGTGTTGGTAAATTTCTAACAACGCTCTTCCTAATACAAGAAATAAAAAGCAAAACAGAATTGATTTTCACAAAACACACTGATTCCTCATGCGCTGACATAGTTAAGTTCCAGAGCTCATGCTCTTATATGCACAATCAGCTTTCTCTGAGGAGAAGGAGGGTGTGGAGGCAACCGCGGAGCCTGCACCTTCGGAACTGTTGTACCCCCTGAACGGCTCTTCTCTAATCCCCAAGTCCCTGATGCTGGGGTCACATGCAAGTGTACCTGGGATGTGGGGTCAGATTGGAGGCACAGTTGGTGACTCTGGGGCTTAGGCACTTGCAGGAAAGGGTGTCAAGGTATACAGTTAGCATAGGCTGCTGCCCAGGTCTGTGCTGCAGCTCCAGCCACCTGCTGCGACCCACATGTTAGGAAGGACCCCTTTGAAATGAAAATCATGCTCCTGCTGGTCTGGGAACACTTGGAAACAGGCCAGGGGCCTGGGGACTAACAACTCTTAGAAGAGGAGCTTCGAAGCCTGGGCTATAGAGCAATGATGGACCATCTGCTTCTGCTATTGTCCCAGGACCTGGATGCCAGTTCATTTCCCACTGTAAGACATGATCCCTCCAGACAGCTTGCACAGAAGGGAAATAACGACGAAATCTCTCCTACCTTCCTCTTCCTGGGCCCCTTCAGTGACTCATGGTTCCTTCTCAGAAGAGCTGCCTCAAAAATCCACGTTACCTCTTTCTGATGAAGGCTGGTAATGGTAGTTCAGGTGGTAGTGTTGGGACCTACAAGAGGCCTCTGGAGAGCTGGCTGCTTCAGCAGGGTGGTGACAGACATGGGTGGCTCTGTGGTATGGGAGCTAGAAGAGGAAAGAAAACCCAGGTTAACACGTAAAATAATCAGAGTAGATTTTCTATTGCTGCACATGTGAACTGTCAGATCATTAAATTGTTACTAAATTGGCAATATGGACCATAACAAGGTAGCATGTGGCATCACTGAATGTGGAGTTAAGAAAACCCTCAAAGTCAAGCACTCCGCTGATGAGTTCTGAAGCTGTGGGAGCAAACAGCCTCATCTTTCCCCTGAACAATGACTGGTGGGTTTGAACTACCAGCTCTGCACTCAGGAATCCAAGGCTTACCCCAAAGCACTGTCAGACTGGTGTTGAGAAAAGTTGTACAAAACTGACCTTTACAATTCAATCTATCTGTTATGGATTGGTGTAAAAAAGAGTAAAAAACAAACAAAAACCCGCACTGCCCTCAAGTTGATGCAGTGAATTAAAACAATATAGCACATATGTAAACTGAACCTGAATGAGATAAAAAGTATCTCTTTTCCTCAGATAGACTTCATTTCCTACTTTAAGTGTTTTACTTTCCTATTTTTCTTTATTTTTAATCCACTTAGTAGTTCCTCATTACAGGATTTCTTTTGTAACTCTTCCCTCCACTTGGTTTGTAAAATATCTAATTGTCATTTAATAAGCCCCAATTTCTTTTCTGTGGACCACTCCCTACTTGCTGATTGAGCCGCGATAATTTGCTCAATATTTAAAGAACATTGAAATTTCTTCTATCTGACATTCTAATCTTCTTATAAAATACTTGTAAGGATAAAATAACCTAAAGGTAAATGGTACAGATTTTAGATTTTTTTCATAAGCTATTTGGTTACTCTTCAAATCATTGCATAGAATTTAGGATGAGCTAAACTAAGTACAACTTTCTAGTCCGTAGAATGCACTGTTCTTTGGTGCCCGCTCAAGGGTGCCAGGTGGGAAAGTAGGTTAAGCATCAGGCTGGCAGTTCAAACTCACTAGCTGCTCAAAATGAGAAAGAAAAAAACTATCTGCTCCCAAGAAGAGTTACAAAGTAATTCTGTTAACTGATTTAAAACAATTTACTTTCTACCCACTGCAAGTTTGAGCCTCTTGATATTTCTTTTTATCGTTATTGACAGGCATATAGTTAATAGGCCATAGGCTAAGAGAAATAATCAGATTAACAACTAGAATTTGATACATCACTCCCTCTTCAGGAGAGATAATCCCTTCTATCCTGTATGCCAAAGAATAAATTTCTATTCTTAATAACAATAAATGTGAACCACTGTTCCTATAATTCATGAAGAATGTAAAAGACTGAAGTACTTGCTTTCATATATTTTAAACAACTAAAACTGTGAATGTTTGTGAAACTATTTTTCCTAATCAATGATAAACTTGTATGTGATTCTATTGGGAATGTATTTTTCTTTATACATGTAATGCAACTGACTGTAGATTGAAGTTTTGTTTCTCTTGATTTCAGTAAGCAGGATCCACTCAAATTAATGTATCATGAACATCACATGTTGATATAGCATTTGTCCTAGTTAATTAAAAAGCTTCATCATTAAATCAAACTGGGCAATTCTAATGCTGGTGTAATGGAAAAATACATTCTTTTGGTGCCCACTACAGTATATATATATTAAATAGTCTCATGA
>NW_022107431.1:98286045-98287051 GCF_000313985.2 Echinops telfairi | reverse complement strand
ATTCCTGAAACACATTGGTTGTAAAAATGCATGAGACTAATTATGCATGAGACATTTGATAGTCATGAGGTCTTAATGAAGCCACATATTGGTGACATCATTGTACCACAAAACACAAATGGAATCCCAGGCACTTTGTCAGATAAGTGGCAAGCTCCAGCTGTGGCCAGAACTAATTTTCCCCATATTTGGGGGACATCCATTCGGGAAGTTGATGGACATCCAGAATGGGGTTTGTCATCAATCTATATTTCACCTTTTTTTGAAACAAGAAAATCACTCTTACAATTGAGTTATTCCCATAGTGCTGTCCTTGTAAGTTGTGTTCAGCATCACAGCAGTTTCTGCAGCATTTTCCCTGAGCAGGAAACAAAATTTCACACTTGCACGCTTTTCTCTTAAATCGGCCATCACAAAACACAAGGTTTGAATGCAACCGCTTTCAAGAAAAAATTCGCTGTGACCAGAGAGAACCTTCCCAGATGATACCACTGAGTGCACTAACTCGGAGCATGTTGCTCAATGTTCACCCCGTGGGAAAAAAAGGGTGCTATGAAAGTTCTGCCCAGAAGAGTTTTTATCCCATTTACATAAATGTTGCTCCAAAAAAGGATAAAATTTAAATGTGGTTTATAGTAACCTGAAAAGAGCATTACATTGGAAACTTATCTGTACTTTATTGTATCAGAAACCAAAAGTCCTTGAAATAAAACATAAAAAAATATACACATATGAAAAATTTAGTAAGAGCCATAATCAAGTGGGCCTAGATCAAGAGATACTAGAAGACTTGCAACATCAAAAAAGATATTCAACATCAAAAAAGACCAGATTGGTGAAATGGATCTGGAATATGATGGTAGAATCTAGATTTCTTTAATGAAGATGTCTTGGTTGAATGAATAGATCTTGATACTCACCTATTTTCCAATTGATTTTATGAGACAAGTATTACTTAATAGTTCAGGAGATCATTTCAGAAGGTTATTGAGATTTGGAGGAGGAT
>NW_022107431.1:98263177-98283993 GCF_000313985.2 Echinops telfairi | reverse complement strand
CGCTCAAGTCTGCACCCATCCTTACAACTGTTGTGCTTGAGCCCACTCCTGAAGCCACCACGTCAATCCATCATCTTGACAATCTTCCTCTTTTTCATGGAGCCTCCACTTTAACAAGCCTTCCAGGAACCCGTGTCTCCTTTTAACATGTTCAAAGTATCTGTCACTTTGTGTGTGTGTGTGTTAGTCTGAATGACTACTTTTTAATCTATGTCCAGTTTCTACCTAAGCACAATGAAATGTGTGCAATTATCATTATTCTTAATGTTAACCATCGTCTGTTAGTATGCTCATATTTGAATTCTTTTTCATAATCAATAATATTGAAATGAACATCTTTCTGGTATTCTCTGTTTACAGCCAAGATCCACTTGACATCAGCAATGATATTCCTAATGCCATATCCTCTTCTGAATCCCACATGAATTTCTGACAGCTCTTCTTTGATGTACTACTGTAATCACTGCTTAATAGTCTTCATTCCATTTTACTTTGTATTAGATTCATTAAATTGTTCAACAATTTCTGCATTATGTTGGGCTATTACACTTTGAAACGGGTACAAATATTAATCACTCTGGTCAGATGAGCAGGTAATTGATTCCAAGTTTCTTTGCATAAGTGGGTGAGTGGTTCCAGTGCTTCATCAGCTTGCTGAAACCAGTCAACTGGTATCCCATCAATTCCTGGAGCCTTGGTTTTTTTTAACGCCTTTAGTGCAGCTTGGACTTCATTCTTAGTATCACTGGTTTTGCATCATATGGTAACTCTTGAAATATGCACATGTAGATGAGTTCTTTATGGCACAATGACACTGTGCATTTCTGCCATTCACCTGATGTTTCCTGCACTATTCAATATTTTGCCTGTCGATTCCTTCGATATTTTAACTCAAAACTTGATTTTTTTTCTTTAGCTCTTTTAATTGAAACATGCTGAGCAAGTCGTTTTGGGGGAGCTTTCTAATCCTAAATATTTTCACTGGAAACTATGCCTTTGGAATCTTCCTTTGTTAATGGGGGGGCAGGACTCAAAATGAGAAGAAACAGCTGAAAACATCTATTAATAATAGGGATTTGGAATATACACAGTATGAATTTATGAAAATTGGAAGTTATCACAAATAAAAATGGAATGCATAAAGATGAACATTCTGGAAGCTGGTGAACTGAAATGGACTGGTATTAGCCATTTTTAATCAAATGGTCACATGGTTTACTATGCTGAGAATAACAGATTCAAGAGGAATGTCATTCCATTGATTGTCAAAAAGGACATTTCAAGACCTATCATGAATATAATTCATGCTGTCACACACACACACACACACACACATGGATATACAATCAAGACAGCTTTTATTCAAATTATGCACCAACCATTAAAGCTACTGTATATACTCAAGTATAAGCCAACTCGAATATCAGCTGAGGCACCTCATTTTACCACAAAAACTGCACAAAAACTGTGCTGAAAAACTCGGCTTATACATAAGTATATGTGGTACTTTTGAAGAAATTGAAGAATTCTAGCACCTTTTCAGTCAAAATTGATCAAACATGTAATGAAAGTTCTTGATAATTGTTGATGATTGGAATTCATAAGTTGGAAATGAAGAGGAAGGACAGTAGTTGGAAAATAAGGCATTCGTAATAGAAATGGCGCTAGAGATTGCATGATAGAATTTTGCAAAACCAACAACTTCATCATACCAAATGCCTCCTTTTCATCACAAATACTTTTCAACACAAAGAGATCATACACATGGATATCTCCAGATAGAATACTCGGATATCAATTTAACTATATCTGTTGGAAGAGCTGATTGAGAAGCTCAATATCAACAGGTAAAATTGGGCCAGGATCTGACTCTGGAACAGACAGACCATCAATTGAATATATATATTCAAGGTGAAGCAAACGAAAATTAAATCAAATCCATGAGAGGTACAATGCAAGCTTTGGTTTATCTCACCTGAATTTTGAGAACAGCCCAAGAAGAGATTTGGTGAACTGAACATCAATGACAGCAGAAATGATGGGTTGTACAAAGACATTGAGAACATTATTAATGAAGAAAGCAAAAGGTCATTAAAAATACAGGGAAGAGAGAAAAGATCCAGTCGATGTCAGAAAAGACTCTGAAATTTGCTCTTAATTGTAGAGTATCTAAAACAACTGGAAGAAACTATGAAGTAAAAGCATTGAACAGAACATTCCTAAGGGCAGCTCCAGAAGAAAAATTAAAATATTGTAAGGAAATGTATAAAGACCAAGAGTTTGAAAACATATAAAGAATACACTCAGTTTAACTTAACCTGAAAGAACTGAAGAAAAAACTCAAGTTTTGAGTTGCATTATTGAAATATTATGTGGAAAGTAACCAGCAATGCAGGAAACACTGGAAGAAGATCACTAAAGGCAAAGGACTAGTCAACATTCAACCACTGCCAGAGCTAGCAGATGAGCAAGAACCCATGGTACATAAAGAAGTCTAAGATGAACTGAGAGCACCAGCCAAAAATAAGGTTCCAGGAATTGATGGGATTGTATGAAATATATAAACAGGCTGATGAAGTTCTGGAAGCACTCATGTGTCCTTGCCAAAAAAGTTGGAAGAGAGCGATTTGGCCAACTTACTAGGAGAGATCCATATTTGTACCCATCCTAAAGAAAGGTGACCTAAAAGAATGCATAAGCCATAGATTAATATAGTTACTATCTCATGTAAGTAAAATTATTAATATAATCCAATAACCTTTTCAGCAATACATTGATAGGGAGCTCTCATAATGCAGGCTGGATTCAAAGATGATATGAAACAGGGGTATTACTGATATCAGCTTGATCTTGGCTGAGAGACTACCAGAAAGAGGTTTAGTTGTGTTTTATTGATTATGCAAATACATATTTGACTGTGTGCATATGAATAACCTTGAGAAGAATGGGGAGTTCCAACACTTAATTTTGCACATTCAGACCCTGTATACAGATAAAGAGGCAGCTGTGTGAACAAAAGAGTGAAATACTGCATGGTTTAAAATCAATCTTCCACCAGGGTTGTCTTCTCTCACCACGTGTTCAATCTGTGTGCTGCGAAACCATCAGAAAAGCGGGGTTCCATGAAGAAAAATATGGCGGCAGGATTGGAGGAAATCTTGTTAATGCCCTGAGATGTGCAGATAACCCAACCTCGCTTACTAAAAATGAGGAGGTCATCAAGTAATTGCTGATGAAGACCAAGGATCTCAGCTTTCAATATGAATTACAACTCATATTTGTCAAGAAAAACAAAATCCTCGCAATTAGAGCCCTAGGTAACATAATGGTAAATGGGGATAAAAGATGAACGTTTTCAAGGATTTCACCTTACAGTCAATGTTCATGGAAACAGCAGGCAAGAGATCACAGGATGAATTGCATTGGGTCAATCTATTGCACAAGACCACTTTAGAGTGTTGGGAAGCAAGGACAGTGCTCTGAGCACTAAGGTGCACCTGATCCAAACCAGGGTATTTTCAATGGCCTATGTGCATGTGCAGGTTGGGCACGGAATAAGGAAGACGGAAAAGGATTGCTGCATTTGAATTATGGTTCTGGCGAGGAATACTATTGAAAATACCATGGCCTGCCACAAACACAGACACGTCTGTCTTGGTAGAAGTATGCTACTTAACAACAAGGATATAAGACTTTGTATTATATACTTTGGATATGTTATCAGTAAAGGCCAACCCATGGAAAAGTTTACAATGCTTGGTCAAATAGAAGAGCAGCAAAACAGAGGAAGACCATCGACAAGATAATGGAGCAAACATAGGAACTCTGTTGAGGATGGCACAGGATGGGGGATGTTTTGTTCTGTTTTATACTGGGTCACGATGACTCAGAACTGACTTGATGGTACTTACTAACAACATTTGAATATTTGTGCGATAGTAAACTTTGAGATGCTCAATTAAGTTTTTAACTTGTCAAATTAAGAAAACTAAGAAAAATGTATCTACTAAGAATTCTTCACACCTGTTTATATTGCGGGGGTGGGGGTGGGGGTGGGGAATTGCAATTTTGGGTAACTTATAGTTTTCTCCATGAAAGTGCTTAGTTTTTTTTTCAAAATGTGCAGAAAAACACAGTAAGACTTTTCACGTTATTGAAATGATGGTTCCTCATACTGGTACCTACAAAAGACCACTATAGTTTCTCACTATAGAAAAGTTTAACATTAAAAATCTGCCATAAAATCAGATTTTCAATGTGTGAGACAAGAATGATAAACTACAATATGCTCATTACTCCACAAATCATTTCTCTTCAAATGAGTCACATGGATGGGTTCTCTGAGGCAATGGTAAAAATGTTCCAAATGTCCAACTTCTCCAAATAGCTGAGCCACGCCATCATTCCTAGCATCATGTACTCTCCCTCCTTGCAGGGCTTTCCTCCAGAAGTCGGGATTTTAATGGAAAGGGTGCATTACACGTGCATAACAAGGTTGTAAAAGGCTTCCTAATGCCACCCACTGCAGAAACTCTCTTACCAGACAGCACGCATTGCACAGCCATACCAGGTAGTGAGACACTTGGTCTTCCCACATTCATGAGTTTCTACTGATTTCTTCTAAACTTTTGATATGAGGGAAAATATCAACTTCTACCTGTCTCTCTCAAAGACAAACAGTTCATGCGTCTTCGTCTTTCTTCTGGGCAGGGTATGCCATTTCTCAGAATGTCATTTGTTTGCTCACTGCAGTCATTTTCTATGCAGCATCAGAACAGTTACATGCTGAGCATCTTTCCCTATGTCTTGTCATCCTCCTCCTCATCATCATTTTATGAACTACATTTCATACGTATTCCTCTTGAACTTGAATGCATTTTAAATACTCAATCTCAGGTTCCTGAGTTCTAAAATGGTGTTAATATTCTTTACCTCCTCATAAAAAGTATTGTGAATATTACCAAATAAAGGTTTTTGAAGACATTCTAAATACAAAGTAAGGTAATTAAGAAAACAGACCATCTTTCCACACCTATGTTAAATAATGAGAGTTAATAAAAATTTAAAAAAGGCAAAACATACTTTGTTCATTCCTGGGTAAATGGAGAAAATAAAACCTGCATTTATTGAGTTAAAGGGACTTTTGCAGATGTAGTAATTTTCACAAAAGCCCTTTAACATAGGAATTACCTGAATTACCCTTAATATTGTTACCACGTATCTCCCTTTCTTTGTGGTGAATCAATTGAAGACAGTGTGTGGTAAAAACAATACTGTAAAATCCAAGTTATTTTTATTTTATTTTCTTCCATAAAATCAACCTGCATATCCTGGCTTCCTTGGAGTAAGGTCAGAATAAATGGCTGAATTTTAGCCAGTAGAATAGGCTCAGAAATTATGTTAGCCCTTTCAGATGTGACCTATAGAAATCTCCCATATATGTTCCTTTATCATCTCTTCCCATCAATGGTACACTTTAAAACTACATGTTTCATGCAATGGCCTCATGAGATTATTAGAATAAAATGTAACATACATGCTTTTTTATAATATGTCACTGATATTTGAATATTGAAAATAAAGATAGCCTAGTCTAATTTACTTTGATCCACTATCTCTGTAATTTTTCACTTTCTTGGTTATGTGTTAGCCCGTAGTTTTACTACTTTGAGAAGAAGCTCCAGGGGGCTGGTTTTGTGTCAGTTGTACATGTGTTATGCTGCATTATATTTACATCAAGATAAAGCTCCCTATTCATTTTCTCCATATGCTCTACTTGTACCTAGCTTTTCTTCTGTGAAGCCTTGTCTCCAAGGAAAACTCTGATCCTCTGTGTTTGTGTAATTTCTTCACATAATACACAACTCTATTCTGATAATAAGACTCTCAAGAAAAACAACAACAAACAAAACAAACTCTTTGGCGTTGAGTTGATACGGACACAGAGTAGCCCTATAGGACAGCGTGGAGCTACCTGGAGGGTCTCCAAGCCTGTGACTGTTTTTGGGAGCAGAAAGCCTCAGTTTCCCTCAGTAATAGAAGTAGATCATGAAACTTCCTATCTCTCATCCAACTTCCACCTTCAATACCCCCAATTCCCTCTACTGTTAGAAAGGTATACAGTATTTCAGTTTATCTGCATCACCTGGGTGTTTGCTTAAAAATAGGTTTATTATATGCCCTCCCCCCCAGCCAAGAAATGATAATTTAAGAGAATTTGGGTGGAACCAAAAATCTACAATTTGGGTGGAACCAAAAATCCACATGTTGGGCTGCCAACCTCAAGGTCAGCGGCTGGAAATCACCAGCTGCGCTCGGAGAGAAGGATAGGCTTGCTGCGCCCTGGAAGATTTCAGTCTTGGAAACTCAGAAGCAGTTCCCTTCTGTCACACTGAGTCACTATCAGAGAGTAAGTGGGGTGATGTGAGAAATGAGAAGGTCTGAGGCACTACTTAGTTTTTCTCACTTGCTTTCTTTATCCTTAGAAATAAGGATAATACATTCTCCAGTAAATTCTATAAGCGCTCAAAGGAGACACGTGAAAAAGATTATATTCTGTATCACCAATTACTCAAAGTATAATTTACTTTATATTAAACCATGTGGAGCAACAAGTCAAAATTACAAAGGTAAATAGTTGTTATAGATTGAGGTTTTTCTTTGTTTCATTGTGCCATTGTTATTGGACTGTTTGTACTCTGTTCTGATTTTTGTGTGATTTCCTACCTATGGAACTCAGATTAAGAGACAACTAGATCAACAGATTCAAAGGAACATGACTGGAAATGGTGGCAGGAAATGGGGAGCTAAAAACAATACAAGGAAGAAAAAGTGCCCTGGAATTGATTGTGGTAATAGTTACACAATGTTATGCATATGATTGAACTATTGAAATGCATGATGTATGATTTGTATGAAGTTGAAATTGTCCAAAATAAACAAATTAAAAAAAAGACAAACATGATGAAATTTGTCCAAAATAGGCTGAATAGCTGTCTTATGATGGTAACTTGGCTTTGAGATTATTCATATTGTAAGTTCCTCTATTGATTAGTTTGTCACTTGATCCCTTAGCACTGTTGGATGACTATTTTCCTCTGGCTCTGTTAAAGTCATTTGGAGATCTAGTACTTTGTTGTGTGTCACTTTTTCATTTTATTCTTGGGAAATTTTTATAGTATTCATCCATTTTCTTCAGTACTTTGTTTTTACTTTAATTTCAGATTGCAAACTTTTCACTGTATTGATTTATTGTCTATCTCCCAACTATGTTCTTTCTCTTACTGAGGTATTTTAAAAAACAATTCCTTTGCTGTCAATTGGCATGCTAAGCAGAGGTTTATCAGATAATTAGTAATTTCTTCAGTGATAGATCTCACTTTATAACTAGAGGGTTGAAAATGACATTTTCCCTTGATTTTATTTTTTAGTTGTAATGATATATTCCATTACATACTGAGTTAGTTTATTGTGCCAACCTGGCCAATAAACACATATGGGATTAATTGAAGGGTGGAGGGATAAATGGCCCTGTGAGCCTTGCCTTTTGAGTTCTCTGGTCTCTTGTTTTGTGATGGTCACACCAGGGTGCAGGTGCCTTAGCAGTTCCCTGCTTCAGCTTGCAAGACTGACTTTCTACAAGATAACCCCAAGGAGAAGCCACATGGACCTACCCCGATGCAGCCCTGGGTGCTGCAGCAGCCATTTGGAGACCCCTGCCAGTGCTGAGATGCTTATACATTCACTGACTCAGCTTTCCTCCTGCAGTCGGCATCATTGCCTCTGTTTTGTGAGATGGAGGACTTTGTGGATTGGTGTCGAACATAGGGGCTAATGTTGGACTTGTGGGCTTGGGCAGCATTGGGTTGGGATGTTTTCTTGATGCACACTTAATCTTTATATAAAACTCTCTTATACATGAGTTGCTGTGGATTTATTTCTCTAAAGTACCCACACTAATATACTTACCAATAAATTAAAATCCACCAACTCAGTTCTAGATTTTTATTATCAGAATGAAAAACAAAGGGAATAGTTTATCTCTCTTCTAAATATATTATTTTGATGTTAATCAGCATACTTATAAAACCTAAGAAGTATATGGAGGTTAGAGAAGCTGGGATAATGAATTCACATTGGATTCTGGCTCCTTGGGTTGCAAGATTTGGAGCTCGGTGTTCTGGGACAGAAAGGTATGATTTAGCTTAAATTTAACACAAGCTTTATTCAAATTTCAAGTGATTGTGCAAAAAGGGAAGGCAACTATTAAGCAAGAAGATAACAGTTCCACGTTAGAACTGCAATATCAGCTCTTTTGAAAGAATTGACTGGTCAGTTCAGTTTGCCCTCAGATCAATTAAGATTGAACAGAAAATGTGACCTCTCCTTTTCCCTTTTGGGTTATAATTTGATTAAATTGATTTTGTTATTTTGACAGTGTGTAGTCATAGCCTAAGTACTGAGTTTATGTGTGGTATCATAAAAGCATCCCATTAGAATATTTAGGCTGGAAATCTATAGCATTATTATTCTTTTGATGCACACGTTATTTGACAGGCAGCACTTTTTTACATTAGTACATAGAATGACACAATCAAATTAGATCTATCAACTTGAAGTAATAAGGAGAAAACAATATGAGGAAGGTTCTTTAAACTTATTTATAAATTTACAATTTGAAGATTCCCTGTGAGAAAAAGTTCTTTGTTATCATTAATCTCTACCCTTTCCAGAATTTTCATCAGAAGCTATTGAATTATAAAATAAGACTGATATGAGTTTGGGATCTTATGAAAGAAAACATGGGTGAATTTTAGGATCAATTAACAACAGATAGATGTGTGTGTGTGTGTGTGTGTGTGTGTGTACACACACAGAGACTGATTTTTAAAGTTTATGAATTGAGTTTTATCTTTATTAGTCACTCTAATTTCAACTGATTGTTAAAACCCTCCATATGTCCCTGCCCATTCATGTGTGTGTGTGTGCGTGTGTGTGTGTGTGTGCGTGTGTGTGTGTGTGTGCGTGTGTGTGTGTGTGTGCGTGTGTACCCTTTCTTAGGTCTAGTTTTGGTACAACTAGGCCATTCTTTTTGTCTCACTCTTCAATCTATCATAAGCCTCAAGTAACTTTGTGAAAATATGGACCCCCCAGCCTGCTAAGACCTTTCTTCCCACTCTCCCCCAAACAACTGATGATCCTTAGGAAATCCGACTTGGGAAGAGACTCGGGCATACTTTTTACAAAGAGTAGAGAGTCTGTTTGGACCGGGTATTTTGAAGTGCAATCTGGGAGATGAGCTCAAGTAAGACATAGTGGTGCCTTGAATTTCTTCTACTAAGGGGATCAATGCAGTTAGAGTTAAGACAAGTGAGACTCTTAGTCTAAGACATAAAGCTGAAGTAAGAATATCCTACTTATGAAATAAAATTCATATTCATAGAATACATTGCATTATGTGGAAGAGGATTTCTTAAACATTTTCTACTCTTGTCCCTTTTCATTGATAAGTTTTTATGCAACTCTGTGTATATAAACCAAGAAAGAAAGCCAAGCTCATTGTCATCAGTAGATTTTGACTCACTGTGACCCTTCAGGACAGGGAAGAAGTAAGTGCCCTGTTGGATTCTGGGACTGTAAGTCTTTGCAGGAGTAGACAGCCTCCACTTTCTCTGTGAGAACAGTGGGGTTTTCATAAGGTTAGGAGCAAGTGTTTTGGAATCAGAATAACCTAGATTCAAAACATAGAACTTCCATAACTCTAATTTGTCCTAAGTAAATCACTTCCATTGTAGAGCAGGGTTTATAATGATTTCCACCCTCTGTCATCCATTCGATTCTGCTGCATCTCAAACAACAAAACAAAACAAGACTCACTGCCATCAAGTGGATTCTGATTCATAGGGACACTATAGGATAAAGGAACAATGCCCCTGTGGGATTCCTAAGCAGTTTTTTAGGAATCAAAATGCCTCAACTTTCTTCCTCAGAGTGGCAAGAGTTAGCATTCCAGTGCTTAACAGTGAGTTTTAAATAAGATTCCAAATGAGCTTAGCACATAATTCTAATTTGTCTTAGATAAATCTTAGACAATAAGTGCTTAGTGCACAGTAAGCTGTGGCCAAAGAATGCGATGTTTTAAATAGTTATTTTTAGGGTGTGCCTGTGTGATCGCGACCATGGAAAGGGTAAAAATGAGGACTTAAACATCTCCTCTGCACTCTATCTCTGAAAATCTAAAGCAAATCCTTGGGATTTTATTTTTCTGAGATCCCAAGAAATATGTTAGCCCAAGATTCCAGAGTGATGGACACACGGGTCCACAATTTTCCAAATTTAGATTCTATAACAAAAGATAAAAAATGTAAACACATAGTCTAGGAATATTGTATGAACAGAAGTGTGAACGTGATTTTGAGATACGAGATCCTGTAATATGTAATCAAACTACATTCTCTGCCATTGAGTCAATGCTGACTCATTGAGACCCTCGGTGGGTTTCTCAAGCTTGTAACTGTTTACTGGGGTAGAAAGCCCGGCCTCTTTCCCACAGTGCTGCTGGTGATTTCCAGCTGCTGACCCTGCAGATCTGTAGCCCGATGTAACCACTACACCACCAGAGTTCCATCAAGATATTCATCGTACACTAAATTGATAAGCTCTACAAGCTAGACTTTAAGTTTACGCCCATGGAGTTCTAAATATTTCCAAACTTGTATGCAGATAGCTTTCATTTCATTGAATTAATTTTTTTATATAGAAAATATCTGCAGTATAAAATGATGAGAAATACAAATGGGTTTTCATGTGCACTTTCACAATATTTGGTCAAATTTATTGATTTCCCAGTTTCTTATACCAGTAACAATAAATATTGGCTCAAAAGCCAATATTGATTAATACATGAGTTTGGGAACTTTATTTTTCACTTTCTTTAGAAATTATCTGTCTGGGAAACCAAAATGGTATTTTTGTCATGGAATATTTTCATTAGAAATTCTTTAAAAAGAAAATGGAAAGGTTTCACAATATCTTGCTATTATTTTCCTCATTTTCTATGGAATATCACCCACCAGTAGAGTAATTGCAGCTATTGTTTCAAAAATAAAGTTATACTTTCACTATAACAACAATCTCCTCATAGGCATTTGAAAGCTGGACAGTGAATAAGGAAGATCCAAGAAGAACAGACACAATTGAAGTGTGGTGTGGACAAAGAAGATTGAAATGACCACGGAGTACCAGATGCATAAACAAATCTGCTTTGGAAGAAGCATGGCAGAATGCTGGTTAGAAGCTAGGATTTGAAATCCTCTATTTCATATTTGGAGCACATTATCAGGAGAGATGAGTGCCCGCAGCAGAACATTGTGCTTGGTGAGGTTCAGGGGTCAGCACATCAGAGGAAGACCCTTGACAAGATGAACTGGTGCAGTGGCTGCAACCATGGGCTCAAACACAACAATTAGGAGGATGCGGGAGGACCGGGCAGTGGACCAAAGGGCTGCGATGAATTGTAAGTGACTACAGCTCCTAAAAACTATAACCTAACAATAAAAACAAAGATAGGAAAATGCCTTGGTAGCTACTAAAAGACTAAGAAATTAGATTTTATGAGTTTATTGTAAAACTATATAACAGTTTAATTGTTGACGGTTTTAAATTATATCCATAAGATATGCATTATTTTGCATCTCATACTTTTCATAGAATAGTATGCTTGTGATATTGATTTTTGGCCCAATAGAATGCACAATTCATAGAACCATATAATTATCACAAGTCACAATATCATTAATATAATAAGTTAAGAGATCAAAGACCAACAAATTGCCTGGGATGAGTGCACAAGACCTCTTTGAAGAGTGTTGAAAGGGAATGGTGTTCCTGGGAGGACAGATGTGCACAAGTCAAGGTGTTTGCAATCATATCATGTGCATATGACATTAAATAAGGAAGACTGAAGAAAGCACAATATATGTGAATGATTGTGTTGGCAAAGAATATTGGAAGTACCACGGACTGCCAAAAGAGCAGCTGTCTTGAAAGAAGTACAGCCAGAATGCTGCTTAGAGGTAAGGATGGCAGGACCGTCTCCTTTACTTTGGTCATGTGAGGAGAGACCAGTCCTGCAGGAGGAAATCCTGAGGACAGTCAAAGAGTGGAGGCCCTCTATGAGATGAATTGCCACCAGAGGCTCAAACACAAGAGCAATTGGGACGATGGTGCAGGACAGAGTTGCTTTATTCTGTTGTACATTGGTTGCTGTGAGTGGGGCCAACTGGGCAGCATCTAACAATAACGTCAGTTTGCTCATCCTCATGGAAGTCTATTATTCCACAGCATGAATTAAACAGAATACTCAGCTTAATTCAACATGTCTTCTGCTTATAGTGTGGCACTGTGGTAGACAATGCTGCCATACACATTTCTAGTCCATGAGCTTTAGTGTATGTGCACATACATTTTAATTGAATGTATGGATAGGAAGGTATAAAAGTTCCATATAAGTAGGTAATGCTGTTTTTTGAGGGGATTTACTTTTTCTCCAACAATATATGAGAATTTCCATCACACCATAGTTTTACCTGCACTTAAGATGACTTGGCATTTTAATCTTAGTTATGGTGGTATAAGCACAGTTATTTCGCTTTCTTTCCTGAAGTTTCATGTAGATTTTATGTAGCAACAATCATTCATTTAATTTTGCTGGCTTTTTGTTTCCCCATTTTTATTTATTTTTTTAAGAGTTTAGATCTTTTAAAAGATTTAAAATTTAAATAAAATAGTTTTCTTTCACTTTATTTTTAACTTACATTCCCATGATGTCAAGTGGAGTTAAGTTCTTTATTATGTTTACTGTTTTTACTATTTTTGAGGTTCATTTTCAAATTTCTTATCACACACATACAGGAGGGCACACACATACATATGAAATGATTTTATTGTTATATAAGCATGTTATAGCTTAATAAAATGTTATAAACAATTTTGTGCTCATCCCACAAATTAAAAAGTGAACTTTGTCTTCCTGGAACATTTCCATATGCTAATCTCATGATATCTATTTTTAACAATATTTTAAGTAATGATTTAGAGTCTTAATTAACTAGAAAGGTCATAAATAATTTTGAAATTTTTGAAATTTATCAGAATATTCCTGATTTAGTTCTCCCAAGGGCTTTAACCAAGATACCCTAAGTAGCTCACCTTTATGGAATTATTCTTCTACTTGTTAGAAAATTTTACTTTAAAACATCATATCTCATATAATTAATTCTAGTTTCAGGATATTTTAAGAAAAATACCTAGTCAAGGAAAGTCCTAAATTTTTGATTCAGTGTTTCTATCAAAATCATGTTTGGAGATACTTTATAGTATTTCTGGTAGCCTGTAATACATGGTGAATGGATGGCTGGGTGGATATGTGTATGGGTGGGTGGATTAATAAGAGATCATTCATTAACATTTGGTTAACTTCTGTTATGAACTGTTGGAGTAGAAATATCTTTGCTATTCAAAGTTGATTTGTTGGCATGGAATGTTCATATTTCATTTAACAAAAATAATTATTAAGGAGACAAATATGAAATGTCACCCACACATTTTCTGTCAAGAAAAAAAAATCCTGTCAAAATCCTGTGAAACACTACAATTAAAGAGCATACACTGATGTATGAGCACAGAAAAATTGGTGATTGCAGCCAGAGGAATATAAACTGCTTGTTTCATGAATCACGTTACCACAAGGAAATTAAAAAATAATTAATAATAACTACTCATAAGTTTAAAAGTGTCCTTCATGGTTTCCTAGTTTAGCTACATCCTAATGCAAGCGGTAATCTCGCATCCAGGAAAAACAGCTTTTGTCTCCCTATTTTGGATCTGTTGCTTCCTCACAATCTCTCTTAGTCCTCAGTTTAAAAATGAAAATAAAATAACGAGAGGGAAGAAGCGAAGAAACAGGAAGGAAGGAGGTGTGGATGGAAGGGGGACAGAAGCCCAGGAGGAAACGGGCAGAAACAGAAATAAAGGGAAAAGGAAACCAAAACAAGAAGAAACAGCATTTTTCCAAAAATCAGTAACTTTCTTTTTCATCTTCAGCCTGTGGTTTCTCTCTGGCAGTCGTGATGTGGCAATATAATTATTTTAATAACCCGCAGAAGGAAACTGATTAGCGTTACCATTCTAATTATTTGTTTCCATAGCCACCCTTTTTGGCTGATTCACAAATTGATTTCTTTGAACAGCCACTTATTATCCATGTAAACCTGCAATTTTTAGCCAGTCTGCTCTTTTCCAGCTTTCAGCCTCTTCCAATTTTTCCATTCAACCCTATTACGTATAGAGTATTCTGAAAGAGCTCAGACTGGTAGGGGTTATATGATTTGTCAACTGACATCTCCGTGCAATTTATTTTCAGAATCTCCTTTCTGGGATGTCTGAATTTGAAGGGAAAGATCCCAATCTGCGCATTGTATATGCCAAAGCTTTCTAGAAACTACAAGTATGTTTGTGTCCCTAGCACTGCATTTGCAATGTAAGAGAAACAAAATCTTCCATCTGATCATTCCAAAAGCACTTAAGGGAAGGCATCCTGAGTAAAACATGACTTAATTACAGCTATCTTCCCAAACAAGAAAATAAAACCTGGGGATTTGTAATGTTTAACTTCAGAATTAAGATGTAATAGGATTCTACTTATAGCATGAACAGGAAATGTGAAACGAAAACAGGAGGAAAAAATGATCTCATTAAGAAGCAGGATTTTAACCAAATTCCCATAGCTGATGCTATGCATATAATGACAACATTTTACCTCAGAATGCATGTCCTGTGACTCAGCCAATTTCTGCATGTCCTGTGACTCAGCCATTATCCTTAAGCATTATTACTAAACATACACTATGAACTGGGTGATACTTACAGGAGACTTACTGACATTATCCTTCAGCATTATTACTAAACATACACCATGAACTGGGTGATGCTCATAGGAGACTTACTGATCACAGGTGGTACCAAAAGGGAACAATGATTATGTGCAGAGGCTATAGATCACACTTAAATGGGCCCAGCTGTATGGTTATTTAATTGTATTTGGGCAACACGGACACTGACTAAATAATAGATCAAGACCGGAAGTGAGGAAAAAGCATAGTGGCTGGGAGGAGTCAATATTTTTCTCTATGCAGGGTGACTGCTTTTAGTGAATAACTGTACTATGTAATTCTATTAACCAATCTTTAATATATCCACTTGTTTTAAACATGCTCCTGCAGTAACTGGAGATCTAAACATAAATATGATACTAGATCTTAAGTGACAAGGACCTTTGAGACATAAACATTGGTTGGAAGTACCCTGAATTCAATCTAGCATTTATTAATATTTTTCTGAGTATACGGTATGGTGGTTTTAGAAAAGATAGTAGCTAAATTGTAAAGCTTTTATTGAATGCTAAACAAATGAATTTGCCTATCAACACTGTAGCACATAGATTAAACTTTTATTTTCAAGAATTAGGAAAAAGTACTAGGAACATATTAAAGCAAAGTCATGATGACTGTACTGTTGTAATTTTAAGGAGAATGAAAAAATTCATGAGTGTCTGAAGTTAATATGATCATTGCTGCCATAATGGAGCAATGCAAGTGCAGAAACCAGAGCAAACATCTGTCAAACATCTGTGGCATGTCTTTTATTCATAGATTGTGGGTTTTCATAGTTTCATAACTTCATTGCAATGTTCTCTTATTGATTCAAGAACTATTTATTGAACATCTGAAAATCCAGCAATTGCTGACAAAATAGATATCTTCTCTGCCCTTAGGAGTTTCCCTTCTTAGAGAAAGCCACTGGATGTAAAACTGTTAGCAAATAAGCAAGATGACTCAGATTCTACTAAATGGCAAAGCATCCATAGGCCTATGGGACAGAGACTGGGAAAGGATAGACAGCATGTTCGCGCATGAGGCCCGCTTCCTTGAAGCACTGAGCTAAGATCAAGAGCTGGAGAAGCAGCCTCTCAAGTGAGTATACTGAGGGTAATGGAGGACAGGCAAAGAAAAAGCAAGAGTAAAGATCCCTGAGACGGAAAGAACGTCAGTGGTGTAACAGTGAGAGCTATGTGTACTCCAAGTGGGACCTCTCTTAGAAATGAAGTGTTAATAAACAGTGTAATAAAACTAGCCAGGGATTTCATGGGTCTTTCCTCTCTCAGTTTACCTCTATTCATACACATTAATTTGAAGATACTGAGACGCAGCTCTTCGACTGAAATGCTCAAGTATATCAATTCAATGTTTCGTTTTTCCAAATGTTTTGGTATCCTTCGATGACAGCTACATTACGTTTTGCGGAGATCGTTGAAACTCTATTGCTATCTTAAGACAGTCGAGAGACAGCAGGGGCCCTCGCACTCTCACTGCCATCAAGGTAGTCCGGGCTCCTAGCGGTGACCCAACAAGGCAGAGTAGAACCTCTCTTGTGAGTTTCCGAAAAGGAAATCCTTTCCCAGCTCAGAAAGCCTCATCTTTCTCCCGTGGAGCAACTGGTGGTTTCCAACTGCCAACCTTGCCGTTGGGGCTGCTAGCCGTGAACCACCAGGTTGGCAATTTGAACCACCAGTAACTGCCCAGGAGAAAGATAGGCCTTTCTACACAATAAAGAGGTACACTCTTGTAACACCAGGGGCAGTTCTGCGCTGCCTGATGGGGTCACTATGAGTCCGAAACAACTCCATGACAGAGATTTTGAGGTTTTGGATTTTGTCACGTAGTCTGAATGTGCACATTACTCTGGAAAAGGTATTTTTTAAAGGTTATGAACATTTATTATATGACACTATTCCTACTGGATAAAATACATTTGAAGAGTATGCTCCTAAAGTAAAAATATTTACAATATTTAATCCAATTAGTCACCTAATGTTACAAATGCACATTATTGGCACTTCTATTATAATGCTATGGATTTCTAGGGCTTTCTAGCCATCTGTGATAGGTAGATTTATTGTGCCAACCCGGTCAGTAGGAACATGAGAGATTAATCAGGTCACAATTTGATTGTCGGGCAAAGAGATAAGTGTTTTGGCAAGGCCTGCCCCTCTCTCTCTTGCTCTCTGGTGATCAGACCAGCATGCAGCTACTTTAGTGAGTTCTCTGCCTCAACTTATGAGCTATACTACCTGTGGGACAAGCCAACCTATAAATCTTATCACTAGAGCTTCAGGCTCCTTTGAGAGCTGCTTCACCATGCTGCTGGTGTGTACATCACTTAAGCTTGAGGCTGGTGGATCCTGTTGTCTTGCATTGCTTGAGTTCAATATCCCGTCCGGGCCTGCTTCACTAAGCTCTTGAGCTGCTGGCTGTTGGTGACCTGCCCTGCTGTTTGCTGCCTGTGGACGGACTCTGCCTGTATTGCCTAAAGGAAGACTCAGCGGTCTGCTTCCTTTACCTTCGACCCAACAGCCCTCATGAGTTGAAGAACTTCCAGTATATTAGCTGTTCCATGGAAGTGAGTTGAACTGAGTCCTCTGTACTTCTGTTATATTCCTTTGTGCTATATAAACCTATCCATATGTGTGTGTGTGTGTATATATATATAGTCATAATTATAAATATAATCATAAGTGCCCTGGTTTTGTTTCTCTAGAGAACCCTGCCTAACACACCATCTCATTGATTATTAATTTTTTTCAACTTGGTTAGTTAACAAACAAGCAAACTGCTAAGCAAATACATTAAATACCATTCAGTGTTCTTCTGAATATATCATTAGTTTGGGGTTTTTTTAAAGCTCTACTTTGAGGAAGAATTAAATGTTCTACACCAAAAATGTGTATATAAAGAATTTGTTACTATACAGTATTGATTTTAGTTCAATTTTTCAAACTTAGGTATATAAACTTTATTGTAACTTTAAGTTCAACATCTCTGGAACTTAGATGTCTGATTACAATGAAATGTATTTTCAGAAACAAATGAACAATCTATACTCAATGCTGAATATCATCATCCTCACTAAAATTCAATACATTTAGTAAGAAATTGTTACCCATTTCCTCTCTTCACTCAGTTATTTTACTTTTTGTTTATTGTCATGTAATAATATATAGAGAGTCTAGAAAGGTAGGTTGACCTGAGGTGGTAAAAAAATTTATACCATTCTGTACATGAATGGGAAATCTAGGAATTTAAATGGAGAACAAAGTATCACTATAAATAAAACCTTGAAGAAAATAATAGAAAACTGCATTTGTATTATTACTTGTGAAGTTCACTGTGGGATCAGTTACAGTCATGAACTTATGACACGAATAAAATATATCCCGAGGTCATGTTACTACTGAAAGAATTGTGCTTTTTTCTCGCTGATCCAATTTTTGAAATAAAAAGGGTTTGAAAATATTACCTTTAAATGTAGCCCTATTTATAAGTATTCCAGAATAAGTTTATTTTAAAGGAAATAAGTGAAGTTTTTCTTAGTGATTAACTATGAATATTTTGCATTGTATAAGAACACATTTTAAATGTTACATTCAGACATATTAAATGCATCTTTTCTGATAAGTGGACTAAAGCTGCATTTCATAAGGAAAGTAAACCTTTCCAAGGAATACTTCCAACATTTCTTATTCCAGTACATCTCTCTAGTTACATCTTACAAACGACAATGAACCTGACAAACAACTGACCAGAAACACATGAGTAAAACACATTTCCTATATAAACTCTAAGGAGCTTGAAACACACCGGAGACATGCTCCACAGTTTAAATCAACCTTTAAAACCATCTGCTATTATATGCCAGAAGCAACTGATTTTCAAGCATATATATATGTACAAAATAAATTTTCAGAAATATTACTATAAAATGACTCCAACAGAAGGAGCCTGCGTGGTGGAGTTGGTTACATGATGGACTCCTAACCACAAGGCCAGCAGTTCAAAGTGATCGGCCGCTCCTTGGGAGAAAGATGAGGCTCTCTACTGCCTTAAAGATTGACAGTCTTAGAAACTCAGGGGCACAGCTACTTTGCCTACAACAGCGGTTCTCAGCCTGTGGGTTGCGGCCCCTTTGGGGGTTGAAAGACCCTTTCACGGGGTCACCCGATTCATAATGTAGCAAGATTACAGTTATGAAATAGCAACGAAAATAATGTTATGGTTGGAGGGCGGGGGGTGGGGGGTCACCACAACATGAGAAACTGTATTAAAGGGTCGTGGCATTGGGAAGGTGGAAAACCACTGGGCTATCGGGTTCCTGTGAGTCAGAATTGACTGGCTGGCTGTGAGTTTGGCTTTGATTTGGTCCCAGGTAGTTGAAGATGTCCTACATGTCCTACTTTCCAAAATATTAAATCAATCTTTTATTCCTGATATCACATGCCACTCCTCAGGATATTCTCCCATGGCCCCATCTTCTAAAAATGACTATTCCATCTCACAGAATCCATGAACCATTAAGAAAAGGTTTGTGAGGTTTTGGAGGCTTGTAAGGCACAACACAAAAGTTCAGACATCTTTCTGGAGGGTCTGTCTCACTTACCAGGTTGCAAAAACTAGGACAAGTGATAAACCACAACTCAAGTCCCAAGCACCAGTTCTGAGTAAGGCAGAGGCAAATCAACACAAAATACAGAACAAAGGAGTGAAATGTTCAGAGGTAAAATGCAGGTCTTGATTACCTAGCCAGGTAAAAGAGGAAACTGAGTCTGTCTTTTGGGGTAATAACTGGTGTCTGGTCACCTGTGACTTAATACTACTCTTCTGCACATGCATTCTGATGGATGGCCAATCTACAGATCATATTGCCAAGGAGATTTGAGCCACACCTTTGATTAAAGTGGGCACTCAAAATATGTCCAGCTTAATCCTGTCTCAGCACAACGGTTAACTCACACCCATATGAGCCTATCGTATGTTGTTGCCATTAGGTACCATCAAGTTGGCTCCAGCTCCCAGCGGCCCTTTGTACAACAGAATGAAACACTGCTTGGTGTGCACCACACTCACAGTTGCTAGGTTTGAGATCATTGGTTGGAGCCAATGTGTCAATCCATCACATTAAGGGTCTTTCTGTGTTCACTGACCGTTAAGAATAAGGACGTCTTTTACCAAGCATGATGTCCTTGTCTCTCCTAATAATGTGTTCAAAATACAAGACAAAGTCCCACCATTCTTGCTTCTAAGAACATTTGATTATACTTATTCCAAGAGAGATGTGTTAGTCCTTCTAGAATTGCAAGGCACTTTTAATATTCTTCACCAATATCCTAATTCAAATGTATCAGTTCTTCAGTTTTGTTTTATTGTCCAACTTTCACATGCATGTGATGTGACTGAATATACCGTACGTTTGGTCAGGCACACCTTACTTTTTACAGAGACAACCTTGTTCTTTAACACTTTAAAAAGGTTATGTGCAGCAGATTTTCCTGATAATTTTGTGACTCCTGCTTCCATGAGCATTGATTGTGGATCCAACCAAGATTAAGTCTAACCAAGATTAAGATTAAAAAACAATTAATCAATCCACAGAGAAGACCACATGACCGGCCGCACTATGAGACACGACATCCCTCACTGACCCATATCCCTACAGGGGACAACACTGGAGAAACAGTGTGGGAATTGCACCCAATCTGATCCCACCACACCAAGGCAAAACACTAAGGGAACGCAACACAACACCAAGGGGAACAGAGCAATGAAGTCCCCAGGGAACACCAAAAATAGACTTTGGGGCCAGGGCTTGGCATCCCATCAAACTCGACCAGAGGGCAACAAACAGTCCTTGAACTAACTACAAGC
>NW_022107431.1:98261247-98261711 GCF_000313985.2 Echinops telfairi | reverse complement strand
TGGAGAGCAAATGTTTTGAGAACTATGAGGGTAATGAATGTACAAATGTGCTTTATACAATTGATGTATGTATGGATTGTGATAAGAGTTGTATGAGCTCCCAATAAAATTATTTTTAAAAATTAAATTTCAATCTTTTCTCCATTTATCTTGATATTATCTGTTGGTCCAGCTGTGAATATTTTGGTTTTCTTTACATTAAGGTGTAATCCAACCTGGAGTCTGCAGTTATTGATCTTCATAAGCAAGTGTTTCAAATTCTCTTCAATTTCAGCAAACAAGGTTGTGTTATTTGCATATGGAAAATGATGAATAAATCTTCATCCAATCTTGATGCTGATTTCTTCTTCATATAGACCAGCTTCCCTTTTTATGTGTTCTGCAGAAAGATTTAACAAGTATGGAGAAAAGACACAATCCTGACACATACCCTTTTTCTGCCACACAGTATTCCCTTGTTCTGT
>NW_022107431.1:98257569-98259376 GCF_000313985.2 Echinops telfairi | reverse complement strand
GCTACAGATAAGAGCCTGAAACACAGGGAGTCCAAGATAGATAAACCCCTCAGGGCCAACAAGGAGAGCAGAGATATCAGGAGGATTAGAGGAGGGTGGGGGAGAACGGGGAATCTATCACAAGGATCAACGTAGAACCTCCTCCCAGGGGGACAAATAATGGAAAAGTGGGTGAGGGGCAATGGGGGACAATCTCAGATATGGAAAAAACAATCTATAACTTATCAAGGGTTCATGAGGAAAGAAGGGTGGGAGGGGGAAGGGGAAGAAATGGGGAGCTGATATCAGGCGCTCAAGTGGGAAGAGAATACTTTGAAAATGATGATGGCGGCATATATGCAAATGTGCTTGACACATTGGAGGAATGTATGCATTGTGATAAGGATGTAAGAGCCTCCAATGAAAGTATTTAAAAAATAAAAAAGAACTTAGCAAAGTATATAGATAGGTAACTTATAGAAGAGGAAAAAATAACTAAAATATTTGTAACGATGTTGTTGCCTATTATATACTCTCATATATGATCAGGAAAATAAATATTAAATTAACATAGGATTTTTTTCTATCATCTGATTATAAGAAAGAGAACCTTTCATAATGTTAATGAAGAGGACATAAGAAATGCATATATTCAACATGTTCTACAATGCTGAGTGTATAAATGATATTCAGTGCATACCTGAGCAGCAAGAAGAATATGTATAGAAAGGAAAGTATGCTCCATGGGGGGAGGGGGGATGTTTTAAGACAGATGTGGTGCTGATTGTAAAATTCCTCTTGATATGATTGAACTATTCGATTGTATGATGTGCAGATTATGTGTCAATAAAACTGTTGGGGGTAAAATAGTGAGGAACAAGAATGTCATTTTGAAAACAGTGTGCCTGATCTGAGTCACGGTCTTGTCAGCAAACAAGGAAGATTATACATAGGTTCCTCATAAACACAATGAAGTGTCCTGTAGCAGTAGATCTTATTCCAATAAAAAGTGATTCAGTTTCTTCTTGTAAGGCCACGGCTTTGCTATGCTTCTTGGTAACATTTCCAACATAACTACTGGCATTGTATAGGGTCCGATGGTCTTAATAAAGGCGATGGTACTTCATGAGAATTATCCAAGAATCATGAGATCATTTTTTAATGGAATGGACCATTCACTGAAAAGAAAAGTTGCTCTTGTTGAGATAGTGTCGCAAGTCCTTTACAATAAAATGTGCATTTAAGTGGATTGCTCATGCCTGTTTAAAATTATGTGGTTCAAAGTTGAAGTGTAATTCTCTTTTAAATGGACTTAGTTGGGGTAACGAACAGTTCTTTTGTGGTGCTGTCAGGTAAGTGCTGGATTACTAACCTCAAAGTCAGCTGTTCAAAACCTCCAGTCACTCCGTGGGAACAAGTTGATGATCTCAGCTCCCAGAAGGATTCACAGCTTTAGGCACCAAAGACAGGGCATTGCCTCTGTGGGAATGGCTGCTACGTATTTTAATTTCTAGTATCAGAATTTTTGGAACACAGCTACCTGGTCAGACAACTGGAAGAGATTCATATCAGTTCCCCTTACATAGAAAAGTGACAAAACCGAATGTGAGTCATCAAATAATATCACATGAATATAAAATTTTGCTGATGATAATGCAACAAGGGTTGCAGCAATACATCAACAGGGAGGTACCAGAAATTGAATCTGGATTCAGTTGAGCCTGTGTAGTAAGGGATATCATAACTTACATCAAATAAATCTTGGCTGAAAGCAGAGAATACCAGAAAAGAATTTATTTGTGTTTTATTGACTATGCAAAGACCTTTG
>NW_022107431.1:98254869-98257283 GCF_000313985.2 Echinops telfairi | reverse complement strand
GATCCTGTAAGACAGAGCAGAACTGCCCTCAAGGGTTTCTGAGACTGTAACTCTTTATGGAAGCAGAAAGCCTCACCTGCTGCTGTTGGTTCTGAACTGATGACCCCGAGGTTGCAGGCCAGGGCACACCCACCATGATCCCCAGAGGCTCCTTCAGAAGAAGCATGTAATCACTCCTAAGATGCTGACTTGCCAAAATGCATGTGTCTCTATTTGGAGGGAGGAACAACAAAGGAAACCTCAAACTTTCACGGAGGAGTAAAGGAGGCTTGGTTATTGTTAGAAATGACTGCTCAATATCAAGGGGTTTAAAGGGAAGGCAGAGTGGAGGTAACTCAAATCAAGTTCACTGCCATTTGGCCTCTTAGCCACCCTATAGGACAGGGCAGAATTGCCCTTTGTGAGTTTCTGTAGCTGTGACTGTCTTCTTTCTCCCAGGGAGAGAGCAGCTTCAAACTGCTGACCTTGTGATGAGCAGCCCAATGCATAATCCACTACGCTACCAGGGATCACGTTAGGATGACATTAAAGCTGCAGGACGATCAGATCAATCTCAAGGTTGGTGCTGACGAAGGCTAAGAACTGATCCTCCAGACTTTAGAGATTCAAAAGATAAAAAGAATTCACCACTGGAAATGGAGAAGGCAGAGCCAAAGGTTTGGGTCGGAGGAGGACTCCTTTGGAGCCGTTAATGCGCAAAGGATGAGATGATGAGAAAAATCAGAGGTTAACGCCCTCGTATGTTTTGTTCCCACTGCATCTTGAAACTACGTCATCACCTTTCCGTTCTGCCCATGAAAGCGGGACCTTAAAGGAAGAAACTTGAATTTTGCTCGTCCGGCTTAAAGTTTGATTCCACTTTGATTTACCGTGTCATTTTACTTTCAGTATTTTAGACAAACGTAAAGGTGAAGCTTTGTCCTATTTGAAGGTATTCAACACAATAGAATGAGATGTTCCAAAAACACTGTAAAGAGTAAAATGTAGTCTGCATGTTTGTGATCATTTACAGTAGCAAATATCAAACTTTTCTCAGGGATTCTGCCACTCCTTATTGTCATCCCTATTTGCATAGATGTTTGTTCTTTGACTAACAGCCATGTGGCATTGCCTGGATAAGAGTTTTTCCCAGCAAGAATTAATAGGATTTAGCACAAGGAAAACTGCTAGTACATTCAGAGTAAATAAACTATCACACTCACTCGTCTCCCAAAATGTACAAGAAGCTCAAGACACTGCTGAGTTTGTGTTTCTGATGGCCCGGTGGCCCCCTGCGAGGTCCAGCTTTAAACTGTGAGCACACCACTGTCTGTCTCCAATAGAGGCAAACCAGCTTTGGGACTGCTTCGGCTTCATGCATTTACACTTCCTGAAAGAAGGAATATCTAAGTCTTAGCCAGCATTGTGACAGTACGAGATAAAACTGTGTGAAATCCTGTCAATGGTTCCCATCTTGTCGAGTCCTTATGTCTCTCTCTTAGTTAGGGAGGAAAGAATCAGTGTGTCATTTGGCTTACAGCCAGGATTTGGCAAACTTTTCTATGTAGTTGAATAGTAGATATGTGTACTCAGCTTTGTTGACCACATGATTTTGCTGACCATATGTATTCAGCTTTGATGACTCGACTCAACCATTGTACTGCAAAAACAGCCAGAGACACGTAAGCAAATGAGCATAACTGAGTGCCAACAAAACTTTATTTACAGAAATAGGCAGAAGGCCAAATTGGTTAGGGAGACTATATTTCATCAATGAAGAAAAAGTGTGCACTTGTTTGGGGCATTTAATTTCCAACTAAGAACCTGTTTCTAAAAAAAAAAAAAAAAAAGAACCTGTTTCTATAGATTATTAGTTCCTTCTTCTCACAGGTTTCTCCACCTAAAGGATTTGGGGGAGCTTCAAACTTTTGCAGGGAAATGCCATTATCTTTTCATTCAAATTTTTCATGTACTTTTGAAGCTTCTTTCATAAAAAAACATTGTAAAATGAGGATCTGTGAAACCTGGGTGGTTAAGCTAGGCAAACCCAGCACGTTGTGTCCCTTTTAGCTTTCCATCATAACCTGCATTGGAGTACATGATTCAGGGCTCTCCTTCTCGTACAGCTCAGATATACGTTTGATGTGCTGGCCAAAGCCTCCTGAGTGACCCACGGGCATAGAGTTGTTCAGTCCTAAGTAAAGCCGCACAACTGAAGCTGAGTCTCACAGGTCGAGCTCTTTCTCTTCTTTTCCTTGTGGAGCTTCTACTTGATATGTTTTTTTGGATACATCTTCTCAGATTATTATTCTCCACCTTCCAAATGAGCTTTCCCTTTAAATGGGGCTAAAGAAGTGCTATTACCAACTTTCTCTTTGTTTAATCAAAAATCATAATGACATTGAAGAAAAGGGTTATTGAATGCATTAGATATC
>NW_022107431.1:98252214-98253615 GCF_000313985.2 Echinops telfairi | reverse complement strand
CGACTCAGCTTTCTCATAAAAAAATAGGGAAATTCAGCCAAGTGATCTCTGATGTAGCAGCACGCAGAATTAGATGGAGAGAAATCAGCTTCCTAATACTGGCTTTAATCTGAACTGACTCTACCTTGTGTAAATTCCCTAACCTCCTTGACCCGAGCCTCTCCTCTGCTAAAACGTGAGGTGAAACTACTAGATATCTATGGCATCGAATAGAAGGCAGCTTTAATTTCTGTTTGGAGCTATTGAGTGCTGTATGATAATCTCTCTTAGCCCTCATTTTCTTGTTCCCCTCTTTAACACTGATGGGGCTGTTTGGATTTCATTGCCGTTTTATATTAGATTTCTGAGCTACCTGTTCAACTTCATTGTTGAGTTATAAGAATGAGGAAAGTTCCAACATCTAGTGATTTCAACCATAAATTAATTAAGACATACACATAAAGATAGGCATATGAGAGAGCCAAACTTCTATTTCTGCTTTTTCCATTAATGAAGAAAGTATAATTAAATTTATATATGACCATAATTTTAGAATGATAGGAAAAAACAGTCCCTTCAAAGAGAGATCATTCTTCAACTGCGTTTCTTCCATTCCATCTTTTAAGCATGGAGTGGAACTGGTACTATATGCATGCCAGCTTTTACATAACACTGGTTAGATTTTTCTTCATGACTATCTTCGTCCAGGCCTTTCATATAGAAATAAATCACATCAAATCTGCTAGTTTATTTGTAAGTGGCAGCGTGTGCTGGATTCCATTGCCTTGATTGGAATGTCTTTCTGTTTGATTTTTGTTTTCTTCTATTTCAGATTCTTTTAGTGTGCTGGTGCATGGAGGTAAGATTGAAGAGCAATGTTAAGTTTAGCTTGGAAAAGGCTGGTGTCCTCTGTCATAAATGTAGAAGTATTTTAATAATCACAGTAGGGAGCTCCTCAACATATGTTCTTCTCAGAGGGCACGCAAACCAAGTCAATGAAGGCATTTGTCACCTTATACATAACACAGTCCCAAAGGTTCAGTTTATGTCACCTTACCAGCTGTCATGTGTATCACCATCCCATTACTTAGCAGACGTTTTGTTCCTAACTTTACTTCAAATAGTGCAACAAATGCAAGAATACTTTCTAGAATTATTTGATCCATTGCTACTAATAACTGTTTCACTTTATTGTCTTTTAAGGTCTTCTTCATGTGAGAAATCATTGTTTGTTTTTAAATCATGAGGATAGTTTCATCAATGTTTGTGTTTTTCAACCATATGTGCATGTCTTTCAATTTCTCATCTACCATACTCTGTTTTAACTGCATCTTTACTTGTATATGCCAGCCAGTCAGTTCTAGTACTTTATGTAGAAAATCTTTCTGATTACTGAGGAAGTTTTCTTTTATTTGTGGTGAT
>NW_022107431.1:98249003-98250498 GCF_000313985.2 Echinops telfairi | reverse complement strand
TATTTCTTCCTGTGAACCACTGCAATATAGCATAATCACATTTTTATCTTTTGACTCAAAGCAAAAGTTTCAGCCTCCACATACCACAGTATTGCTTCTTCAGTCATTAATTTTTATTTTATTGGCCTCTTTTTACATGTGTGTGAGGATGCAGAAAGTAATTAGACATGCTTTACACCTTGAAGCTTACTGGGAAGTTAAACATATATGCAAATATCCATGAATAAAGAGGTAAAACATTTAAGAGAGAAGTAAAGGCAGTGTTTCAGAGACACACTTGAGGAGGGGGGGTAACAGGTACTCTAGGAGAACCCTCAGGAGCTCTTTTGAGTAGGACTTGGCCTTTTGGTGACAAAGGACAGCATTAACCCCTCATATGGTAACCCCTCATATGGTAACCCCCCACATGTAGGTTTCAATTAAAAGTGGGATTTGAACTAATCTATCAGGAGCAGAAATATGCTCTGGGCTAAAAATTTAAATGTATCATGTCTTAACAGTCAATAATATTGAATCATTCAGTAAGGAATCATCTGAACACATGATATTTAGGTATATAAAATTTTTAGTATATACCTAAAAGGAATTAAATGATACAGCAGCACGTTTCTGCTACCAACTTGTTCTGTCATTGTGAATGTGATTCAAACCTAATTTGGTAGTTGATGCTTCTCTGATTATGAGATATAGGCCTAAAAAGTTAATTTGGACATTGCAAAACTCTAGAACTTAAAGAAGATAGTTGGCAGAAACATTCTGCGAGCTGGCTGAAAGCTGCTTTCCTCCCTTGATACCCCCCTGGCGATCGTCACTGTCGATGGAAAAGCACTAGTCTAGGCACCCGTAATTTCTGAGACTTCCCTTCAAGCACAGGCTTTGTCAACACAACTTCTAAAGAACTATCTGTCCTTTGCCAAATACCAACTGATATCTGGCACAAATCTGTTATTTCTCCAGGACTGACTTTTGTGGGTGCTTGCTGGGTGCTGAAACCTCTCTTAGGACATGCTACTGGGCTTATATTCCTGTTCTGATAGCTTTCAGAAGTAGCTGCAATGATCTGTCTACAGTCTAGTCTTTTAAGTAGGGAAGGTATTTTTCTTATTTGCGATCTAAGATGAACACTGATTTTCTAATTGAAAAAAATATGTCATAATTTTTATATGAACATCACAATCTTCTTTGCTCACCACGGTTTGTATAGGTCCCAGACAAGAGCCTAACTCATGGGTAATCAATATTTATTGATTATATAGCAAATGAAAATCAGATATCTCTAAGACTAAATAAGTGTAGAAGGATACTATTTAAAATTTTCACATCAAGACAAGTAAATTATAGACAAACAGGGTTTGCTATTCAAACACACTATTTGGGGCTCATGAACAAATATTTTGAGGGTCAGACGATGGGAACACATGGTGCACAAAATAAGATAACCTGACTAAAATTTTAGTGGAGGAGATAGAATGTGAAAACAAAGATTCAAATCAAA
>NW_022107431.1:98228082-98247695 GCF_000313985.2 Echinops telfairi | reverse complement strand
GAAAGGGCCTCCGAATGAATCCCTTCCATGGTGATCTAACAGTCCTATGAAACAATTAAATTAATTGTGTCCTATGAAGTAATTCAATAATTTATTTCATTCCACAAAAGTATTTTTAAAATGAACTTTAAATTGAGAATTATAGCATTCAACCATGCAATTTAACAATCATGGAGTAATTTCTGTGTACAAAATTCTTTCCTAGCTAATATGTGAACTATTTGTGTGTTTGTTTTGGATAATATGGTATTTCTTATTAGCATATTATGGTTAATCTTAGGGGTAACACGGCTCTGAGTCAATCCATAAACTGAGTTTATGTGATACTGTTTATTTTACTATTTCCAAATAACATTTCATTCTTTTCAGGCCCTGCAAGGAGAAAAGGGATGGACATTCCCTAGCAAGGTAATTTCTAAAGCAAGGTGTATATGAAGGATATATGTGAGTGGCACAGATGACTTGGATTAAGATATATATTACAAATATATACTGTGGTTTTCTAATATTATTAAGATGTCACTGTTCCCAGGGAATCCAGGACCAGTGGTGAGAGTGGTGATACCGGAGGGTGGAGTGAGGGTGGGGTGGAAAGGGGGAACCAATTACAGGGATCCACATACAACCTCCTCCCTGGGGGACAGACAACAGAAAAGTGGGTGAAGGGAGATGTCAGACACTGTATGATATGACAAAATAATAATTTATAAGTTATCAAGGGTTCATGAGGGAGTGGGGAGCAGGGAGGGAGTGGAAAAATGAGGAGCTGAACTCAGGGGCTTACTTTGAGAGCAAATGTTTTAAGAATGATGAGGGTAACGAATGTACAAATGTGCTTTATACAATTGATGTACGTATGGAATGTGATAAGAGTTGTATGAGTCCCAAATAAAATGACTTAAAAAAAAAAGATGTCGCTGCTTCACAAATTATTTTGAAGTTTAAGAAAATCATTCAAAAATGTGACCAGAATGTATTCAATTGACAGGGTAATTCAAGCATCGATGACTAAGAATAAATACACAAGAAGAGTCCCCCAAAATGTTGACAAATAAGATGGACCAGTGCGGCCTCACCTTTCAAGGATGTGATATATGAATACTCTTATGATTATAAAATTCAGTCAATAAATATAGCCATGTACCACATAACTTGCATTTGGGTAGTATCAGACAACATATAAATCCATGGTTGCAATAACCGGAAAATCCACTATATTAAAAATCTAATGTCATGAAATGGTTTATAGCAACAAATAGGCACTAGCTTGCAATATGCTTGAAAACATTTTTAGTTTTCTTATTGTTATTGAATTATGTTAAAGATATTTTAGTGTATCTAGAAGTAACACTTGAATGCTTTTAACATATTTTCTATTACACTTTATACTATAAACTAAGACAAACACTTAAGTAACTAATATTAGATACATACTATACATAGCTGTTCTGGTTTATGAACAATTTAACTTAACAGATTCAGGAGTGAAATTCATCTATAAGCTAGAGAGATTGCCCGTGTATAATAAAGTGTTTGCACAACATCCAAGTCCCATAACATCCTCCCACACATACCATGGACATCGAAGAATGCATGACTATAGTTATCAAAGAATTGCTAACAGGAAAATAATTATATATTTTAAAAGTTAAAAAGGGATAAATTGGTATTAAAATAATGTGTAAATTATTAAAGTAATGTTAATTTCTCAGATGCTATATATTAAAAATTACATAGTCTGGTGTCAATTTTAAGTTTAAGAGTATAGCGGTGGAGTCTAGCTTGTCACTCAGGTAATAGCCAATGAGACCTCCATGTGGGCATTGCCTTTTCCTGAGAATTCTTGGAATTCCTATGTTTTCCTCCTTGGAGGTAGGAGACACACACACACTCTCTCTCTCTGTCAGACACCCCTGTAGAGAAGACACATGGAGAGAGGCTGATGGAGCCAGAGCTCTGGAGCTGGAGAAGCCACATGGACCCCTGCCTGCGCTGTGATGCTTATACACAGCGCTGTGGTGGTCCACTGGATCCACAAGACTTCCCACCCACTGGCCTGTGATCTTCCTGCATTTGGTGTCATTGCATGGGTTTTGTGAGTATGAAGAGGATTTTATAGATTGGTATCAGACATGTGGACTAATATCGGATTTATGGACTTGATCTGGACTAGGCTGGGATGTTTTATCAATATTCAACTGCGCTTGTATATAAAGCTCTTTCTTATACACATATGAGGGTCTATGGATTTGTTTCTCTAGTCTACCTAGACTAACACAGATACTTAAGAAAGAAGTTCAAGCTGCATGAAAGCATTAGTAAAAAACAAAGCTTCAAAAATTGGTGGACTACCAGTCAAAATGTTCCAACAAGCTGATGAAGCATTGGAAGCTCACTTGTCTGTGCCAGGAAATTTGGAAGACAGCTACTTGGCCAACTGAAGAGATCCATATTTGTACTCATTCCAAAGAAAGGTGATCCAACAGAGTGCTCCATTTATAGAACAGTACCGTTGATATCACATGAAAATAAAATTTTTATGATTATAATTCAAAATTGGTTCCAGCAGTACATTGAGAGGGAGCTGCCAGAAGTTCAAGCCAGACCTGGAAAAGGACATACAACAGTGGTGATCACTACTGATGTCAAATGGTTCTTAGATGAAAGTGGAGAACCCTCAAAAAATGATTACTTGTGTTTTTTTATTAGACAAAGGCATTCGACTGTGTGGACCATAATCAACTATGGATAGCCTTGAGAAGAACAGGAATCCCATCATACATCATGGTGTGCATGCAGACTGTGTATATGGACTAAGAGGCAGCTGTGGAAACAGAACCAGGGAATACTGTATGGGTTCAAATCAGGAAAGGTGTGTGTCAGGGCGTTATCATCTTACCACACGTATTCATTCTGTGTGCTGAGCAAATCATCAGAGATGCTTGATGGTATGAAAACTAATGTGGCCTCAAGATTGGAGACAGGCTTAACCTGCTACAGACAGATGACACAACCTTGACTGATGACAGCGAGGAGGACTTGAACCACTTGGTGATGGAGTGGATTACAACGCAATGCAAGGTAGACCAAATCCTCACCACTGGACAAATAACTCACCTCATGACAGGAAGAAAAGATTGAATTGTCAAGGATTTTGTCACGCTTGGATCCACAATCTACACTCAAGGAAGCAGCAGGCACGAGATCAAAAAATGGTGTGTTCAGTAAGTGCGCTGTGCAAGACCTCGTTAGTGTGTTGAAAATCAAAGATGTTTCTCTGAAGACTAAGGTGTGCCTGATCCAAGGGATTGTATTTTTAATGGTTTCATATGCATGTGAATATTGCATATTTAAGAAGATAGACGGAAGAGTGATTGATGTGCTTGAATTGTGGTGCTGGAAAAGAATATTGAAAGTAGCATAGACTACCCCTAGGACAAACAAACCTGTCTGGGAAGAAGTAAGGTCAGAGGGCGCTTGAGAGTCAAGGATGGCTAGACTATGTCTCACACAATTTTAATAGATTGTCATGAGAGACCTGTCCTTGGAGAAGAACATCATGATTGGGAAGGTAGAAGGGCAACAAAGGAGAGGAAAGCCCCAACGAGATGGATTGACACGGTGGCTGCTACCATGGGCTTAAGCAGAACACTTGTGAGGAGGGCGCAGGACCGCACAGAAATTCGGTCCGTGCTAAGAGCCCTCGATGGCACCTGTGACAACACTTAGGTGATGTATTGCACAATACCCTGGACATAGTTCGATGTGGAGCATTGTGTAATTACATAAAAATGAGTAAGTTAAAAAGGCATTATGTAGCACTCAAGGAGACTAGAATAGGAGATTATACAAGCTTTCTTTCTTTCTAAGGTATTTTGACAAATTCCCCACAGAGTCCTTTTAATATAAATTATCATTGTAGTACACACAGCATACACCACACTGTTCACACCTTCATAAGTCACCCTATCTTGAAGGAACATTCCCTTCTGAAAGTGTGAATTTTTAATTCAAACATAAAAATTCAGGAAAATTCACTTATAAAGACTTCAGTGGACACTTTTCTTAAGAGTTAGATGGGGAAAAATTAAATCACTGTACCTTTTTCTCCACCCCCAAATGTGATACAAAGAACTTTTCCCTCTATCTTGCCATGAGCTTGACAGTAATGTCAATATTCTTGTGGGCAGAACAGACGCATGGGAAAAAATTGAGAACTGGATAGTATTACTAAGCAAAAGAAGCAACTAAATCTGATGTCAACCAATTCCCAGTAATGCCATCACATAAATGTCGCTATGGTTAGAACCAGTTTGTGGCTGGACATATCCTTACTGATAGTAATTCCAAAGCCAACTGGCTTTTGTGTCTCTTCATGTAGGACGTTCACAGATTTCCGTAGACCACAAGTCTGATATCGGTGGGCTAGGCCTGGCATCACATTCAGCCAAAGCTTTTTGGTTTTACTGCGCAGGTGGGTGGGAGGAAAATTAAGAGAGTGGCTTTCAGAAATTCTCAGGATACCCTTAATATCTGCTGGAAAGCACAATCATATTTATGGAATGTTTTCATTGGCAGATTGGTGGGTTTTACGGTTCTATGCTAATTGAGATGCTCTTCCAGAATAAATGAGAGGGAGGGTGTATATTAACATAGCAACAACACATTTCTAGTGGCATTTCAAAGAGCGTTCTCAAACGGCTATTGGAGAATATGACCTTTTTTATATGCCATATGGATTTGTAGTATAATGCATTTCAGACTCAATTATATTACTACGATTTTATGCCAATTGCAGATGCAGACGGTTCTTTACTGTTCTAATCCAAACTCCACAACTAACAATCACAGCCAGGCTGTCTTCGCAAAGGGAAAAACAGACCCCGAAACCCATCTCGCAATCCCCTGCACAGTGCTTAGTGATAGCCAAAGGGAAAACAAGGAAACATAAATGCAGTCAGTGAGAAATAACATGTATCATGAGAAAATTAATCTGATTTCTCTGACACATTCTTTTGAAGAGTACTCTAATGTATATTCATCAACCTTAATCCATAAGCAGTGATAGTAGAGAGATAAAAGTTCAGAGTTTTGCAACTATTGAGTTTGAAAGCTTGTACAATGCACTCATCACCTCTGAGCCTTGATTTATTTTAAATAATCGAAGTGAGATGACTGATATTCAATAATCTAATATCAATAGTCTAAGTGATGACATGTTCAAACCTTGATTTTTTTTAAGTCTAAGCGAGATAACTGATATTCAATAATGTAAGTGAGATGAGGTATTCACATCTTGATATATATTTTAACCTAAGTGAGATGACTATTTTTAAACAATCTTTTATTATAATTAGGTAGAGTTTAACATTTCAGATCACCAACTTTGTATTCAACAGTTTAAAAACTAATCAAAAGCCCTAATCATTTATCTATTACCGACTCTTTGATTTCTCTTCTTCCTCTTGTGGACCACTATTTTCCCTTTCATTCAAGTTCACACCCCTCAACAACAACCTACTACATTGCTTTCTCTTCCCTTCTTTGCCCCCTTTCAAATGATGTTTGCACCACTATGTGGTCAAATACAAGCTGATTTCATTTCCTGCCCAAATGCAGAACAGTAGTTTGTATTCATACTACATCTGTCCTGCTGCGGCAACCACTAACACGTGGCTGTCAGACCTGCTTCAAGGTTACGTTTTGAATGACCAAGGATTTAAAGAGGTTTATGTGGGAGACCTGAGCTCGGGTTTTATATTTGTGATGGGTACTCACAAGTCTTCTGCTGGATGTCTATGGCTTCCATATAACAAACACCACAATAGGTTAAATTCCATAGTAAGGTAAGAGTCATTCTTTCAAAGAAGTTTCTTCATTAAGGCCAACAAGTACTCATAGAGACTGCTTTCTTTCTTTCTTTCCTTTTGTCTTTCATAAACGTTATACCAAGATACAATATTTTCACAGTTTCTCTAAAATGTGGTTCAGAACTATGGGTCATATAGTCCTTATCAGTCTCACACCACTTCGGAAGTGTCACCAACGGCTCATCTTTCCTGACCACGAGTCTCACCTCAGGGAGCCCTGCTCTGAGTGAAGGGTGATGAGGAAAGGTTGTGTCACAAATCCTGCTTTCTTGCCTGGGCTCAAACACTTTTGTATATTTTTATTATATTTCCCCCTTCAAAGAATGTCATATTTCTTTCCTTGGATGTTCTCATCCATTAATAACAAGGGGAGTATAACTCAGCTGACTTTAGAATACCCCCAAATTATTGCTAACGCCACCATCTATTAGGTGAGCAAGTCTGAGTGAGTTAACTTCAGCTCAGTTTTCTTGTCTGTAAAACTGGGAAATAAAAAAAAAAAAATTAAATTAAAAAAAACAACAAAAAAAACCTGGGAAATATTAACCTGTTTAAATAATTCTTCTGAAAATAAAGTAGGATGATCCACAAATAGTCAAAGACTTAAGACATGGGATACATCGGGTTTCATTGTTAGCTGCTCTCAGATGGGTTCTGACGGTGGCGATCCTACATGCGCCAGTCCTGTGCCATCCTTACTCCTGTTATGCTCCAGCCCACTGTTGCAGCCACTGTGTCTATCCACTTCATCGACTCTTCCTCTTTCTCTCTAACCCTCCTCTTTACCGAGCATGGTGTCATTTTCCAGGGACTGATTCCTCCTATGACACGTACCAAGTATGTAAAACAAAGTCTCACCATCCTTATTTCTAAGGAGCAATTCTGACTGTACTTCTTTTAAGGCAATTAACCCTGAATAAGTCCGAACTTCAATATTACCTAGTTTAGGTGCAGGTGAGTGGTAACATTTTAGTATAAAGATAAAACGTTTTATGTGTGTGCTTGAGATATAAATATGTCATACATTGCAATAGGTGGAGTAATAGAATCAAGGAACATATCAATAGCACAAATTGTAATGTATAATTGTAGATTGCTTTAAATTGGAGAGATAAAAATTATAATTTATAAAAGTTTTTGTATAGTTTTAGCTTAAAAAAAATGAAGTCCTAGCTTTCAATTTGAAATCTGTAATTTAAAGGACACAATGTACTCCAAAAAGATACTAATAAGCTTTAAAATGTTGACGTTCAAAGAGCTCTTACCAACTCAGTCAGCCTAGACTCAGACCTCAAAAGGAAGTAATGCTGTAAATTATTAGAATTTCCTTTCACTTCTTTAATTTTTTTCAGTCTCCATCTTTCTGTATTTTGGATGCGAAGCTCAGAATTAGGTTTAAAGGAACAGATGCTCACAGGGTTCTGCTTCAGGAACATGAGGAAGGTTTTTCTCAATCAAAATTGTCCTTGACTCAGGTCATGGATTCCTCTGAACCAAATATTTGAACGACATATCCTATAATGCAGATGCCTCCTTCAGGGGCATTTTGATATACCTGTTCTGCTTTGTTTGTAGGTGTTGACTCAGAGTCGAATTGACTCAGTCACTGCTACTAGGGACCTTCGGTAAATTGCTTTACCTCTCCTTGGTTCTTCATCTGTACAATACAGATAACAGTCTGTGTTACACACGGTTGGATGAAGATTAAAAGTGCTATTACACTTAAAGGAAGGTGCCGGGCACACATTCAGTGCCCAATACTCTTTTTGTCATTGTGTACACAGTTTTAAATTATTGAATTCATTCTTTGAGGACAACAAAAAGGGGGAGGAAGGAAGAGTATGTTTGTTTTGGACTATTGCCTAAGGCCAACCTCGGGAAGAATGCTTTTTTTTCCCTATGAAAGATGATGATAAGACAATAAATTTTGCAGTTACTTTAAAATTCTTAGTGCACTATGATGCATTTAGTAAAATGACAATGTTTTGTCACATCATGATTCATCATGATATTGGTGAAAAATGACTCAGAGCATCTATTAAATGAATACTAATACAGGCACATTCAGAGTGACCCTATAAAGCAAAGTAGAATTGCCCCCGAGTTTCTGAGACTGCCGAAACTTTATAGGACTAAAAAGCCTCATCTGTCTCCCATTGAAAAATTGATGGTTTTGAACTGCTCACCTTTCGTTAGCAGCCCAATTCTTATGCCACTATGATCACTGTGAGTTGAATTCAACTCAATGATAGTGAGTAAGGAGCCCTGTTAGCCAAGTGATTATTTCTTAGGCTGCTAACAGCAACCCTGGTGGCCTCATGATTAATCTCCTCTAGAGACAGATGAGACTTTCTATGCTCAGAAAGAGTTACCGTCTCAGAAATCTGCAGTGGGCAGTTCAACTCTATCCTTTGGGGGTCACTGTTAGTCAGAAGCAACATGATGCATGAGTTTGGCTTGGTTTTGGATAAAGACAGTTTCCTGATTATGGTGAGATCCACTCCTAAATCTATCTATAGATAAAATTTGTATATAAATTGGACAGTTGAGTACATATACAATGTTAGTCAAATATTTGTCAGTGTGTAGTATACCATATTGTGCTTAAAAAACATTCTAAAGATACCTGCAGATATACTAAAACATCTTTAAAATGAGGTTTTAATATGTGTCAAAAAGTAGCACTTATTTGTTATTATGAACTATTATTGTTATTGCTGTAGGATGTCATTTAGTTAGTTCCAACCCCTGGCCACTTTCTGCACAACTGAATGAAACTCTGACCAATTCAGCACCATCCTCACCATTGCGCCTGTGTTTGAGACCATTGTTGTAGCCACTGTGTCAATCCATCTCCTTGAGGGTCTTCCTCTCCCGTGCAAACCTTCTACTTTACCAATATCCTGATTTTCTTCTTAAGGGACAGGTCTCTTCTGACAACAGCTCCAAAGTATGTAAGACAAACTCTCCCCATTTGTGCCGCAAAGGAACATGCTGCCATACTTCTTCCAAAACAAATTAGTTTGGCCTTTTAGTTGTCCAAGTACTTTCATTATTCCTCTCCAGCACAATTCAAGTGCATCATCTTTTCTGTGGTCTTCTTTATTCAATGTCCAACTTTCATGTGCATATGAGGCAAAGGAAAGTGGCTTGGGTCAGTTGAACCTTAGTCCTCAAAGTAACCTCCTTGCTTTTCAATGATCTAAAAAGGTATGTGCACAAGATTCACCTAATACAACTTGTCTTTTTATCTCTTGACTGCTGCTTCAATGAGCATTGATTGCGGATCCAAGTCAGACAGCATCCTAGATAACTTCAAACTTTTCTTAATTCGTCATGTTACATATTAGTTCAAGTGTGAGGATGTGGGTCTTCTATACATTAAGTCATAATCCATCCTGAAGACTGCATTCGTGATTGTCAACAGCAAGTACTTCAAGTCCTCCTCACTTTCGGCAATGTTTCGTCAAGCAATGTTTCGTCATTTGCATATCACAAGTTTTAATAAGCCTTCTTCCCATCCTGATGCCACATTCTTCGTCATATAAACCACTTTCTTGATCATTTTCTCACAGTACAAATTGAATAAGAATGGTGTGAGGAAACCACGGTGTCACACAACGTTCCTGATTTTAAACCATGCAGTACTCCCTTCTTTTCACACAACTGCCTCTTGATTCGTGTACAAGTTCTTCAGGATCACAATGAAGTGTTCTGGAATTCCTATTCTCAAGCTTATCCATAGCTTGTTCTGCTCCATTCTGCTTTAGCTACCCTATATAAAGATGGTTTTAAGGTCTTTTCTGATATCCACATTGATGTTTGTTTTCTCTTTCCTGTCTTTTTAAAGCCCTTTTGCTTTCTTTATGAATGACAGTCTTGATGTCCCCTGGTAGGTCATCAGCTCTCCTTTCCTCAATGTTCAATAGAGCAAATCTATTCTTGAGATTGTCCTGAAATTCAGGTGGGATAGACTCAAAGGTGGTATTCTGGTTCTCATGGTCATGTTTTAATCTATTTCAGTTTCAAGGTGAACTTACAGATGAGCAATTGGTGGTCTGTTATATAGTCAGTCTCAGCCTGCTTTTAGCTTCTGATGTAGTTCTTCTCCAGTATGTCTGCCCACCAATGTAGTCAATTTGATTTCTAGGTATTCCATCTGGAGAAATCCATGTGTATACTCACTTTTTGTGTTGTTGAAAAGAGATATTTCTATGAACAAGTTTTTGGGTTTGCAAAAATTCTATCATTCAATCTCTAGCTTTATTTCTATAATAAAGTCCATATTTTCCAATTACTTTTCCTGACTTTTTGTTTCAAACGTCTGCATTCCAATCACCAATAATTATCAATGCTTCCTGATTGCATGTTTGATCAAATTCCAATTGAAGGGGTTTGTAGAATTCTTCAATTTCTTCATCACTAGCTTTTGTAGTTGGTGCATAAATTTGAATAATAGTTGTAGTGATTGAATTTCCTTGAAGGCAAATATACATATAGTCCTATCACAGACAGCACTGTATTCATGATGGATTTAGCAACATCCTTTCTGACAATGACTGACCATTCCTCTTGATTGTGTCTTTCCTGGTGCAGTAAGTCATATGATTTTCTGATTCAAAATGGCCAATGCCAGTCCATTTCCACTCATCAGTGCCTAACATATCAATTTTATGCATTCCAGTTCATTTTTGATGACTTTCAATTCTCCTAGATTTATACTTCACACATGACAAGTTCCAATCATTAGAAGTCTTTTCAGCTGTTTCTTTTAACCTTCAGTCATGCCTCATCACCAAAGAAGATACTGAAGATTCTGATGCCATAGGCTTTACCTGACTCATGTTACCATGGTTGACACCACTCCAAGAAATCAGCTCCTCTCCAGTCATATTTTGAGTACCGTTTGACCCAAGGGGCCCATCCTCTGGCACTATCGTTGACAACGCTCTTCTTCTATTCATTAGGACTTCTGAAACTGACAATATTTCAAAACAATGCATAAGGTCTTCAGTGGCTACTTTCTTAGAAGTGGGGAGCCAAGTCCTTCTTTAGAGTCTGTTCTTAGGCTGGAATATCTGCTGAGACCTGATAACTTTGCCTATCTCAGCTGGCATTTGAAATATCTCCCAGCATCACAGCAATGCACAAGCCACCACAGTACAAGTGGTGGTGATCTATTGTCTGAACCACAAATTTTCAAAATAACAGACTTTATGAGGGGTTATTCATTACTGTATATTGTAGATGGGTCAGAAAATCATTACCTAGGGACTGTGTATGCACAATACATTGATAAATGCTTTAAGTTATCACTTTATTTTGCAATTCATAATGTGCTTCTTTCCTTGAATTCTTTCCACGTATTTGTACCAGCAGTTGACCATTTTTTGTAACAGAAAGACCTTACTGGTATTCTAGGTTGTATAGACCAGGAAACACACAGGGTGGATCCTCTAACCCCGAAGCTCCCAGCTACTGCTCCCAAGTGGCTATAGTACAAGTTTATTTCCCTTCTATAGAAGTGCTCTAATATTTCAATCTAATTGTAGATATTTCTTATTACTTAAACCATTCCCAGACACATTGATGATCCAATCAAATGTTTTCCCTTCAGTATAGGTAGTAATAGAGCTGAACAGATCTCTAAAGCTTTTGTAACTTGGAGTTCCATGCCATTTTGCTGCAGTATGAGTCAAAGTTAACCTGACGGCTGTGGCTGTGGAAGTTAAGTAAAATGCTCACCCACTGAGATCAGAATCTCATCTACTGAACTTCATAAACCTTGGCTTACTACAAAAATGATTCAATTTCAATTTAAAGAGATAGTGGGGCTACAAAAGCATTAATATATATTGATTGACTTCCAAGCAATTGAGCAATTCTGTGGAGTAGTGGTTACAGCCTAGGCTGGGATCCAAAAGGACAAACAGTTAGAAAACACCAGCAGTTTTGATGGAGAATGATGGGGCCTTCTACTCCCTTGGGGAATTACAGTCTGGGAAACCCAATGGGGCAGTGTCACCATGTCCTGTAAATTCCTATGCGTCAGCATCACCTAGATGACAGTGGATTTGTTTTGGGGAGTTTCGCAAACAGATCAGAGAGAGGTTTACTGATAACATCAAACTCTCCTTTAGCTACTTATTATCTGAGTAATTATAGAAACACAGTTTAGCCATCAGGCAGTTGTAAAATTATTAATTTTGTTGTTGGAAAATGAATACCAATCATTTCTTAAGTGGATTTATTTAAAACTAGCCAACAGTAGATTGATTAAAGGGCTGCAAAGAAAATATTGGCTTTGAAAGATAACTTCTGTTATGTTTGTTTGAATCAGTATTGTTTTCAAATCATTGCTAAGTTGTTACTTGATGGCTTATATATTAAATTTTATTATTCGGTTACATTGTTTATCCACTCATTTCATCTCTCACTTAACAAATCTTGATGCAGCCTTCCATGTACCAGGCACAAATACCATACTGGAATTACAGAAATTGAGATAGAGAGGTTCTTCTTTCTATGAATGGGTAGTACACAAAGATGGTTAAAAGGGTCTATTTCCAAAACAATTCCACTCAATGATATAACACAGGTGATAATATTCAGAAAATTTGCCTCTATGATTAAAGCTGACTATGTAATATAATAACCCCAAAGACAATCTACTCAGGAAACCTAATCATTATATTCTCCCAGATTGATAATTTTGAATTTCAGTGTTATTTGTTCAAAATGAATACCATTTCTTTATAACTGAATTTTATATTTATATATGTATTAAGTTCCCTGAAAAAAGTTGCATAAGTTTAAAGCCCAATATCAATTGATCTTATAATAACTTCCAAATCATAAAACTAATCTGTCTCATTTTCTCAATTTATGCAGTAAAACAATTTAAGAGGCTTGTTCCAAAGAATAAAGTACTGCAAAATATGTCTGGTTCTAATAGAAGAGGCTCAGGTATTCTCATATGAAATGACATTTAAACTATTTGAGGATTCAAAGAATACAAATTAACAGTTATTTCTATAATTAAGGTGTATATGTATATCTCAACTAAATACCTATGATTTTATTATGAGATGCCATAGATAAGGAATCTATCAGCCCATTGCTTCAAAGATTGACATCTAAGTCATTTGGTGTTAGAAACTGATGTTAAGATATGTAGTTAAGGACTAGCAGCAGTGAACTAGAACAAGTGCTAAACTTTGGGGGAGAATTCAAGTTAAACATTCCACGCAAGACAGTCTATCACACAGAACTTGCAACAAGTGAGTTGTGAACTTCAACGTGACTATGGATTATGAGGCATGAGGGTATAGGATGGATCTCATTAAAATATATTCTTATTCAGCAAGTGTTGAGCTATTGAATTTGAGCTTCTAAACCACCTTCCACTCTGTGTTGTGATACTAGGATTCTGTAATTTACAATTATTGCCTGCTGGCTTGCTTTATTTTAGGCTTTGCAGGAGGATAGAAAAAGGAAGACGGGACTTGCTTCGTTCATTAACTTCCTGTGGGTCTTCTACCTGCTTCATGCGCTTGTGAATGTTACTCTATTATAACATGTTCCACATACTAGCCACATCTGGTCCTTGTCATGAGAGAAGAACATTCTACTTTGGGTTTCCCTACATTTGTAAACTCAGCCTCATTTAATGTCATCCCACCCAATCCAGGAAACCACCATGAGTCAAGGAGTATTTCTTACTTTCAGATATAAATTTCAGATACAAGGGTCCCTTCTCTGAACTGAAATGCCAGCACAGTGGCCTCTTCCCCTGAGTCTTTTTCATTTATTACTATTTATACTGCCTAGAAAGTGTTTCTTTATAAAAATAACAATGTATCTCCTGGTACCCTTCTGCGATACTTATGTTTTTTTTTAGAGTAACCCTAAAGCATGAGGAGACTTTCGTATTTGCGAAGCCTTCTTCCTTCCCAGTCACACATGACTCGACCCCGCATCAAAGGATGTCATCTCCAAATCCTTCTCCTCCTTGGGAACATGTGCGCCAGTGTGTTTTCTAAAGTATAATACATGCCTAGCCAGACTAAAATAATGAACCAATCATAACAGTCTTTAAAACACATTAGCTGGGCCTAGGATTTGTGTATTTTCCCCTGAGATAACTTCTCAAATGCTATGCTCCTTTGTGTCTTAATGTAGTCTGTCATTCAAAATGCATATTTTGGTATTAAGTGCCAGGCTTATTAATGTTGTGGTTTATTATTTTTATACCTAAATTTATTATTTATACCTAGATTCTTATAGGTAAGATTAAATTATTTTTAAAAAGTTGGTGTTTACCTACAACTCAGGTTCTTAATCTATGTAACATTTTCTGTGCATTCCAGGTGTTTAGCAGAATTATTCACAATAAGGAAGTGGGAAACTTGGATTGAAGACAGACTCCATTGTTGTTTCAGAAGTGAAATTTTTAATAAAAGTGTTTGGGAGAAGAATTGCAAGGGAGGCTTTTCTGGTTAGTTAAGGCCTTAGAAGCAGAAGGTGACAAACGTCTTTGAGAAGTCTACTTGGATGACAGTCAAGAGCCAATAGCATAAATCCCCCGCCCTGAAGCACTGACTATAAACTTGACATCTCTGTGTAGCGATTTGGATAAGGCTACCATATCACAAAAAAAGTCTTCGTTATTATTACAAATAATAACAAAAATGATCTATTATGTCTAACCTATTCCAATTCATTGCATATTTTAAACAGGTTATGATTGTCTAACATTGTTTGCTTAGATGTATTTGAAATGTGTGATAAATTAGGATAAGTAAATTTTAGTAGGTAACTCTTTTTTATTTTTTGTAATGATCTAAGAAATAGTATATTTTTGGAATATGATAACCTTACTCAAAACTCCAACAAAGAATGTTTTGAGTAAAGTTTTTTACTTAGCAAACTCAAATATCTCTATTTTTAATAACATGAGATGAGAGTTCCAGAAATGGTACTGAAACTTAGCAAACACTATGATTTTCCTAGCCTTTTTCAGGAATCACATCAGAGTTCATTATGTCTTGGGTATCACAGTTTGATTTTGAATATATTTGAAATCAGAAGTCATGGCTCTCCTTGGTGAGCTGGATACATCAATGAATTTGTGAAATCAAGTGAACATGTAGTGATTTTTTTAATATTTGTTCCTTCTGCCAGGGCATTTTTCTCATTATAGAGGTTTGGAATGCCTTAACACATTATAATAATCTCATTTGTACCACTGTCACATCTTCAAGTGCTTAGCAGAGTTAGGATTCAAGCACAAACTAAGTTATATCAGAAACAATATGATTAGTGGCAAAAAAATGGCAACCTGAAATGGGCAATTTTTCAAACTCATACGAAGTGTTAATGCTGCGAACAGTATTTCAGAGACTTTGAATAAAAACTGATGATAAACTTGAAGGGGACTGGGGTCACACACTAGTCCAAATGAAGATAATCCTACTTATTTTCAAAGCTTTTAGAAGAAATATAGAATAATGCCTGCTGCATTTTGATACATCCATGCTAGAAATGAAATGAAACAAAACATAACAAAAAGCATAATGAGTAGATGTTTAAATATCCTTTGGGGTGTAAAAAAAAATACTTTACCATTAGTTCAACTTTCAAAATTGAGTTCTCAATCTAATGGTCTGCTGATTTAAAGTTGGCCTTAACCCAAACCCAACTCACTGACCTGGAGTTCATTCTGAATGATAGTTATCATAGCGGACATAGCAGAAATGCTCCCTAGAAAGTTTCAGGTTGTAAGAGAGGCAGACCGCCCCATCATTCTGCCATAGAATAGCTAGTGGGTTCCAACCCCTCACTTTGGTTAGAAGCTCAGCCTCTAACCCACTGTGTCTCCAGAACTCATCAACTTGACCCACACTTGCCTTTTTCTTTGGCCTCCAAAAAGAATGAAAAGATTTTTGTTACTTGCAAGTATTCAAACATTAATTTGTGAATTTACTGAAGGGGAGTTGACCATGGGGATGTGACTAGGGTAAAGCCTGTGGGAGTAGAGTTTTCTCGATCTTCATGAACTTCATGGGACATGACCCAAGGTAAGGGGAAACAGCAGCAAAAATGTGCTAATGATTGGAACTTGAAAGAACAAAGTATGAATCTAGGAAAATTGGAAGTCATTAAAGTGCCAGGGAACATATAAAGATCAATATCCTAGGTATTAGTGAACTGAAATGGATTGATATTGGCCATCTTGAATTGGAAAATAATATGTGGGAATAGCACAATCAGGGGAATAAGACATTCAAGAGAAATGGCTTGGCATTCATTGTCAAAAAGGATGTTGTTAAATCCATCATGAAGTAAAATGCTGTCTCTGATAGATATATGCATATTTGCCTTCAAGGAAATTCAATCAACACAACTAATATTCAAATGTAAGTACCAATCACAAATGTTAGTGATGAAACTGAAGAATTCTGCAGATGCCTTCAGTCACAAATTGACCAAATTTCATTACTCAAACATCATTGATAAAAAAATCATTGATAATTATTGGCAATTGGAATGCAAAACATAAAACAAAGAGCAAGGAACAATAATTAGAAAATGTACTTGGTGATTGAAATGAAGCTGGAGTTCACATAATAGAATTTTGAAAAACCAACAAATTGTTCATTGCAAAGACCTTTTTCAACAACACAAAAATGTCCATATACATGGACTTCTATAGGTGGAATACACAGAAATCAAATTGGTTACACCTGTTGGAAAACACAATGGAGAAACTTACTAGTATCTAAAACCATACCAGTGGCCTAATGTAGAACAGACCATCAATTGCTCCTACGTAAGTTCAGGATAAAGTTGAAGAAAAATTAAAATAAGTCTATAGGAGCCAAAATACAACCTTGAGTCTATCCCACCTGAATTTCAAGAAAATCTCAAGAACAGATTTCATACATTGACCATCAACAACAAAAGACCTGATGAACCGTGAGAGGATATCAAGAATATCGCTCATGAAGAAAGCAAAAGGGCACTAAAAAGAAGGAAAGAAAAAACAAATAGCAAAGTGGATGTCAGAAGAGACTCTGAAACTTGTTCTTTATACGGAGTAGTTAGAGCAAGTGGAAGGAAAGATGAACTGAAAAAGCTGAATAGAAAACATCAAAAGGCAGCCTGAGAAGAAAAAAACAAATATTATAATGAAACGTGAAAACTTCTAGATTTATCAAACCAAAGGGAAGACTAGGCTCACCACAGCTGAAACTGAAAAAACTCAAGAAAAAAAGTCAAACCTCAAGTTGCAGTCTTAAAAGATTTTATGGGCAAAAAGATTGAATTATGTAGGAAATGTCAAGAGGTGATGGACAGACTATACAGAGACACTGTACCAAAATAAACTAGTTGACAATCCACCGTTTTAAGAAGTAGCATCAGAGCAAGAACCCATGGTTCAGATGGAAGAAGGTTAAACGACACCGAATGCATTAGCCAACAAGTCTCCAGAACTTGATGGACTCCCCACTGAAATGTTGCAGCAAGCTGAAGGAGCACTGGAAGCACTCACTCATCTATGCCAGGAACTTTGGAAGACAGCTACTTGGCCAACTGACTGGAAGCAATCCGAATTGGTGCACATTCCAAAGAAAGTTAACCGAACAGAATGCTCAAATGATAGAAGAGTATCCTTGAAATCAGATGCAAGAAAACATTTGCACCCACAAAGGTTGCAGGGGGCTAGGTAGTACTGACAAGAAGATGTGCAATATGGGACATCAGTGCTGATCTCTGATGGATTTGGGCTCAAAGCAGAGGATACCAGAAAGATGTTTACTTGTTTTTCACAGATTAAGCAAAGACATTCAACTATGTGGTCTATAATAATCTGTGGATAACCTTGAGAAGATTGTGAATTCCAGAACATTTCATTGTGCTCAAGAAGAGTTTGTATATGGATCAAGAAGCAGTGGTGTGAACATAACAAAGTAATGCTACATGGTTTAAAATCAGGAAAGGTATGCATCACGGTTATATCCTCATCACATTTGTTCATCATCAGAGAACCTGGGTTATATGAAGAATAAAGCGGCATCAGAATTGAAGGAAGGTTTATTAACAGTGATACGCAGATGACACAACCTTGCTTGCTGAAAATGAGGAGAAATTGAAGCACTTGACAAAAATCTAAGATTTTAGCCTTAATTATGGATTTCAACTCAATATAAAGATCAAATTTTCACAACTGGACTAATAGATAAATTCATGATAAATGAAGAAAAGTTGGAATTTGTCAAGAACTTTTTTCTTGCTTGGATCTACAATTGATCATCATGGAAGCAGCATTCAGGAGTCAAGAGGTGTGTTGAATTAGGCAAATCTGTTTCACAATGCCTCTGTAGAATGTTGAACAGCAATGATGTTATTTGAGGACTAAGATGCATTTGACCCAAGCCGTGATATTCTCCACTGCATCATATTCAAATGTTAGGATGTTTCAATATAAATATTGAACTTCGTTTGAAAGAGAGAGAGAGATTTGGCAATAGAGAACACTCATTGCAATAATAATAGCAAAATCAATGAAGTACTCATGTGCACACACACAGAGGGAGAGGCAGAGGGAGAGGCAGAGGGAGAGGGAGGGAGGGAGGGAGGGAGAGGGACGGAGAGAGACAGAGAGAAAGATTCTTGTCTCAAGAAATGGCCCATACAGTTGTAGAGCTGTTCAAATTCCAAGTCCCTGGGCTGGATATCAGACTGACTCATCGGACTCACATAACTACAAGGGCAGATAAAACCATTTGGAAAATTAAATGTCAGAGGAAAAAAAAAATCTAAGGTTGATGAGTAAGATGGCAGGCTGCTCATGACTTCCAGGATTAATTAGCTGAAGTATAAAGAATCAAAGATCAGATGATAAGCCAAACGCAGGATCAGACCCAACAATAAGCAAGTTTGTCTCTTCAGAGTTGAAAACAAGCTACACCACTGTACACTCCCTTTCCATTGATTGTCTCTCATGACTGAACCACAGAACTGAGTACATTATATCAGATCTCGACAAGGGAGATATCGACTACTTAACTGCTAAACCACAGATAATCCTGTCCCAGTTGACACACAACCACAACTGTCACCTGGGGTAAGGATAGGTGTTATATTAGGCTGAGTCTTCTCTAGAAGACCAAGAAAAAAAATATATGCGTATGTACATGCATGTATATAAACAGACTCAATGGCACCTAGCATGTACAGTATAACGATAATTGGTTTATATAATAAACAATTTATATTATACATATATAAACCAATCACAGCTATTTATGTTGTTGTTAGGTGCCATTGAGTCTGTTCTCCTAGTCATTCTGTGGATGAAAGAGAATTACACACCGACCAGGCCCGCACCATTGTACGATGAACCATTGCGGCAACCGCTGTGTCAATCCATCTTGTGCAGGACGTTCCTCGCTGTCACTTCCCCTCTATTTTCCCAAGCACACTGTCTTTCTCCAGGCACTTGTCTCTCCTGACAACACGTCTAAAGTATTTAGCAGAGCAAAATATATATATAAGTGGATAAATGCCAATGCATCCAAATTATTTTATAGACAGTATATTTTTTATGTCAAATCTAAAAACTTTTTACCTAGCCAAAGTAACAGAGATGTTCTCCAGTTTGTTTGTTTTTTTAATAGAAGCTTTAGAGTTTCAGGCTTTACGTTTTAGCGTCTGGTTTTCTGTAAGTTAGTATTTTGG
>NW_022107431.1:98184764-98227982 GCF_000313985.2 Echinops telfairi | reverse complement strand
GGGGGGGGGGAAGCTGTGTGTTCCTTAGGCAAATGGGACAGGACCAACATATGTCATGGCCCAAGGTCGTGAAAGAATGACAACAGCTGTTCTCAGGGAGCTGTTTGAAGCAGCTGTTGGTATGTCTCCCTGCCCGAGAGAAATGGACACTTTGCCTCCTACTCTCTGGCAAGGCTGCAGAAAGCAGCCACCTGCAGTTTATCAGTTACTTCTCTTTCCCAAGCCCCATACTCCCCATTGTCTTTGAATGGCCTGGACTAATAAGCTAATGTTTCTTTGTATGCCTTATGAATTGTAAACTGCCTTTGTGTAATCCTGGCACAAGCATGCTGGCTATGTGACCTAAAAGACTACATAAGCCTTCCCCTAATAAAGTTCTGGGCTCCGGGGAATACCTCTGCTGCAGAGGTCCCATGCCCCAACTTTTTGTCTGTCTCCTTTGTATAAACCCTGTTTCCCCAAAAGTAAGACATTCCCAGAAAATAAAACCTACAGTTTTGCCTCTCACTAAAATATAAGGCATCCTCCCGAAAACAAGACCTCCCCAAAAATAAGGCCCCACCACCACCAACTACCATAACTCTGGACCATACTGGCAGGCGCTGCCGCACAGCTCACTGTTGGCCGCAGCACAGCCGGAGCAGACAGGAAGTGCAAGGTCTCTTTTAATAAAAGAATAAAATAATAAACAATAAATGTGTACCATATTCTTCATGGAAAAATAAGACATCCCCTGAAAATAAGATCTTGCGCATCTTTGGGAGCAAAAATTAATATAAGACACTGTCTTATTTTTGGGGAAATAGAGTAGTTTTCTCCTGCAAATTGTATCCTCTCGAACCCACACAATTTGTGAGATGAGAGCTGGTTTCTTCATTACTTCACAATTTTGTATAAGATATGAGAATTTAGGCTGTTTTAAAAAAAAATTTGCATATAAACTATCATTTTTTTCAAGGCATTTTTGAAAAACCGATCATGTTCTCAGTGAATTGACTTTGTATGTTTGTCAAAATTAAATCACTTGAATGTACATCTATGAACCTGTTAATGTGATCTCTATTCTATCTCATTGATTAAGTGTGCATTTCTTATTTCTCCCCAAACACAGGAAAAATATCAATAGGTGGAACACATGGACATGTTGGTAGAAAGTTTGTGGGAAACTGCATGATAAAATTTTAAAAAAACAATGAACTATCAAAAGTACACTTTTCCTACCATCACTTGATATGCACCTTGACTTTACCACATGAAATCTATTAAGAATCAATCAATGGTTACTGTGCAACAGGTGATGAAACAGTTCTGCATCATTAGACAGAATAAATCCAAGGAATGAATGCAAAACACATTATGTATCATTTAAAAGTTCAAAATGAATCTGAAGAAAATTAAGACAACTCATGAGAGGTAAAGGATGACCCAGCAGACTCCAGAAACCCCATCAAAATTGAGAAACGCTTTCAAGAGTGGGTTGGAGGCATTGACCACCAGTGACTGAAGAGCACAGAGGCTGTGGGGTGGCATGGAGGATATTATACAGGAAGAAACCAACGTTTACTAGAAAGACAAAAAGGAAAGGAAAGACCGAAATGGATGTGACCGAAGACTAAAAAAAAGCTTTTTTATGTAGAGAAGCTACAGTAAATGGATGGTGTAGTGGTCACACTTGGGAAGGCAATCTGCATGGTCAGCAATTTGAAACCACCAACCAGCAGCAGCTCCGCAGGAGAAAGACTGGGGTTTCCACTCTCCTGCACAGTGATAGTCTCAGAAACCCACAGGGGTCGCTATTAGTCAGACGGACTTGACAGCAGTGAGTTTGCTGAAGACAAATGAAAGAAATCATGACAAGATGAACAGAAGATTTCAAAGGGTAGCTTGTGCAGACCTAGAGCTTAAAACCCAGAAGAAGTTTTTGACTCAGCACTTATAAAGGGAAAGGAACTAAAGGGGGGAAATATGCATCAAATTGCAATACTTAAGAATCTTGTGAGTAAATTGTACCACTCGTGTGCCACTTAGGCTTACTGTGGTGGCTTCTGTGTAGGTGTCATACTGGAAGCTACGCCATCAGCATTTCAACACCAAGGTCCCCCATGATGAACAGACAAGGAAGAAATATTAGGCTGCCCACATCTGAGATATTATTAGCCACTGAACTCTTTATGAATATCTGCAGTACATTATCAAATACAGAGCTAGAAGGAGCTCTCAGTTGGACGGCACTCAAAGTACGACTAAGGACAAGCTGCCTCCATGAAGCGGAATCTACTGAAATTATGGAAATGGAGTAAAGTTTTCAGGACCTTCATCTGCTGATGAGGCATGATTCAAAGTATAAGAAGAAACAACTTCAAATATACATTTATAATGGGAATAAGGAATATATGGTCTATAAATCTAAGAAAACTGGAAGTCATAAAGAATCACATGAACTACATGAAGCTCAATCTCTCAGGCGTTAGTTAGCTGGAATAACTGGTATTGGACATTGAGAGGCAGACAATCATGGTTTACTATGCTGGAAGTAACAAATCCAAGAGGAACAGCTGCACAATCACGTTTTCAGGATGAAATTGAACAAATAGTCGATCAAGTTCTATTAATCAATACTGGGGGGTTAGAATGCAGCATTTGGAAGAGGAAGGATTAGTTATTGGAAAATATGGCCTTCATGATAGGAAAGAAGCTAGCGACTGTGTGACACAACTTTGCCAGATCAGTCACCTCCAGCATATGCCTTGTCAATCATATAAACAGCTACCATATGCATGAACTTTACCTGATACGGTACGCAGGAATCAAATTGACTATATATGTGGGAAGAGACTGTGGAGAATTTCAGTACAGTCAATCAAAACAAGGCCAAGAACCAACTATGGAAAATGTCAACAATTTCTCATATGCATGTTCATGCTGAAGATGAAAACTTTAAACAAGTTCATAAGAGCCAAAATGTAACATAAAGGATATCTGACATGAATTTAGAAAACATCTGAAGAACACATTTCATGTACTGAGCACTAATGAACAAAGCCCAGGGCAGTTATGTGATGACATCAAGGTTTATACCTTTCACTATACTTCTTCAATCTGTACGTCGAACAAATAATATCAGAACCTGGATGCTATGAACAAGAAACCCGCATCAGGATTTGAGGAAGGCTTATTAACAGCTTCCATGTGCTGATGATACAATTCTGCTCTCTGAAAGCAAGGAGGCCTTAAAGCACTTCTGGATAGAAATCAAGGACTGAAGCTTTAAGGGTGGATTGCAAATTCAAGTTAAGAAAACCAAAATGATCACAAGGGGACCAATAGAGACTATCACATATATGGAAGAAGACCGACGTTTTTAAGGATTTCATTTTACTTGGATCCTCAGTCAGTGCTCATGGAAGCAGCAGGGAAGAAAACACATGATATCCGGCATTGGGCAGTGCTGCTGCATAAGGTTTCTTTAGGGCTAAAGACCAAAGATGGCATTTTGGGGACTAAGGTGTGCCTGACCCAAGTTATGCGGACATTCTATGCTCGCTTTTAGCATCCCAAAGCTGGTTGTCTGTAGGAGGACCTGGGACCTGCATCACTTCTGTCTCTCTTCCAGAGGAGTGCAGCACATTTACATTCCTTAGGGATCATTTTGTTTGTTTGTTTTTTATTTGTTTGTGCCCCATCAGGGTTCACAGAGAAAAAGCGCCAATAGGGCATACTCTCTTATTGCTGCACTAGCCAGTCATTTCCTCTGTTGTTTAAGCCTATTCTTGGTCTTCCCAATTTGTCAACTCTTCTAGCATAAATCTTTTGTCTGGTTTGTATCTACCCCAGATGAACGCTTGCTTATGTCTATTCTATTCATGAAGGGACTGTCATCTCTTCAGATTTTGGTCAAATTGGTTGCTCTGTGACATCAGCTCTGGAAGGATTTTGAAAAAAGTCACAGATTTGAAGTTAGCCAACTCTGTATTATTATAAGCATGAAACTCACACTCCTCTAAGCTATCTATATTCCTGTGTTAGTCTGGGTTGACTAGAGAAACAAATTCATAGACACTTATATGTGTATTTTAAAAAGCTTTATATAAAGAGCAATTATATATTGAGAAACATCCCAGGCCAGTCCAGATCAAGTCCATAAGTCTGGTAATAGCCCATATGTCTAAGATTCATCCATAAATTCCTCTTCAGACTCACACAGTCATGCAACAATGCTGAATGCAGGAAGATCACAGGCCAGTGAGTAGAGTGTTGTAGATCCAGTGCTGGTGGGAGCATCTCATCATGGCTCCTCCTGCTCTAGTGTAGCTCCATGTGGCTTGTCAACAGGAATGTGAAGCAGAGAGTGTGTCCTGCCTCCAGGGAGGAAAACATGAGATCCCAGAATCCTCAGGAGAAGGCCATGATGCCCATACAGAGGCCTCATTGGCTGTGACCTGATTGACAGGCTAGACTCCACCCATTCACTCAAGTTGACAGAAGATTATGTAACTGCCATAATTCCCAACCAAGAAGTAGAACGCTAGAAGTCAATTAATCTTTTATTTTTGCTCTCTGTGTGCATGAGAACGAGCACACACACACACACACACACTTCTTTTTCTTAACTTTTCTTAAAAGGAGAGTTGGTTTTGGACACTTAATGGACTTTAGTACAAGAAACAATAGCCTATTTGCCCTTCTACTTATGATGAATCAATTTTCTGACAAGAAAAATTTTCCTTTTGCTGATTTTGATCACCTCACATAGTAAATTTAGCTTATCATTGTAATATAAGATTCCCATAGAAAAGAAATGGGAATTAAGATGAGAAAAGCTATTCAGGAAAGAGAAAAACTTCACCCTGCTATTCTAAAATCATTTAATAAAAAAGTAAATTACAGTAATTTTAAAACTAGTGGTTTGTTCTTAAAATGTAATTCTTAGAACAATGGCAAAGACATCCCAGGGAACCTGCTAAAATGCACGTTTGTGAACTTCACACCCGATCTCCTGGCTTACAAACTATACCTGGGACTCAGCAAACTCTGTTTTAAGAAGCCTCCCCAGTGATTTTGATACACACATAATTTGAGAACTGCTGATTTGAACCAAACCCTTTAATTTCAAAAATGTTTGAATACTTAATAAAATGACACAGCACTTGAAGGAAGCTTATTTGTCAAATTAAGAGCACATTCTCACCAGCTTTGAAATAAAATGCAGACTTTAATCATCTTATACTCATAAACTCAAGCAACTGACACCTTCTAACTAAACAAACTTGAGTTCACAGAAAAGTCAAAGTTAATTCCACCTTATGGTACTCCAATAGCTGGCACCTTTACCTCTGTATTAGAGTTTAGAATTTAGAACTTTATATGCTTCTGATCGCTTATAACTAGATTCCCTTCAGTGCATAATTTTCCTGTGTGAGTTTCTGGTTTTTTTCTATTCTTATTGATATACATACCTGACAAAGCGATCTGCTATATCTGACCCCTGGCTTATAGTAGAAACCATTAAATAATTGAATAGGTTAGTGTGCTAAACTTTTTTCAAAAGTTCTCAAGGAGAAGAAATGCTTCTTCAAATGAAACCACACAAGCATTTCCATCTATCACATGGATTGTCAAGGAACGTGACAATGGGTAGCAAATGGGTAACAAATGGTAACCACTATAGCCTTCTTTGGTCTCATGCCTGTCTTGCAAAATTTTGAGGTAAAGGAAAACTTTATGAAACCCACTGATGGAGTGATCAGTCAAAATTGGCCTCCTACCCCAAAGTCAACCCATTTTCAGCCAAACATGTCAATTAAATGAACTATCTTTTTTTAAAAATCATTTTATTGGGGGCTCGCACAACTCTTATCACAATCCATACATACATCCACTGTGTAAAGGACATTTGTACATTTGTTGCCCACATCATTCTCAAAACATTTGCTTTCTACTTGAGCCTTTGGTATCAGCTCCTCATTTTCCCCCCTCCCTCTCTGTTCTGTCCTCCCTCAGGAACCCTTGATAATTTATAAATTATTATTATTTTGTTATATCTTACACTGTCTGACGTCTCCCTTCACCCACTTCTCTGTTTTCTGTCCCCCAGGGAGGAGGCTATATGTGGATCTTTGTAATTGGTTCCCCCTTTCTACCCAACCTTTTCTCCACCCTCCCAGTATCGCCACTCTCAGCCCTAGTCCTGAAGGGATCATCTGTCCTGGATTCCCTGTGTTCCCAGTTCCTATCTGTACCAGTGTACATCCTCTGGTAAATGACTTATCTTTACACTAAAAATGATGCTAGTAGTGAGAAGGGGATTAATTTATTTGTTCCCAAGCACATTGTCCTTATTGAAGGTGAGATTAATGTCCTCTACCAGCAATCACTTCTTCAGAGGAAAGAGTCCGGCAGCCACTTCAGCTTATGAGAATTCTGTTGATATCATGACATTTGCATTCTCTCTTAATATTTTCCAGACATGAAGTCTTCAGGTGTTACATGAAGGTGAGCTCTTAGTGAATTTCTAGATTGTTTCGGGCTGAGGTTTAAACAACACAGATAGAGTTTACTATTAATTTTCCCGATAACTCATTAGAGATAGAAGAAGATAGTGGGCTAAACACAAACAGTGACGGGAAAAATCCAATGACTATGACCAGGACAATACAATATTGATAATGACAAACCTATTGTCCTTTGTTAATAGGGAATATCAGCGGCAGCAACAGTACACACAGTCTGCTCTCAAGTGTCCTGATGGAAACTACTGTTTACTTTAGGGAGTAAAGTGAACCTTATTATTGAGAGCTTACTTTTACTTTCAGTCAATAAAAGGGACTGTATAGAAACCATTCCGGTTGAGTATAATGGGGTGCCATGCCCTGGCCCAAAAGTCTACTTTTTATATTCTCTCAGGACTTCCTTGTTCTGCTCCCCTTGCCGTTCTATTGCCCGCCTTTAGTGTTTTGCCTCAGTGTGGTGGGGTCAGACACATCCCACACTGTTTCTCCAGTGTTGTCCCATGTAGGGCTATGGGTCAGTTCAGGATGGCGCATCTCATAGTGAGGTCTTAGACCAGAGGATGTACAGTGGTACAGATAGGAACTGGAAACACAGGGAATCCAGGGCAGATAAACCCCTCAAGACCAGTGGTGAGAGTGGGGTTACTGGGAGGATGGAGTGGAAAAGGGGAACCGATTACAAGTATCTACATATAACCTTCTCCCTGGGGGATGGACAACAAAAAAGAAGGTGAAGAGAGATGTCAGGCAGTGCAAGATATGATAAATAATAATTTATAAATTATCAAGAGTTCATGAGGGAGGGAGGAGGGAGGGGGGAAGAAAAATGAGGAGCTGATTCCAAGAGCCCAAGTGGAAAGCAAATGTTTTGAGAATGATGAGGGCAATGAATGTACAAATGTGCTTTATACAATTGACATACGTATGGATTGTGATAAGAGTTATATTAGCCCCCAATAAAATGATTTTTTAAAAAGAAAAAGAAACCATTCATTTGAAACAAATGAAACACAGGGAAGAATTACCAAAATAACAGACTGCCGAACCACTGAAATTTAATTGTCCCTTCAGGTACTTGAAAATAATATCCTAATCAATTTATTGTGATTCATAAGAGTATTAATGCCTATCTACTTCTACCCACATTGTCTAGGGAAGAGCAACACAGACAATCTTGCTATTTTTTTTCCTCCAATGATGTAAACAAGACTATATTTGCAATTTTGAGAAATCTGCCTACCTAAGTAATTGCATTCATAGATCACATTATGTTGCAATTTTTTTCCAGAATTTTAAATAACAGGAAAAATTCCCTTATTATTACATGAGTCACCACTATCCCAGCATAATGTGCTAGGTATGAATTCAGGAATCTCTATCTTAAGATAGCATTTATATAATATAAGCATTTATCACCTAACACAGCTCTCATATAACAACAAAAAAGTGTGTTTCCTAAAATCTTTAAGTAGGAGTTCTGGCAAGATGATGACTGAGTAACATACACTGGAGGGACTCTGCAGAAATCAGCATAGGAGAGACACTGAGAGGGAAACTCCACTCTGCTGGGTCACAGGAGGAGCATCATAAAGATAAGGAGACTCATATCCACTAGGTTTTGAAAGGCTGTTTTTGGCTTACCACTGCAGCAGGCAGCTTGGGCTTAGCTTTAGCCCCGCCACAGCCATGACTGTGTCTGGGCTCTGTTGGCCCACCCAAGGGCTTTACTTCAAAACAGGCACAGCTACCATCCTATTGGGACAAAGTTTAAACCTTTCTAGCCCCGGTCAGGTGGTTAGGACTCATCTATTTCTTTACTTTTCTTCCTCACTTCCCTCCTGCCACAAGCACAGCTGGACAACTATTTTCTGGTTGTTTTTCTTCCTCTGTTCCTTTCACACACCACTGCTGGACTCTAGGGTGCTCCCCTCTGCTCAGGAAAAGGCTGACCCCACTCCACACAGCTAGGTGAACTCGCACTTGCTCTACACCGCCCTCCACATAACTAAGGGAACACCTGCCACCCTCCTAGCGGCTTGGGGACTTTCTGCCTACCTCCTACCACCCTCCAAGTGACTGGGGGACACCCACTTCCCATTTAGTGCATGGGGGAACTTCTACCCACATTTGATGCCACTCATGGCTAGTGGAACTCCAGTCCACCATCTGCCACCCTCTAAGCAGCTGGGTTAACTTCTGCATCTCTCATAGCAGCTGGTGGAACTCCCACCACCATCCAAAGGCCTTTAAGTAACTGGGGAAACTCCTGCCTGCTCTTTGTGGTGCTTCACACAGCTAAGGGAAACTCTGCTTACCTTCCATGGCACTCCATTTGGCTCGGGGATCCCCTGACCATACTCTGTGGCCCTATATGTAGCTGAGGGAACTTCCTCTTGCCTTCTGCAGTGCTTCACATAGCCTAAGGCAGGCCCACTAGCCCTCCCAAGCACTCCATGCTGTTGCAAGAATACCCACCCGACTTCTGCAACCCCCTTGCCAACTACAGTAATATTGTCCTCCATTTGCAGTACTCTACACCAAAACAGGCACCCTACCTGCCCTCCGTGGCGCTTCTGATACAGCAGGAATCCATGCAATCCCTCCGAGGCTCTCCAAGCCACCATGGGCCACATCACCATTGCTTCCTCTGAGATCATCCAGCACAATGCCATTCTCACAGTCCCGCAACCACCTGACCAGTGTTCCCTAAGAGGGCCATACAACATGCCCTCCAAATAAGAAAACACTGGTTGTCTAGGGAAAGAGTGAATCCACAATGGGATAAAGCAATAGCCTGACCTGCCCCCCACCCCCACCCCCAGAGCACTGACCTACAGGCAGTCCAAAGAAACATTCCTACGAAAGGCCCAAGGAGAGAGCCCAATGAGAATGAGAATACAATGTACCAAAATCTTTGGGACACAGCAAAAGCAGTTCTCAGAGGATGCTTGATAGCAATCAATGCACACATGCAAAAGGAAGAGAGACTTGTGGTTGACCCTTTGTCACAAAGCCTCCAGGAATAAGAGCATAATCAACAGAAAAACCCTACAAATAGCAAGAGAAAAGAAATAATAAAAATCAAGGGAGAGATAAACGAGTGGGAAAACAAGAATATAGTGCAATGAATCAATGCAGCCAAAAAGCTGGTTCTTTGAAAGGATTAACAGGATGGATAGACCGTTGGCAAACCTAACCAAAGAAAGGAAGAAACCAACATCAATAGCCAGGATGAGAAATGAAATGGGGGAAATTACAACAGACCCTAATGAAATTAAGAGGTTAATTATACATACTTCAAAGGCCTGTACTCCAATGAATTTAATAATTTGGAAGACATGGACAAATACCTTGAAAAACAATCCCTCCCTAGATTATCCCAGATGGACCTCAAGAACCTCAACAGACCCATAACAATAGAAGAAATAAATAAAGTTATCAAGGGACTACCAACTAAAAAATCTGCTGGGCCAAATGGCTACACGGGAGAATTTTATCAAGAGTTCAAGAAAGAACTGATACCAATCCTACATGATCTTCTAGAACATAGAAAGGGACAGTAAACTCCAAAACACTTTCTATGAAACTAGTATAACACTAAAGTGGGCAAGGATCCCAGAGGAATTCAGAACCACAGACCAATATCTTTAATGAACACCGATAGAAAAATCCTTAACAAAATATTGACCTATAGAATTCATAAGTATATAAAATGAATAATTCATCATGACCAAGTGTGATTCATTCCAAGGATGCAAGGATGGTTCAATATCAGAAAGTCCATAAACGCTATTCACCACTTAGACAAGAAAAAGTATAAGAACCATATGATAATATTGATTGACGCAGAAAAAGCATTCGACAATATACAGCACTCATTCCTATTTAAGACACTCAAGAAGATAGGAATGGAAGAAAAATTCCTCAATATAATATTGGCCATATATGAAAAACTAACAGCCAATATAGCAGTGAATGGAGAAAAGATGAAAACATTCCCACTGAAAAAGGGGACCAGACAAGGTTGCTCCTTGCCCTCTCTTTTATTCAACATCATATTGGAAGTCATAGATAACAACTTAAGGCAAAGCAAAGTTATTAAAGGAATTCTTCTGGGAAAGAAGAGGTAAAACTATCATTATTTGCAGATCATATGGCAGAGTAGCACGATACAAGATCAACAAACAGAAGGTTATGGAATTGCTGTATACACCGGACAAGATGATGGAAGAGGGGATCAAAAAATTAGTACCCTTCACAATAGCAAAACATATATTGAAATATCTATGGATATACCTAAACAAAAAAACAAAAGGTTTGCATGAGGAAAATTACAAAACACTATTATGAGAAACCAAAAGTGACCTCCACAAATAGAAGCATATCCCATGCAGGTGGATTGGAAGACTCAATATCGTAAAAATGTCAATCCTACCCAAGGCACTATATAAATTTAATGCTATCCTGATACAAATGCCAACATCTTTTTTCAAGGAATTAAAAAACTGACTACCAACTTCATATGGAGAGGGAAGAAGCACAGAATTAGCAGAGAACTCCTCAAGCAGAAGGACAGAGTAGAGGGGCTTGCTTTTAATACTTATTATACAGCCACAGTGGTCAAAACAGCGTGGTATTGGTATAGTAACACACACAGAGACCAAAGGAAAATAACAGAAAATCCAGAAATAAAAACATCAGCATACAGACAACTGATCTTTGATAAGGGCCCCCAAATATCAAATGGCATTCAGACACCTTCTTCAACAAATAGTGCTGGAAAAAAGAGGTATCTACCTGTAGAAAAACCAAGCAAGACTCTTACCTCAAATTACTAAAATATACAATACTCTGCTAGTCTACACCAAGAAAAAAACAAAGAGCCCCCCGAGGAAGTGGGCAAAAGACCTGAATGGAAGTTTCACAAGGGCAAAAATGTGAATGGCCAATGAACATATGAGAAAATGTTCCTGATAATTAGCCATACAAGAAATGCAAATTAAAACAACTATGAGATACTACCTAACACCCTGAGTCAAATTCAAAAGATCAGAAAGCAACAAGTACTGGAGAGGGTGTGGTGAGATAGGTACTCCCATCCACTGCTGGTGGTCCTGTGCACAGGTGGTATAGTGAGTTTCTTGTTCGTCTATTAACTACAAAGTCTGAAATTTTAACCCACAAGATACTCCTTGGGAGAAGACAACATTTTCTGGTTCTTTAAAGATTTACAACCTCAGAAACCCACAGGGTCTCTATCTACGGGATGCTAAGAGTTGGAATCAACTCTCTGGTTTGGTTTGAACATGTTTGATTTCTTACTTTGAATAATATTTTATTAGTATTAAAAACGGATATTATTGAGTGCTTGCTATGTGCCATGTAACAGAAAATGTTAACAAGAAGCAGCAGCAGCAAAGCCACTGCTATCAAGTCATGTCTGGCTCACAGCCATTCTCTATAAAGCTTCTTAGACTGCAAATGTCTTGTGGAGCAGCTGGTAGGTTTGAACTACCTACTTTGTGATTAGTAGGCCAATGATTACCCCCTAGCACCAGTACTCCTTATGAAACACCACGTATATCCAATTGTTGCAGCTGTTGCTGCCTTCAAGTCGATTCCAACCTACCTGACCCAGAGTGTGCTGAGTAGAATTTCTCCATAAGGTTTTCAAGGTTGTCCCCTTTCAGAAACAGATTAAAGGTTTGTCAACTCAAGCAACTAAAGGGGGGCTTCCTCCAAATTTTTGGTTTGTCAACAAGTGCTTAGGAAGTTGCACCACCCAGGGACCAAATGATTCAGAAGAGCAGTGAAATTGGAAATAAAGCACTTGGGGACTAGAATCAAAATGCCTAATTTGTTAAAAAATGACATTTTGACCAAACATAGGTAGAAAGTCTTATTGTAATCTGCAAAGTATATCCAATAGAAGATAATTCAAGTAGAACAATGAGGGTTACAGGTTTTAATGAATTTTGTGAATGACACTAAATCATGGTACAAGGATTATCAAAACCAGCAAATTATCACAAATTAGAATTTGGGATATATTTTGTTAGAGTAAGAACCAGTAATTATTGAGAATTATATATGCATTAGTATGCTAGGAATGACAGACTTAAGAGAAATGACACTGTATGCATCATTAAAAATTACATTTCAAGATCCATCTTGAAGTACAAACCTATCTGTGATAGGATAATATCTATCCACATACTAGGAAATCTACACACTACAACTCTTATTCAAATGTAAGCACCAATCACTAAAGCTAGTGATGCAGAAATTGAAGCATTCTACTAGTATCTACAATCTAAAAGTGATTATAGACATCAGACATCAAGATGCATTGTAATTATTGGAAATTGGGATGCAAATGTGGGGGGGGAGTAAAATTCATTGGAAAATATGACCTTGGAGATAGAAATGAAGCTGAAGATTGCATGATAGAAATTTTTAAGACTAATAACTTCTTTACCAGAAATACCTTTTTTAACAATACAAAACATTATTGTACATGTGGACTTCTCCAGAAGGGATACACAGAAACTAAATTGATGGCATCGGTAGGAAGAGACAATGGAGAAGCTCAATTATCAGCAGCTAAAACAAGGCCAAGGGTGATTGTGGAAGAAACCATTAATTGCTCATATGAAAGTTCAGGTTGAAGCTGCAGAAAATTAAAACTAGAGTCAAAATATGACCATGGGAAAATTTCACCTGAACTTCAAAAACATTTTTGATTTGACACATTGAACACTAAGGACAGAATACCTTCTGAGCTGTGGGATGACATCAAGAACATCATAAACGATGAAAGCAAAAGATCGTTATGACAGAAAAGAAGGTAAAGATCAAAGTGCATGTCAGAAGACACCTGAAACTTGCTCTTAATCTTACAGCAGCCACGGCAAGTGGAAGAAATGATGAAAACAAATATCTGAAGAGAAAAGATCAAAGGCAGTTGGGAAATTGGGAAAAAATAAAATAAAATAAAATAAAATATGCAAAGATCTGGAGTTGGAAAACCAAAAAGGAAGAACACATTCAGCAAAGTAAAAAAAAAACCAAAAAACCTAAAGAAAAAATTACTCACTCACTCTGCCAGACTCTAGAACTAAAGGAACTGAAGGAAGAATCCAAACTGCACTGAAGGCATTAGCCCAAAACAAGGCTGTGGTAGTTACATAATCTGTTGTCAATTTGAGACTTAAGAGTGAAGAGGTGGAGTTTAACCTTTCAATCAGGTTGCATTGATTTGGAGGTGCTAAGGACAGAAATAGCTCACTGGTGGCAGGACACGCACTCACTCCCTGTGAGACATACTTGCTGACAACACACTAGTGTCCTGGAGCTGAAGGAGCCATGTAGAGACTCTGCAAGCACTGAGATGCCTCTACTGCCACTGGATCCACAAGACTTTCCACCCACTGGCCTGTGATCTTCCTGCATTCGATTTCATTGCATGTGTTTCGTGAGCCTGAAGAGGAATTTATAATTATGGACTTGATCTGGACTAGGCTGGGTGTTTTCTTAATATTTAATTGCTCTTGTATATAAATCTCTTTCTTATACACTTATAAGTCTCCCTGGATTTGTTTCTTTAGGATACCCAGACTAGCACATTATGGTACTAAGAGTGGGGTACTAGAGCAACAAATCATAAAGATGGAGAGTGGATGTTTATTTAACTTCTGCCTCATGGTAGTGTTTCTTCTTTGGCTAGTCAGATGTCAGATACATCCATGCAGTTTACTGGGTTGTTTTCTGGAAAGAATATGAGAAGCTAAATTTTGATTATTTTGTTTTTGTTGTAGTCTTTGGTTATTCCTGTGTGAAATGGTGAAAATGAATGTGATTAATGTATATTTTGAGCTCAGGGGGCAAAATTGCCCTTTGAATTTCTCAGAGTTGCTCAGAGAAAATGGCCGACAGAAGGTCAAAATGACTGACACAAAGCCTGGCTCTGGCTTGATGCTGTCAGAGGCCTAATCCCATATTTTTGTATCAATAGAATAGTTTAGATAAGGATTAAGATAAGCTGAATAAATATTGAACTTGATTTTTTCAAGAATTGAGTTTAGGATCTGATTCTACTTTGTTTATCCTGATTTCTTCTGCTTATTATTGTTGATATAATGATCAATTGAAATAATTATTGGGAGGTATGAAAATAGAGAGTTTATAAGCCCACTGCTTGGAGCCATTAAAATTTGATCTTTAAATGGGGTTAGGACTTGCCTGCAAAGAAGACCCGGAAAGAATAAACCCCACCCAATGCTTTAGAGTACTCAGGACATTTGCATTCTCAAAGACTTGTCTAGTTGGCTGTTGAATATTTTAAGAAAAAGGAACTTTGGCTTTTTAAATCTTGAACTAGTGATTTTTGTTAGAAACTGGGGAAAAACTGGAACCACGAATAAAACTCCCCTCTAGGACTGAACTGTTAATGGGAGCATGTGGGCAGGCCGAAATGCTTGCTAGGTGACCACCTGGATCAACCTGTGGAGTGGAAGTGAGAGAAATGCAGTAGTAAAGAGATGGGTTTTAGCTGGTCACTGACATCCATGGACCTGGTTTACAAGAACTAGAGGAGAAGATGAGAGCAGGTTGACTGGTCTGAAATTCTTGACCTGTCACAAGGGGACTAGAGTTGTTGAGAAATTGTGATGGGGCCCATGGTCTAAAGGCAAGGCAACCTGTTGATGCTAAGTGAGGCAGTCCAGATTGAGTCGACCAGAACCTGACCAGATGAAGAGAAGATTTTTGAGACCATGAACTGATGCATATTGCTGCTGACTTTAGGGACAGCCTGTCCTGATTTGACTTTGCTTATGGATGCAGTCTTCACAAGGTTCCAACTGGAATGAAGATTCTTCACGTCAAAAAATATGATTGTCTCCTCAGAGCTGGGTTGATGTAAGTGGGCAGTATAGAAATTGGATACTCAAAATGGGGATGATAAAGGCATGAAGTGGTTGGCTTACAAACTTTCATAGGTGGGGAATATATTCATAGGAATATACTTATGGGATTGAGGTGTAGATATTCACATAAGTATAGGATATTTTTATTTGTTCACTTATAGAACATTATGTTTAAATGAGAATGGCACATATTGAATTGTATGCACTTTAGTTTTATCCTTTTAGGTACAGATATGACTTTATTATTGTTTGTTTGAAAATTATATTGGTAAAGAGTTGTGTGAAAGTGTCAAATACACAATGGGTGGTCTGTGGTAGTTATATAATCTATTGCTAATTTGAGACTTAAGAGTGAAGGGGTGTGGTTTAGCCTTTCAATCAGGCCGCAGCTTGATGACCTCATTTGGAGGCACTAATGAGATAAATAGCTCGCTGGAGGCAGGGCACACACTCACTCCCTGGGATGCATGCTTGCTGACAAGACACATGGAACTACACTAGAGCCCTGGAGCTGAAGGAGGCACATGGAGACCCCTGCCAGTGGTGAGAGGCTTCTACCTCCATTGGATTCACAAGAATTTCCACCCACTGGCCTCTGATCTTCCTGAATTTGGTGTCATTGCATGTGTTTCATGAGTTTGAAGAGGAATTTATAGATTGGTATTAGACATATGGGCTAATATCGGATTTATAGACTTGATCTGGACTGGGCTGGGATGTTTTCTCAGTATTCAATTTCTCTTTTATATAAAACTCTTTCTTGTACACACATGAGTCTTTCTTGATTTGTTTCTCTAGTCTACCAAGACTAAAACAAAGGCTCTATGAATTGATGGAATACCAATCGAAATGTTTCAACAAGCTGATGAAGTGCTGGAAGCACTCACTTGTCTATACCAAGAAATTTTGAAGACAGCTACTTGGATAACTGATTGAAAGAGATTCATATTAGTATCCACTTCAAAGAAAGATGACCCAACAGAATTATCAAATTATAGAAAAATATCATTAGCATCACAAGCAAGTTAAATTTTGCTGTTGATCATTCAACAATGGTTCCAGCAGTACATTGACAGAGAGCTGTCAGAAATTCAGACTAGACTCAAAAAAAAAAGGACATGAAACAAGGGATATTATAGCTGATGTCAAATGGATCTTGGCTGAAAGACAAGAATATAACAACTGATGTTTACTTGTGTTTTATTGACAATGCCAAGGCATTTTAATGTGTGGACCATAGCAAAGTAATGACAGTCTTTAGAAGGAACTTCTTTCTATGGAAGGATGGATGGAACTTGAAGAACACTTTATTATGCTTGTGTGGAACCTGAAAATGAGAGGGGAGTTGTTCCAGCCGAAAGAGGCATACTGAATGGTTAGAAATCAAGAACAGTGTGTATCAGGGTTGCCTCCTCTCACCACACTTATTCAAACTGCATGTTGAGAAAATTATCAAAGTTGGATTATATGAAGAATTTGGCATTAGGATTTGAAAAAGGCTTTTAAACAACTTGTGATAAACAGATGACACCACCTTGCTTGCGGAAAGTAAGAAGGACTTGAAGCACTTCCTGGCGAACATCAATGACTGCAGCTTTCAGTGTGAATTACAAACCAGTGTAAAGAAACAAACAAAAAATCTTCGCAACTGGACCAATCGGCAATATCATGGTAAACAGAAAAAGAGAGAACTTGTCAGGGATTTCACCTTGCTTTGATCTACAATAAATGCTTATGGAAGCAGCGGTAAGGAATTCAAAAGACGCATTGCATTGGGTAAATCTGCTGTTCATCATCTCTTTAAAGTGTTGAAAAGCAATGATGTTACTTTGAGAACTAATGTGCACCTGACACAACCATGGTGTTTTCAATTGCCCCATATGCATGTGAAAATTGGACAAGGCTGAAGTACAACCGATTACATTTGAACTCTGGTGCTTAAGAGGAATATTGAAACTTCCATGGACTGCTTGAAGATCTAACAAATCTGTCTTGGTGGAAGAAGTACAGCCAGAATACTTCTTAGAGGGAAAGATGGCAACAGTTTGTCTCATGGACTTTAACCACATTAGCAGAAGAGACCAGTCCCTGGAGAAGGACATCATGCTTGGGAAAGTAGAGGGGCCGAGAAAAAGAGGAAGACACACAAGAGAGATTGACACAGTGGCTGCAACAATGGGCTCAAACATCATTGTGAGGATGCCACAAGACCTTTTGTGAGTAGTATCCCTTTAAATTGAAACTGACTCCATGGCATCTAACAATAACAACACCAACATATATGTAATTTATCAAATGGTACTTAAAGCAACCTGCAATTTTGTCCCCAATCTTGTAAGAAAATGGATTTTTAAAGACTTATTACATAAATTATAACTTAGAACGAGAAAACCACCTAAAATATTAAGATGTATGATGGAGGGTCAGGGACTAGGACATTAATAATGGTGCATGATGATTACTGAGGGAGACTATCAAGGGAATCTTGTGGCATCAGATTGTAGACATCATTACGGAGATTTCCAAATCCATAAAACCTATTATTAGTTGGCATGGTAACCATTGCATAATGCTTGATATAACAACCCCATACATTTTATCTCATTTTCAAGATACTTTGATGGGGGCAAAGTACCTTCTCAAAACTCTGTTTTCTTTTTGTTGTTAGTGGCCATGGAGTGGGTTTATACTGACTCAGTAACTTTATCTACAACAGAGAAGGGAAAAAACAAAACGAAACAAAATAAAACACTCCTATGTGCAGGACCAATCTCACACTTTTTGTTTGTTTGAGCCTATCGTTGCAGCCATTATGCCAATGAATCTTGTTGACGGTCTTCTTTTTAGATGACCGTAGACTTCTCCAAGCATCATGTCTTTGTCCAGGCTCTGGCCTCTAGTGATAACATGTTCATAGGATGTGAGATGAAGTCTTGCCATCCTCACTCTCAGGAGCAGCCTGACTTGACTTTGTTTATCGGCTAGTCCATGATACTTTCAAAATTCTTCACCAGTACCATAATTCAGATGCTCCAATACCTCTCCAGAGGTCGTTTTTCACTGTCCAGCTTTCGCGTGCAAAAGAAGCAAATAAAAAGACCCTGGCTTGGCCCAGTCGTATTTTAGTCCTGATGGTGACACCTTTGCTCTTTAACGTTTTAAAGAGGTCTTGTGCGCAGACTTGTCCAATGCACTAGGACACTTGGTTTCTTGACTACTGCTTCCATGAGCATTGATTGTGTAGCCAAGTCAAATGAATGCCTTGAAAACTTTTGTTTATCTTTAATTTTTCTCCACTGATCATGAAGTTGGGTCCTGTTGTAGGGATTATTTTTCCTTTTCATTGACTAGCACTCCGAGCTAAAGGCTTTAGTCTTTGAGTTTCATCTGTGGCCCTATAAATTGGGCTGAGTTTTCTGTATAATTTCTGCTCATAATAGCAGTTAACTTTACTAGTTTTAGTGTCTAGATCAGGCAGGTTTAATATTATTCAGAAAAAAATGGTGTTACTTAAAGAATGAAATGAACCACACACTAGGCAGGAAAAGGGAGATAAAGACCTAATCCATTCTTAGCCCAGGAGAAGAGAAGAGCAGCTGAAGGAAGTAAGCTGGTTGTTCAGCCCAGATCCCTGTGAATCAGAGGACGGCTCCCTGAGGTTCACTTGACGGATCGCTGGAGGCAGGTGAGAATGTTCTGTCACTTTCAAAGGTGCTCCAGCATGAGGTGTTACAGGCATTTTTAGCAGTGAGAGAGATTAAGATATATTTCTGCTTGTATTTGTACTTTCGTCCTTAAGCCATTCGGGGCAAGCAGCTCAACTTAATAAAGATTTTACAGGAAAACCTGTGAGAACCAGTTATCTATAGACTATCTTGCTTTTCCAGGTTTCGTAAGTATTCCACCTTTGATAGGGAAAAATTTACCACTTTTCTATTGTTTTCCATTAGTGGAACTATTTGAATTTTCTCCTCTAATAGGGGCCTGCCATATAGAGTTTCTGGCTTTCTTAGGTTTTATATATATTGTTGTATCTGTCTTAAGCATGGAGGTGCCCTGGTGGAGTAGTGGTTACCATTTGGGCTGCAATCTTCAAGGTCAGCAGTTCAAACCCACTAGATGTTCACCGGAGAAAGATGGGGCCTTCTACTCCTGTAAACAGTTAGAGTCTCAGAAACTCAGAGTCAGTTCTACCCTGTCCTATAGGGTCTCTATGAATATGTTTTGTTGGTTACACCTTAGGCTCATAATCACAAGGCCAGCAGTTTCTCCACAGAAGAAAGATAAGATTTTATACTTCTATAAAGATTTACCGTTCTAGGAACCTACAGAGGCAGTTTTACTCTGTCACCTGGTGATGTCGTGGTTATGCTTTAAGTGGTGATCCTCATGGTCGGCAACTCAAAACCACTGGAGAAAAGACAGGTCTTTCTCACCCCATCACCTGGTATTGTCTCTGAAACCCACAGGGGGGGCACCGTGGGTCAGCATTGACTCACTGGAAGTGAGACAGAGTTGTTATGAGCTGAAATTGACTCAGTAATGGTACATTTGTACGTGTGTTTCACTTCATTCATGGATATAATATCTATACCCATATTATTCTCCCTGTCTTGGTCTTCATTGGCAGTGGGAGGTGGAAAACATTATGAATAGTTTTATATAAATCTGAGAAAATAATTCATATAGGATAGGCATTTTAAAAGATGGGCTTGAACCAGATCACCTTTCTGTCTCAGTGCACGTTTTGGCAACACCAGGTAAGCACCCCCTTTGAGAGATAAGTCCCGATGTAGAGTTCTTCTTGCTGCCACTGGGAGATCAGTGGTTCCACTCCTTGTCGAATCCAAATGCCTCCCTTTCAACAAATTCATCTTTATTTCAGTACATTCTTGTAAGAAAATGTAAAGTTAGATTCTCATAACTGAGTGCATTGCAGGTGATTACCAATATGATAACATAGCTTTCTAAACAGTCCCTTGGAATAAGAGGGGAAAACACTGTAAGAGTTCTGTAGTTGCTTAGATTCAGTCTTTGCTTTTATAGATTTGCTCACAATCATCTTGACTGAGAAGGACTGGTTTCCTCAGAGGCCAACATATTTCATCTGGTAAAGAAATTGAAATGTACCCATCTAGTTGCTCCCAAGAGATCTAGAACCTTTGCAAGGCCATACTGTATGAAAAAAAAGATGAAGTCTTAACGAAAACGTGAGGAGGAGGGCATGGATTTGTTTTAACTGGATCATATTCTAATTCTACATTACAATGTACTTTTATTTATGGCACTGTAAGGTAATTCACTGATTTTAGCTCGGTGACTACGTGAAAAACACGTTAAGTACTTGGCTTCCTCCCTCACTGACTTAAATTTAGGCTGCCCTAGATTTGGAGCTAAGAGGGGGGAATTGCACACTGAATGTCCTTATACAGTTGCTTCAAGTTCAACTGTGCTTTTGCAGTAAAGTATTTTGTAGCAGACCCCTTCCAACTTCACACATATTTGGTCACTGCTAAGAACAAGGCCATAAAGTGGTCACATATTTTAATAGGAAAATCAGAATGACTTACTGAACACTCACCAGGGCACCTAAGAGAGTATGGTTAAGTCATACAATATGGGATTGTTTGGTCTTGACCTTCAGTCCCTCTGATAGTCTTCCTCCCTAATCAAATATCCACCTTCCCCTCTTGGGGACTGGTGCGAGGAACTGGTGAAGGCTCCCTCCCCAAGCATTTCACTTTCTCTAGGAGCCCATCTAGGGTCCCTCAGGGCTCTCCTTTGAGACACAGCGTTCTGTTCATAACAGCTCCTACTGACTTTGACCCCCATAAAACCCACAGACTTTGGTAAACTTAGAAGAAACGTCATCTGAGACTAAGACTGAATTTAAGTACTCTCTCCGCCAAGAACTGCCGCTGCAGTGCACTTACGGCCTGTCCTAAAGGATATTTTAACAACTTAGATTAATTTAAAGCCTGGGTCATTAGCTTTCCTTCTAGAGAAGATGAGAAAAGGTTATTTTTTTAGAAAATACCTGCTAAGAATTCATAATTTGGGGCTCAGAACAAAATAAAACATTTATTTTGAGAATTATCTACTCTGATGTATGACAAAAACCCGAACTACTGCCACCATGTAGATCCCCAACTCACGCGACCTTGTGTAGGCGTCTAAGACTACAGACCTCTACAGGAGAGGCAGCCGCATCCTCCTCCGTGGACTAGTTGGTGGGTTTCAAACACTACCCTTGAGGTTATCTGTGATAATAACTTCTTTAAGAAGAATTTGTACCAGACTAGTCACAAGGATTTGGAGATCAAAATATCCCCTAAATCCAAATTCCTCCACGATGTTATTATGAGTCAGAATTGACCCAATGGCAGGGAATTGGGGTTTTTGCGTCTTCCTCTGAGTAGGGGAAGATCCCCTCGTGCCCTTGGAGGCTGTGATTTGCTGCAACATCTCACAGATACTCACGGAACTTTCAGGGACTGGTTCCCAAGATTGCGGTTCCTATTACACACCAAACCCAAATGTCAGGCAGAGGGGAGCCAAATGCAGGTTCCAGAACCAGAAGCCAAAAGTGTCCGAAAGTCAAAGCAGGTTTTCTTGCTTCTACTAAAGCTCAGGCAAAGCAAAGTTTCTTGCTTCTTCTAAAACTCAGACTGGAAAAAGAGGTATGGCTTTGATGAAAGTACAGTTTCATCATTTAGCAGAGCGACCTCCAAAGAAACAAAGAATGATGTTCAAAGGCACATGCTCATGTAAAGAAACCAAGGGCCTGACGGTTTACATCCACTACTAAAGTCAGATCTCACCCTTAATCTCACACTAATCCTGCCCACTAGCTTGGCATAATACACCCTCCAAAATTCGATTGTAGCTACAGGGATAGAGTCCAGAAATATATATCACATGAAGAACTATAGCTAGAAGGGCCATATTAATTTACTGCAAGTCATTAACTGACCAGCACCTAGCATACAGCACAACCATGGCTGATTATAATTCTCTTTCAAATTTTAACATTAGTCAAATATGACTTGGCAATTCTGACTAATCAGTTGCTCAGAATTTTCTTTTTTGTTTTTTGAAGCTTCCTGAGAAATATTTAATAAAGTGTTTTCCATGTAAAATAGGCTTTTAATAGATGTTTTACTAGGGTAAATATGTTTCACAAACATTTGTTTCTAGATGAAATCAAATTAATGCCTTTATCATAGCTTTTTAGTTAATACTTTTGATTAATATACAAGAGAGAGTATCTCTTGTATATTAAATAGTATATTATTGTATATTAAATAGTAAAATAATGTATACTATTTCCCAGACTTAAGGAGCCATGGTGATGTTGTGGGTTAGGTGTTGGACGACTAACCACAAGGTACACAGTTCTAGCCCAGGCAGGAGCAAGCTGAGGCCATATGCTCCCTTAAAGAGTTATAGTCTCAGAAAGCAGAAAGCAAACCCACTACAAGCTATTCAAGTTCAACTCATAGCAGACTAGAATTGCTCCCTAGCTTTTCTGAGGCTATAAATTGGAAAGCCTCATTTTCACAGAGAAGTTGGTGGATTTGAACCTCTGAACTTGCTATTACACCGTTTACTGCCATTGAGTGAATTCTGACTCATGGTAACCCTATACGGCAGATAGAACTTCCCCAGTGGTTGTTTGAGACTTTAATTCTCTAAGGGAGTAGAAAGCCTTTTTCCCCTTGCAGAGCAACTGGTTGTTTTAAACTGCTGATCTTGTGGTTAGCAGCCCAATTCGTAATCACTATGCCACCAGGGCTCCACCTGCTATACCACCCTATGCATTTTTTCAACAGTGTTATTGGCACATAATTTACATATCACACAATTGAGTAGTTTGATTAATTGTATCAAGGGGAATTTTACACAACATCTATCTTAGAGCACATACCCATAGTCCAATTGTCTATATGAGTTGTGCAATTTCAATCAGTTCAACTACACCCTCTCCCCTCCCTTTCTCATTATCCACTCCCCAAATCCCCTTTCCTTCCTTACCCCACCATCCTCCACCCCTGCATTCCCTATAACACTTTGTATCAGTTATTATCTTTATACAGCCACTCCTCCTGTGCTTCACAGTTGGGAAAACCAACAGAAAACAAAAGACTACAGAGGTCTCTGCCTGATCATAAGGCTGTTTGGGATTCTTGCTCTTGGCTAGAGCATACTCCCCACTGGCTCAGTCTGGGATGCTCTACAGATGGGTTTTGGATTCCCACTGTCCTCCATAGCCTTCTACAAAGTGGGTGTTCATAATTCTAGCCCTGATACATTTGTCCTCATCATATTCAAATTTTGTAATTGTCATCTTTGTATCACACTGTGCTTCTTCTGTGTGGACTTGGTTGACTCCTCCCTTAGATGGCTGCTTGTTTGAATGAAAGCCTTTAAGAACCCAACACTATTCCAATTGATAGCCAGGCATCATCTATTTCCTTCACCACACTTTGCTGTAGCACCTTTATCTTCAGTTATTATTCACGAAGGTGAGTATTCAGAAAGGCCATGATGTAAGAACCAATTGTTCTTAAGTTGGAGCTAGGACTTAGTGAGAGCCCAGTACTCATTCCTCGATCTTTGCTGTGACTTGGGGATTAATAGGAAAAGGATGTTTGGAGACAATTGTACAAATATGTTTAACATGATTGAACTATAGAACTTTATGGCAACCTTCTGTATTAATTTTTGAGTCCATCAAAAAATAATGTTTCTTGGCTTTTTGGCTTTTAGGACTGTTCTTGGGTTTATTTGGGGTTCTGATTCAGAAAATTGCATTGGATAAACTACATCAGTTCTAGTTTCTTAAATACAGAATTTTGCCATATTTTCAGATATTAAACTATAGTTTTTTCTTCGTTTTCGATTCTGGTTTTAAATGAGAAGAATTCAGAAACACAAATTATAGACTATGACAAAAAAACTAAGAAATATTTGAAAAATAATTAGGTATTAAGAGACTTCCAAGAGAGGTTGACCCATATTGACCCATAGTGGCTAGTTCATCAGGTGGCTAATAATTTCATTGGTGGCCAATTATAAGGGCAGTGGGTTAAACCCACCAGTCACTCTGCAGCCTCTAAAAGATTTAAAGGTTTGGAAACCCAACAAGGCAGTCCTTCCCTGCACTACGGGGTCACTATGAGTTTAAATGGGTTAGATGGCAGCATGTTTGTTTGTTTTTAATATGGGAGACTGTATAATATATACAGAAATTACAAATTGGATACTGAAAAGACATATATCACAGCTTGAGAAGAGTGGAAAATACAAAAAATTAAAAGGTCCACATATGAATGGTGTGAGGGTAAAATTCAGAGTGTCAAAAATGTAAAACTTCATAATTTTCGTAAATATTTTGAGGATCTAAATTTTTCTTCTTTAAATAATACACTAAGCATTTAAAAACACATTCTAATTTATAAAAGTCAATGGATAATTCATGCATAATTTTCAAGGTGATCTTGACTCCAAACTTCTAAGAAAAATTCTAACTTCCAAGAATTTCTGTTTGTAGATGAAGTTTTGCCAACAATATAATTTTAATTTAAAAAGTTTGAAATCTGACAGACTCATTTTGGGTTTTATAAAATTTAAATTGCTATTTTCTGTACTAAACTCACGACTAGTCAGTCAATTATTACTCAGAATAATCCTATGTGATCTAGTATAACGTCTCCTGAGGGTTTCTGAAGCTGCAACTCTTGAGGGGAGGATGAAATCTCATCTTTTTCTTGTAGAGTGGCTGGGGGGCTCAAGTAGCTGACCTGGTGGTTAACCTCAGACATACAACCTACTATGCCATAAGGGCTATTTATTGCACAGGAACTCTTATTTATGCCCCCTTTTTAAGAGCACAAATTGGAACTGCATGCTATTCAGATCTTAATAAAGGTGAAATGATAACCTGAAGAAGGTTCTAAGTTCATATAATTTGCACTGCTCAAATATCTCTTTGGATCACAGGATACCATGTAAAGTATATCTTCAGCAAAATATTTAGTATAACTCAAACTACTTTAAAGCCATCGTGCACTTCCTCTATCTGAGGCTAGCTAACATGACATTCAAAGATCCTGCTTTTGGGTGGTGAAGTGTGGCATATAGCATGCGTTCTGTATCTCAAAAACTAGACCTGAGAGGGGAAAACTGGTATCATTTTTGGAATCAGCAGGTGAAATATACCCAGAAGAAAGTCTAACATTTGAGGCATCAACACGTGCACTGACCAGCTGTCTGTACCAAAATACAGTGTATCAAGTAGGTGATCATATCAGCCTTTGCAAAATCTTGGCAACATGAAAAATTAGGGCTTGTTTGGGCACCATGGATATTTTGTGATGCTGTTGGGTAAAGGCAATCTGAAGAAGATCCTTCTGGAGAGGTAGGCAGGAAGTTGATTATGAAATGTCTCATATGCTTAGCTAAGAAATATGTTTTCTTTTTTCTCACACACATATGAGGTATCATGAAATATCTCATATGCTTAGCTAAGAAATATGTTTTGTTTTTTTCTCACACAGAAAAAGGAAGTATCCTAGAATTTTAAATAGTGTGGTGATGACGGGGGAATGTGAGTACTTTGAACAGCCAGCTGAGATAAACTTACCTATTTTACTTCATTGTAATTTTTTTGCAAGAGGTGGGGGGTGTAGTTAGTCTTGTTTTTTTTTAATTAGGCATCCTATCACTAGCAAACAAATATAAAACCAAAAAGCTCACTACCATTATGTTGATGTAGATGCATGGTGACTCTACAGGCCAAGATCGAACTGCCCTGTGAGCTTCTGAGATGGTAAGTCTATAAGAGTAGAAAGCCCTGTCTTTCTCCTGTGGAGAGATGGCTGGTTTCCAACTGATGACCTTGTAATTAGCAGCCCAACGTTCAAGGACTCTGCAACCAGATCACCTTCAATATACAAAGATAGGGTATTTGTAAAATTATTATCCCAGCACAATGACTAAGCATGTTTTAAGGCATTCATGTACCATTCATATCCAACATTACTCTTTAGTTTCTGCCACAAAAGGTAAATTCTTCCTTAGTTTTGTCTTGCTTGAATCAATGCTCATGGAAGCAGCGTTCAAGTGCTCAACAGACAAGTTACATTGGGTAAAACAAGACCCTTTTAGAGTATGAAAGGCTAAGATCATATTTTGAAGATGGGAGTGCACCTGACCCAAGCCAGGGGATTTTCAATCGCCTCATATGCATGTGTAAGTTAAACATTGAGTACAGAAGACAGAATAATAATCAATGCATTTGAATTGTCGTGCTGGAGAATAATATGAAAGGAACATGGACTGCTGCTATTAGGACCAAAACGTATTTGCCTTGGAAGAAGCATGGCCACAGTTCTCCTGAGTCAAGGATGGCGAGACTATGTCTTACATACTTTGAACATGCTGTCAGAGGACATCATTATTGGTAAAGTGCAGGGTATTGAAGATAGAAAAACCTGCAAGGAAATGAATTGGCACAGTGACTGTAACAATGGGCTCACGCATAGAAAGAGTTGTGAGGTTGGCGCAGAACCAGACAATATTTCCTTTTATTGTGCACGGGCTCACTACGCATGAAAACCAATTTGATGGCATCTACAACAACAACAGAGCTCATTGCAAACACCTGGTTTAGGAGTAGACATCGAGACATTCTACAAAATCAGAAAATCAGTGAGAGTAGGGGTGTATAACTACACGATACCCCATCATTCTACTAAATTGTGTTCTGGGGTCAGGATGCTGCAGACAGAGCCTAAGGCATAGAAGTAGTTCTGCCAGAGATACACACATTATGGTCTCCCATTTTAAAGGGCGAGTAAAGGAGCAGCCCTGACAATGGAGGGATTAAAGGTTACTGGGGGAAAGGAGCCTGGATCAGGGAGTTAGTTAGTTAGAGATAATATGAGTTACCAGGATCTTTCTGAAGGCCTGTGGAATATTGAAGGGCCCCGAAGATAGGAGAAAAATTCTTGGTCTGATGGTAAACGGAGCTTTATGGCATTCTATTCTTTGGATGAACATTGATTCTCCTAGCTCCAGATACTTTGCCCCCAAACCATGAACATTATGGTTCCAGGAAGGTGGTTGGATTATTGTACTCATTGCCCTATAGAAGCATAGGCTGTGTTGTTGTTGTTGTTGTTGTTGTTGTTGTTAGGGGTCATAGAGTAGGGTCCAATTCATAGTGACCTTATGTACACCAAAACAAAACACCACCCGCCCCTGAGGCATCTTCACAATCATTCTAATGTTGGAGCCCATTGTTGTAGCCACCATGTCAATCCATCTTGTCCAGGGCCTGCCTTTCTCTAAGTGCCCCTCTACTTTACCAATCATGAGGTCTTTCTCCAGTTACTTTATGGACAACGCAGATGCTCTGTTACACATTGTGGAGATTATTGACCTGAGTAAGCATTTCAGAGATGCTCCATGGAATGGTTGGACCTTGCTATAACTCCAATTATCAGTAGTAATATCTCCAACATTTTTCCCTTTCATTTTGAGAGCTTAGACCACTGGGAACCATTAAATACTGACACCGGTGACGTTGTAGACTGACTTTATGCATTGTTAAAAATCACACAACTGCATTGTATTCTGATTAAGTATAGTACATTACATGGTTCAGATAATTTGACTACATCAAGCAGTCCAATGTATAATAAAGGTCTTGTGATGGTATAAAACCAAGTGGTTTAGAGGAACATGTTGGAGTACACTGGAGATTTTGAAAAGATTTCATGGAGAATATAAGGGATCTTGAAAGAAGCGAAAGATTTTGATGAATAAAGACACGAACAGATTCATTCTGAATATGCGAGGAGGAAAGAGGCTGAAAGAACCATAGGCACAAAGGTCCCAGGCTGGAAGACAGTACGGTATCAGTGTGCTAGATTTATAGGACTGACATAGAAGTGCTTGGCAAGAGAATGTTATCAAGTGAATTTCCTCCTGAGAACCAGGGCTTGGATTCCTAACTAGTTCAATATTCAACAGGTAAAAAGGATTTTATTTTAAAAATACGCTTAATGTATTGTCACTCTGTCACTTACAAGTTTTTTTTCTTAGTAATTCAAGTACAAAATCCTCAAGACAGCTTTTTAATAATTTAACATTTAAGTTCACAAAGAGCCCCTAGATCATTTAGATAATCATTTTGATAATCTATTAGCAAAGAGCTCATATGCATTTTCAACTGAGAATCAAAGACATTGAAAATCTTGAATTTTCCTATGAGTATGCTTTATTAAAGTAGCATTTTAGAGAGCTATGTGCAAGTTGTAAAATGGTAACCATATGAAAATCTCTATGAAATAGAGTTATGGATAGCATTGTGTTTCCCCAAATACATGCGCTAATGTCCTAACTCTTTTATCTATACAAACAAACCTGTTTGGAAATGTTATGTTTCTCTTGTTATGTTAATAAGATCATATCAGAGGAGGGCAGTCCTAAACTTGAGCACTTCTTTTTAGTGGCTTCTAAAGAGAGAGAATAGACAGGCTCACAAAGACTGAGCATTGCAATGGGATTCCTGGAGCTCCTGATATGGTAAGACCCTTACCTAGAGCTCGCATGCCCTGATGTGGACTCCACACTATGAGATCTCTCTTTCTGGAAAGCACCTGCCCATCTGTGACACATTTTGTTACTATAGAAATAGGTAACAAAGGCAAATAAAAACAGACAGAATCTGAACACAGAGCAGTAGGAAGAAATACTACATGTACCATTCCTTAAATCTTTATGTTGAAGGAACAAATGAGGAGAAGACTCAACTGACACATTTAAAGATTCACTTCTGTCTATAGACTGTACGTGAAGAGCTCAAATTCTCACCTGGTGATGTGGATGCTACCTCAGGTTCTGCAGGAGAGATGGATACACTCAGTAGTCAGTGAAGATGGAGAGAAAAACACTGAGTTGCATGTTTGAAAAGGTATTTGACAATTTTAGTAGTTGCATATGGATTATGATTACCAAATCTCAAAGGATCAGAAGAGTGCTAATGGCAGTAGGGACCTATCTATTTTCCTATCCCATCTCCTTTTTTAGTAACAGCTCACACTGTTTTAAATTTTTATCTGCATTTATGCTCCTAAGTTAAATAAGGCATGTAAAAGTATGAGTTTGATGGTGCATTTTGAGAACTATAACTCAAAATGTGTCAGCCTCATTTAAACAAAATACTCGGTTAAGTGAACAAAAAAAAACCATACTTAACAACTGCAGTTATGTGAACACCTATACCATAATCCTATAATTTTATGAATATGTTCCCCCACCTATGAATGATTGTAAAATTATTTAAATGAGGCTGACACATTTTGAGTTTTATGCATGTTAGCTTTATCTTGTTAGGAACAAATATGATTTTACTATTGTTTCATTTAAAAATTATGTATGGCTAAAGAGTTATGTAAAAATGTCAAGTTGGCAAGGGTATTCTCTGGTAGCTGCATCGTTTCATGTCAACTTGATAAGTAGAGTGAAGGGGTGGAGTAAGCCTGTCAATCAGGTCACAGCCTGATGATGCAATTTAGTGGGTATGACCTTCTCATGAGGATTCTGTGAATTTCCTCTCTTTTTACCTGGATGAGGGCCATACTCCCTCCTGCTTCACCTTCCTGTTAAGACACACTCAGAGAACTGGAAGAGCCATGTCAAGGCCCACACTAGTGCTGAGATGCTTCCACTAGCATTGGATTCACAAGACTTTTCACCCACCAGCCTGTGATCTTCCTGCATTTGGCATCATTGCACATGCTACATGAGTCTGAAGTGGAATTTATGGACTAGTATCGGTCATATGAGCTAATAATAAACTTATGGATTTGATCTGGAATGGGTTGGGACATTTTCTTCTTTTTTAATCATTTTATTGGGGCCTCCTACAACTCTTCTCATAATCCATCCATCCATCCATTTTATCAAGCACATTGATATATTTGTTGCCATCATCATTCTCAAAACATTTGCTTTCTACTTGAGCCCTTGGTACCAACCTCCCTCATGAGCCCTTGATAATTTATAAATTATTATTTTGTCATGCCTTACACTGTCCCACATCTCCTTTCACCCACTTTCCTGTTGTCCATCTCCCAGGGAGGGAGTTATACATAGATCCTTGTGATTAGTTCCCCCTTTCTACCCTACTTTCCCTCCACCCTCCAGGTATTGCCACTCTGACCACTGGTCCTGAGGGGTTCATCTGTCCTGGATTCCTTGTGTTTCCAGTTCCTATTTGTATCAGTGTATATGGGATATTTTTTTAATATGCAATTAATTTTTGATATAAAATTCTTTCTTATGCATATATATGAATGTCCTTGGATTTGTTCCTTTAGCTCCTCCTAGACTAATAAAGACTATGACAGAGAAAAAAGTGTGTGAAAAGTCAGAAGTATGAGGCTTGTGGGGGAATAAGGGTCATTAGAGTTTCTTCCCCCCCCACCCCGCTTATGTCTTTAAGAGCAAAATATCTGTAAAGAGTCTCCCTTTTAGAATTAGTTTGCACAGTCTGCAGAACAAAGAAGAGGTATAAGGAATGTCTGCTTTCCATCCTTCTCCTTTTTTCTTTCTCCTTTGTGTTCAGCCAGGAAGCATCATCCTTACTTTTTTGGCTTCCCTGCCCACCACTTTCTTTATTTTACCTTGTGACAATATTTTTCCAAAGAGTTCTGTAGAGGACAGACTTATGTCACCTAGACCATAAAAATCAGTGACAATGTGTTAATGTAGAGACCATACCATTGAGATATTTCACTTTTCTATGTCACCATTTGTAATTTTCATCATATAAAAAATAAAGAGAAATAAGAAAAATAAAAAATGGAGTTCAGATCTAATGTCAAAAGAGTCCCAGGCTTCATAAGCTCAGGTGAACTTCAGTGGCCAGGCTTTGGCTTCTCTGAATCACACTCCCTGGATGCTGCCTTCGTCACCCACTCAGTCAGGTTTGACAAGGAACATCCTCCCACCAGTCTTCTCCCTTGTTCCCCAGGAGCCCACGTGGTGAACATGCACCACTTAGATGAAATGAATACTGTCTTTCATCACCCACATTTCATTCCCAGTTCTTACTCATTTTTCTCTTGCTTTCTCTTGTAATTATAGGAGTCTCTACCCCCTCTTTTTCTTTATTCGGGTTTTCTAGGGTGTTTCATTTTCTTCAATGACTCTCCCGTTTTATCTTTCATCTCTCAAGGCATATCCAAACTACTCTGGTGCTTTTAGGGGATCCCTCTTTCTCATCCTTCCTTTAGGCTGTGGACATACCATGAAGCTTGGCCCTTCAAAAAATAAGAAAGCAATTAAAATACTTTAAGAAATGTGTCTATGTTCTGTTCGTTTGAGCAGGAGCCTTCTCCTTCACAAATCTCAAACTCTATGGCAAATTTAAATGAATTATTCTCAGATTCCAGAACCTTCCTTGAATTCAGAATATTGAAAATATTGTGATTCTCTAACTCTATCATTTATCTTTCAGTGCTCTTAAGCTTTACTCATAGTTACTTTCATTCTCCTGTATTCTTCTCTTTGGACTCTCAAGATGGCCCATTACCCTGTTAAATTGTGTTCTCTAGAGTAGCAAAACCCGCGCTACTTACTGATGTATGTAGAGATTTATTTCAAAAATGGCTCATACACGGGCGACTCCAAGAATGTGGAAATAGTGGTAGTTGACCTTGAGTAGTATCTCTGGCTTAGCAGATACATAATGAAAAAGAACCCAAAACCAGCATGAATTTAATATCTCAATACTCCCCTGGCATTTATATGACAGGTATTAATCTGATAGGCAAGGATCTGCCACTGTAAGCAATGTTAAAGAAAAAATTCCCCTAATATATAGACCATACCATTGAGATATTTCTCTTTTCTGTGTTGCCATTTGTAAATTTTTCATCATATAAAAAATAAAGATAAAGAAGAAAAACAAAAAATAAAGTTCAGATCTAGTTGCAAAAGTTACAGGATCCACCTAGCATCAGCCTATATGTTCAATGTAAACAGAGATCAATCATTTAAGAATCCAGTCTGTGCAAAGCATCAACTCATGGTTTGCAGGTCACAGCTGGACTACACTCAAATAAACTCCTTTTCCCAACAGTACCTTAAAGTCTATGTCATTGTGATGTTATCAATGGAAATGTCTTTTACCCCAGGGGGGATAATTGATAAGGCATTCTGTTTGTTTTGTCATAAAATGGCAATAAAATCACTAAATTAAGTCAGAGTCATTCATAACCCATGGATAAGCAGATGGATTCTGGGCTCCCACTTAATTCTAGCTTTCATCCAAGAATAGTTCTGATGACATGGCTCTGCTGGATACTTGCCTTCATGGAATGGTCACTGAAAATATAGCTGCTACAGCAAAGTGTGGTGAAGAAAGCAGATGGTGCTTGGCTTTCAATTGGAACAGTGTCAGGGGTCTCAAAAGCTTGTATTCAAACAAGCAGCCATATAAACGAAGCATCAACTTAATTCACATCGAAGAAGCACATCATCTTGTGCGATCCACAGATGATAATAACAAATTCCAAATATGATCAAGGGAAAGGACCAGAGCTTAAACTGTGAACACTTAATTTGAAGACGGTTATACAGGGCAGTGGGAAATCCATCTGCAGACTCTAGTCAGATTAAGCCTTTGTCAGATCCCTCTGGCCATAGTCCAGGGACAAGAACACTTTTGCTATCAGATAGAGATTATTGTAAACTTGGTATCGTGGATAGAACTATGGTATAATGTGATACATGGTCAGTTGACCTCCCTTTTCACTCAACTCTACAGGTTTAAATATTTCTCCCTTGCTCCATGACAGAAATTTTCTCTTTGGCTTATTTTAATATCACTAGTGGTCATTTCTTTCTTACGCTTTATCATTACTTTGTTTTGCTTTGTTTTTGTTTTTAATTGCTACTGTTAGGTTTCCCAATTTATGAAGCACCAAAGGAGTGGATGCGTAGAGACCATAACTGATGTTCGGCTTATCAGGAAGGCGGAGGGGAACTGGGGAGCAAATAATGAGAGGGGGAGGGGAAAGAGCACTGGAACGGATTGTGGTGATGTATAGACAGCTCTTTTAAAAAGCAACTTGGCTATGGAAGTGTATGTTATGTGAATTTCATTTATATTAAAATAAATGTCTGTTATATAAACAGATAAGTCCACTCTGATCCAACTGTATGTGTCAAATGGTACCTAGAGGATTCTCCTGACAAGTGTGACTGCAGAGGCTGATGAGTCAGGAAGCAGAGACAACAGGATAGTGGAAACAGAGATAGAATGAACCCAACATTGGCAGTCTGATAAAGTCTCTTGGAATTGGCAAACATTATGACAGGGGATAAACCAATCAGAAGCAGGAGCCAGCTCTAGAAGAAGTGAGCTTTCCCAGAGAGTCTGCCTGAAAAAGGCACCCCCACATCCAAGAAGAAACTTTCTTCCAGTTCTATCAAGACGGTGACCGAAGCAAGAAAGCTCCACTCCACACCAAGTGATTATGTTAGATTAGCTGTCATCATTAGAGATATTACCAACAACTGAGAACTCTGGCCAGACCAGTTGCCCCACTACCTAACTACCACAACTAATCAGTTTGTGCAACACTGTTTCCTTCCACATCCATGAAGTCCACCCCAGTCGCTTATACATTCAGATGCCAAATTCATATCAGATGAGTATAATTTGGAAATTACCTTATGTCAACAAATGAGTCAATGTGTGGAAAGTAAAATGTATTTATCAGCTTCTTACAACTCATTCTGAAAAAAAGGAAAGACATTTGAATAGTGGTATTATTATCTTATGTTTTCCAATTAAATACAATCTTGTATTTTCCAATTACTGTTCCTTCCTCCTTGTTTTGATCATTTGCATCCCAATCACCAATAAATATCTGCATTTGATCGCATGTTTGATTAATTTCCAACTGGAAATGATGATAAATATCTTCAGTTTCTTCATCATTAGCTTTGTGCTCAGTGCATCAATTTGAATAATAATTGTATTGACTGGATTCCCATGAGTGAAAATATAGTCCTACCACAGACAGCACTGTACTTCAAAACTGATTTTGAAATGTCCTTTTTGACAAAGAATGAAACACCATTCCTCTTGATTGTGTCAATCCTGGCATAGTAAATGATACACTATTCTGAACTGGTCAATACCAGTTCATTTCAGCTTGCTAATGCCTAGTGATCTTTTTCATTCCATTTCTATTTTAAGCCATTCCATTTTTCCTAGATTCATACTTCACGCACTTCAAAGTCCAATCATTAAGAGACTTTTGCAGCTGTTACTTCTTAACCTGAGCCTTGTCTCATCAGCAAAGGAAGACCCCACAGGTTTCATTCCCCCAGGCTTTATTCCGACCACCCCACCGTGGCCATTCCACTCCCAAGAAGCACATTGTGAGTGTCCCCCAACCCGAGGAGCCCATCCTCGGACAATATTTCTGAAAATGTTCAGCTTCTATTCATTAAGACTTCAATATCGGACAAGTTTTCAAAGCTATACTTAAAGTCTACAGCAGCTACTGCCTCTGAATTGGGAGGCCAATTCCTTGACTGGCCTTAGTCTGCAGGCTCAGCTGAATCCTGTTTACTTTGGATGACTCTGCTGGCAATTAAAATACCAGTGGCATACCTTCCTGCATCACAGCAATGCAAAAGTCACTATATAATGACAGACTGGCAGACAGGTGGTAGAGTTTTGTTTTATTGAAGGGAAAATTCCCTAAGGATAGAAGCGGAGAGTACGTTTGCCACCTCACATTCAATATGACACCCAGGACAGGCTGGGTGCTCAATTGCAAATGCTACTGTTAAGGGGCAGTGTGACCTCTTTTATTTTTTGAAATATAGAACGAACATTTCAATTCATTTTAAAGTAACCAGCTTATTATAACACTTTACTGCCTATAGATAATATTATAATAAATGGAGTAAAGATTGAAGCTGTCAATGATTTTGGTTTCCTTGAATCCACAATCAATTTTCACTAAAGCAGCAATCAAGAGATCAAAAAGACACATTGAATTAGGTAAAACTGCTTCACAAGACCTCATTTTTTTTTTTTGGATCATTTTCTTGGGAGCTCTTACAACTCTTCTTACAATCCGCACATCAATTGTATCCAACATATTAGTACATATATTCCATTGTTCTTTTCTAGATATTTACTTTCCATTGAGACCTTGGGATCAGCTCCTCTTTTTTTCCCCCTCCCTCCCTTCCCTGACTCCGCCCCCCCCCACACACACACACAAAAACACACACAAGACCTCTTTAGAGTGTTGAAAAGTCAAGAGTTTACTTTGAGGACACTGGTGTGACTGACCCAATCCGTGGTAATTTCAACTGACTTATATGCATGTATATAGAAAGACAAAGAAGAAATGATGAATTTAAATTGTGGTTCTAGAGAATATTCACAGTAACACGGACTACCAAAAGAACAAATAAGTCTCTCTTGGAAGAAGTATGACCACAGTGCTCCTTAGGGGCAAGGATGGGGTATTTGCAGGGTTCGCTAGAGAAACAAAACCATGACACTTATATGTATGTATAGGCTTATCCAATGAGAAGGAATGTAACAGCTAATAGTCCACACGGAAGTTCAGAGGGTTCAGTTCAACTCACTTATGTGGAACAGTAAATATATTGAAAGTCTTTCAACTCACGTGGACTGCTGGATCCAAGGTAAAGGAAGAAGACAGCAGAGTCCTTCAGAGAACTAGCGAAAGAAGTAGCATGCTTGTCCATCTCCAGAGAGCAAGAAGAGGGGTGGGGTGGGGTGGGGTGGGGGCTGGGCCTTACAGAGCTATTTATCTCTTTGCCCTCCAATCAAATTGTGACCTTATCAATTCCACGTGTTCCTATTGGCCAGGTTGGCACAATAAACCTAATTATCACGGATGGTAAGACTTTGTTTGAGATACTTTGAACATATTGTCAGGAGATACCAATCCTTGGAGAGGGACATTATGCTTGGTAAAGTAGAGGGGCAGTGAAAATGAGGAAAGCTCTGAATGAGATGAATTGACTTCAACAACATGCTCAAGCATAGAAACTATTTTGAGGATGGCATAGGACCATGCAGTGTTCAATTCTAATATCTTCTAATGCTACTTTTCCATGAACTTTTTAAAGTAACCTCATAAACATTGTCCACTACATAAAGCTTGTAGAAGGATGATTTTCTTCATTACAATGTCTTTTCGCTGACCCAAAATATTCAACCAACATTTGTATATACCACATGGGTGTCTGACCCAGGCAGTATCACAGTGGCACTTTGGATGCTCTTAGATTTTATAAGTTAATGCAGAAAAGCATATATACATATGACAAAGATTACTTAAGGAGGTACTGGCAGAGACAGGCTATTGAAGTGTGCAGTGTTTTCAAAAATAAATTTACTGAAACATGGACAAATAAATTGCTCAATTTTTATAATTTGGGGAAAAGATGACTTTCAGTCTCAGCAACTCATAGGAGCAGTTCTACTTTGTCCTGTGCTGTGAGCCAGAATTGATTCAATGGCAGTGAGCTTGCTTTTTGTTTGTTTGTTTGGATAAGTTAATTGATTACAAGGTCGATATGCATAAAAAGGAAATATAGTTCAATGTTACCCATATGAAGTACCATGAGCAGAGATTTTCCTCACAGGTAACATTACCAAGGAACATATTGATAAGAAGGGATGAAAATAAGAGAATGCATTCATTGACTTTAGGTTAAGAATCTTCTTTCATAACTTCATTTTAATGAATAAAAACAATTAATTTTTTTACTAATATGGACAGGAAAAAGGAAAAACAATATAAGTTAATTCTCTGTATGGATGGGTGATTGAGTTTCTTAAACATGTAATTCCCTTAGAGTTTAATTTTCAATGGACTTTGTATATTGATTAAAAGACATTTAACAATAAAAATATAAACTTCATTTTTACTTGTGGTATATTTTGTTTAAGTACTGTGGTCCTTTAAGACTTATGTACACTCACAAATATTTAATCAGAAAACAATATAAATTTTCTCAGGAAATAAATGTAAGTCAACAAGATCAATTCTTTGATGGAAGTATATTCTTGGCTTGATAATCTAGATTGCATTTAGTATGTTATTAGAAGAGGACCCTTACAGGAAATAGTCCCTCTATAAATAAAAATTTGCATGAGAAAAGGCTTGTGTATTGAAACAAAAATCCAAAGAGAAAAATAAATATGCATAAATTTCACTACTTAATGTTAGAAAAAAACTTTAAGCATAAACTAACAGTAGTCCCACTGCCAATCTAATATTACTTTCCACATAAGCTTCCAGTACTGTAATTCTACCATATCATACCAAATATATAGACAGATACATCAATTGACAGGTTGACAGATGTAAACATACTGGTAAAAATATTACAACTTTGCAAAAGATATAAAAGTTAAGAATTATTACTAGCTTCCACAGTCATAAATTGTTGAAGCATACAAGGAAGCTTCAATGAAAATTAGTGAGGATTGGGAGGCAAATGTTGGAAATAAAGAAGAAAGATAGCCCAAGTTTGGAGCAAAGAGCAGTGAAGAAAACTGAGGACATATGAAAACAATGAGTCTAACGGACCATGACCCTGAGCCAAAAAGAACTCAACAGTGCATAGCTACCACTAAGAATCATTGTGAAAGGAGTCACAGTAGACATTTATTCAAACCTAGATAGAATAAAGAAAAATATGTAACAACCTAAATATCAGAGAAAAATACTGGGCTTACTGGGTAGATGGTCCTTAGTCACTTTAAAAGCCTGGAATTGAATTTGCTTCTCTGGCTGAATGTTCAGCCACATGATAGGTATACACTCCTTGGATTAATAAACCACTAGGGATCAAAGGATAGCATGTTCCCAAGTTAAAAGTTTTTTTTTCAGAAAGGCAGGAAGAGTTAGGAAATGGAAAGCAAAGAGAGTGCATTCGGCTAGGTTATCTAGAAAAACAAAGCAAGTGGCACCCATATATATGTAAGAAAGAGCTGTATATCAAAATGTCATCTCATAGAAGAAGGCATCCCAGCCCAGTCCAGCTCAAATCCGTAAGTTCAATGCAAGCAGAAACCTTCTTCAGGCTCATGTGTTGCAGGCAAATAACACAGAAAGGTCAAGCAGGATGCACACAGATCACAGACCAGTGGGTGTCATGTGGATGCAAAGTCAGTGGAAGTATGGCAGGGCACCAATGGCCCACATGTAGCCACCACTGACGGTAGGTAGAGGGAAACCAAAAGAGGAAGCCAAAAGGGCAAAGAGAGAGAAGGGGCCCCAGCATTCTCCCTTATATGAAGGTCATACCTCCCAGGAGGCATCATCAGACTGTGACCTCATTAACCATTTACATGACACCCCTACACTTTCATACAGATTCAAGTTGACATAAAATTTACCACCAGACAGAAGAAGTGGGATAGGTGATGTTATATGTGAGGGTTGCAATAAATAACATAAATTAAAAGGTTTATGAAATTGGTGAACAAAAACTGACTTTTGTTAAATTTCCACTGAGATAGTGAACTATGATGTACAGATCTTCCCCAGCAAAGGCACACAGATGAGGCAGTTACAAATGATAATTCTAGAATTCCAACCTTCCAAAGAAAGAACAGAGAAATGGATTGAATACAGGCTAACAAAACTGAATTAAGGTGGTCAGAAGTTAGATAGGTGGGCGAATTGCCACCTGCATTAATGTGACATGATCACCTTGAATTTTTATAAGAATTGTTCAAGGAAAATTTCTTAACATCTTGAAACACTAAACCTTATGCATTAAAAATACCCAATGGACCTCAAATAGAATAGACCCCAAAAGAAAATAGCCAAGAAATATCATCATTAAACTCTGAAACCAAATACAAGGAAATAACCCTTAGACCAACTCAGGAAAAATTATAAGTGAACTACAAAAGGGAATGAATAAAAATGAACTCAAAGACATCAGAATATGGCTGCCAGACAAGAAGCCTGGAAGGATCACCTTAGGGACTACCAGGAACGTTCCACTAGAAGGAAGAGCCTGTGCTTCCTGGCAGTGAGAAATTCAACTTAAAAGTTAAATAGACCCAACTTCCTTGAAGTGGGAACAGTAATGCCTCCTGACAAACTCCTCTTTACACTTGACCCCAGGCATAGGCTGCTTCTATGAGCCCTGCTGCTCACTGGCACAGCTGAGCTCTCCAGACCGCAAAGACAAGACAGTCAAACTCCGTACTTGGATGGGCTCTGGGGGCTGGGAATGCATAGGAGATCACAAGGACAGCTTGGTGCAGACATCCTCTGTACCCAAGCTAAACTCTTTGCCATTTCCCGCCTTCTTCTGTGCTTTGTTCTCCAGGGCTCCCTCCCCAACCCCCACGCCCTAGTGCCTCAACTCCTCTATATGGCACATGTTTACATGCAATTTTTGTTTTACTTTATTTCATTCAGATTTTGTAGTTTATATTATTATAATACTTCTATTACTATTTTCTTAGTTCTTTCTCATTTTCGCTTCTGGTATCCCCATTAGGTGGGACCCCATCCTCCTGTGAATATGCATTTCTCCCAGGCAAAAACAGTCAGGCCTGTAGAATCCAGCACATCCACCCAAACAAGGACTTCCCCCACCCCCATGAGTGCACAGACCCACCAAATTCCTGCTGCCATAGGGACGACGGAACTTCAGCACTCACACCCCGTCACACCACGCCTTTTGTCCGTCACCTCCCTGCACATCTACCATTATCTCCTTCTGTTCTCTCCCTCTTTCCTTGTGAAATATATTTCCAAGAAATTTAATCATTCTGATTATCCCTCTTCAAGTACATTTTTCATTAGTTATACAAATTTGTTCATCTTTTCAGCCATTTATTATTATTACTTTTATTATAGTCTTTCTAGTGTGCTCTCCCACCCTTGCCATATTCCCCACTTTTACCTATCTCTCTCCCCTTTTCTCCGTTCCACCATCTGTTTTCTGACTCCTTTTAGAACACTGCAAAACATTTTATTGTAATAGAATAGTCAGATTTCAAAACAAGGGCTTCCCTGGTGAACTTAACCAAGCACTCTGATAACAGCTGACATCACTTCTACTCAAGTTCTCCCAGAGTATAAAAAAGGATAGAAAACGCCTGAATTCATTTTGTGAAGTAAGCATAGCTCTGGCACCAAATCCAGGAAAAGACATCACTAAAAAAGAAAATTATAGACAAACATCCCTCATGAATATAGATGCAAACATTATGAACAAAATCCTAGACAATAAATCCAACAATATAACAAAAAATGATAGTTAACCATGACCACATGGGATTCACACCAGGCAAACAAGGATGATTCAATTAAGAGAAAAAATCATTTTAATTCACTACATAAATAAAGCCAAGGGAAAGAATTATATGATCATACCCATTGATACAAAGATATTTAACAAAATCCAGCATTCATTCCTAATGAAACAATGAATAAAATAAAAAAGGAAAATATATTTCACAACATAATAAAGGGAACATGCGCAAAAATAATGGCCAGCATTACACTCAATGGAAATAAGCTGAACGTATTTCCCTTATGAATGGGAATCACACAAGGTATTCTAAATCACCATTCCTATTTAATATTGTACTGGAAATCATAGAGGAAATAAGACCAGAAGGGGATATTAAAAGCATCTAAATTGGCAACTAAGTATGACTCTTTCTACTTGCAGATGATATAAACCTATATAGAGAAAACCTCAAAGATTAATAAGAAAATTATTGAAAGATTCAGCAAAGTGGCAGAGAACAAGATAAATATAAAAAATCAGTTGGATTCCTTTACCCTGACAAAGCATGTTCTGCAAAGGAAATCAAGAAAACTATATAATTTACAACAGCCACAAAAATGTAGTAGTTTGGAATAAATGTAACCAGAAAAACAAATACTTGTAGAAAGAAAACTACAAATATTACTACAAGAAACCAAAAGAGACCATATCATGAAAGAATATACCATGTTCCTGGAGAGGAAGTCAACATTGTAAAACTATCAGCAATAACCAAAGCCACCTACGCTACCCTGATGTCCTCATCTAGAGTCCATGAAATTCTTCAGAGATGGAAAATTAATCTTTATATTCAATACTCGTTTGTCAGTTTCTCCTACTCTGCTGGGTGTGTGATGCTACAGCGCTGAACATTATGCCAGTGGTGTTTCAAATATTGGCGGGGTCATCATGGTTAATAGGCTTCACTGGACCTTCCAGATTCTAAACAGACCAGGGAGAAGGAGCAGGAGATCCACTTCTGAGGGATTAATCACCGAACATTTTATAAAATGCAAAGGAATTTGGTCTGATATAATGCTATAATATGAGCTCAAGTTCAACCTCAGTAATCAACCTCAAGTTGCCAGGTACTGAAAACACTACTGGGGAAGAGTTGTCAACTCAAAATAGAGATGACCTTAATGACATGGATGTAGCAAATTGTTCAATACCTTCATCTGCTGATGTTGCATTACTCATAATAAGAAACAACTACAGACACCTATTAATTATTATATCTCCTGTTGAAGATGTCCAATAATTGTTAGGTTAGGACTACCATCTCAAACTCACTGCCATCGAATCCATGCTGACTATAAGACAAAGTAGAACGGCCCCTGGGAGTTTCTGAGGCTGCAACTCTATATGGGAGTAGAAAGCCCCATCTTTCCCCCTAGGACTCCTATATATTTGTTATTTTTATACTCTCTTTGCTTTTTTTATGATACGTCTTAGTCCAGCAGACATAGTTATGTCTTAGTGAACGAGTGCTACTGAAAGTTTTTTCCCACCTCTAACCCTTGTTGTTTGCATAAAATATGTCTAATCACTTGTTGTAATTTGTACAAGTCAATAGTCCATACATTTTAATTTAAAAGCTGTCCTTTCCTTCTCTTAATAGTAATTTAAATTCTACATATTGGCTAAATTAATGACACTATTCAAAGAATTGTCATTAAGTCCATAGTGATTATTTATAATATTTTCCCCAATAAAATTATTTATGAATGGATTTTGAGCTCCTATTTAATCATAAACCTAAACTCAGAATAATTAGTTCTTATGACATGACCCCTACGTGTCACTTGCCTTCATGAAGAGATAAGTCAAGATAAGGGTGCTATAGCAAAGTGAGGTGAAGAAATCAGATGGTTCCTAGCTACCATAAAGAATAGCATCTGGGGTCTTAAAGACTTGTTTTAAAACCATCTAAGTGAGATATCAGTAAGTCTATACAAAAGGACCATATCAGCCAGTGTGATCGAGAATTATTAACAATAAAATCCAAGATCAGAGAAGAGATGGTATCAGAACTTAAATTTTGAGTACCCCATTTGCAGAAGATTATGAATGATAATGAAAAACTAAGAATCCATTTAAAGAACCCTCAAGTGGAGGAAGTCTCTAAATTCCCTAGGCCCACTGACTACAGAGATGAATAGTCTTGCCCCCCGCTCGAGTTCATCAAGATGTGGGTTACTATAGATATGATCAGGGTAAAATTTTACATCTTCTCACTGGTTTTCCCTTTTAGTCCGTTTTCAGCTCGTTGATCTGTATTATATTATTCGATCTTTGGCTGGGGTGTGTCTGAGATTTAATCTGTGGTAGTTGCTGGGTGTTGTGTCATCTTTCCTTCTGTAACTTGAACGTTTTTTTTCTTTTATGAAACT
>NW_022107431.1:98168646-98183980 GCF_000313985.2 Echinops telfairi | reverse complement strand
TAAAGCCAGTACGAAAGAGGACAACACTCACCGAGATGGAATGACTCCCGCAGCAAGGACGGCAGCAGGTACTGTGTCGCGCTGGGCAGTGTCTCATTCTGACTGGTGTGAGGGCTCTATGAGTGATAACGAAACTGACGGGGCCTAACAACAACAACACTGGGAGACAGGAAAAGCTTTCACTATCCTCTCAAAGCACTCGGGCACTCAATCAATAAATAAATGACCGAACTGGATGTCAGAAGAGCCTCTGAAACTTGCTCTTGTATGTAGAATGGCTAAGATGAATGGGAGAAGTGATGACATAAAAGAACTGAACACAATTTTACAAAGAGTAACCCCAGAACCCAAATTAACACATTATCATGAAATGTGCAAAGACTTAGAATTACATAATCCAAAGTGAAGACTATCTCAGTATTTCTCAAACTAACAGGAAAAAACAAAACCCTTGGGTTGAAAATTATTGAATTATATACAGGAAGTCTCAAAAGAAGATGGAAGGGCAGTTATTTACCAAAAAAGGGTCAATTGACTTTTAATCATTTTAAGAAGAAGCACAGGATCATTATCTGATGGTATTGAAAGAAGTTCAAGCTGCACTGAAGGCATGTGTGAAGAAAAGACCCCAGGAATTGACAGACTGCCAACTGAAATAGCCCCACAAATTGATACAGTACTTGAGGAATTCACTCACCTGTAAGTTTGCCACACACGCCAACAAACAGAAAGAATTTATATTGTACCCATTCCAAAGAAAGGTGATACAATATAGAATGTGAATGTCTTTGGACAATATAATTAATATCACATGCAAGTAAATCCTTGTTGAAGATAATTCAAAAATCATTACAGCAGTACTTCAACAAGGAACTGCCAGAAATTCAAGCTAGATATGGAAAGCGATGTAGAATGGGGGATATAATTGCTAATGTAGGTAAATCTTTTTTAAAAGTGGAGAATATGAAAAATATATATACTTGTATTTCATTGATTATACAAAGGCATTTGACTCTGCATATCATAATAAATTACAGATAGCATTGCAAATTATGTGAATTCTAGAACACTTAATTAGGCTAATGTGGAACCTCAATATGGAAAGCAGTCTTTCAAGCAGAGCAAAGGAATACTACCTCATTTGAAAACAGAAAAGTTGTGCATTAGCTTAGTAACCACTCACCATATGTATTCAATCTGTTTGCAGAGTTAAATTATCTGAGAAACTGAGTTGTATTAAGAAGACCACATCATCACAATTGGAGGATGATTCATTAACAGTCTGTGACTTTCCGATTCCACAAATGTGCTTGTTGAAAGTGAAGAAGGCTCGAAATACTTAAAGATTAAATATTACAATTTTCAGTATGGATTATACTTCAACATAAAACAAAAATCCTTAAACTGTACTACTATGGAACATCATGACAAAGGGAGAAAACAGTTGAACTTTTCAAACATTACATTTCACTTGGGTTTACATTCAACGTCCATGGAATAACTCATCAAGAAATCAAAAATATCTCTTTACAGTGTTAAAGGACAAATCTGTCACTCTGAGGTTCAGGTATATTGATCCAAGCATGATAGTTTCAATCCCCTCATGTGTATGTGGATGTTGTAAAATGAATAAAAGATTGGATAAGAATTGATGTATGATTTATGATGTTGATATATGAATATGGAAAGTACTACAGGCTTCCAGAAGGCCAACAAAGCTGTCTTAGAGTACAGATAGCGGAACTGCTGGATTATGAAGAGGCTTCATCTCATGTACTTTGGCCAGATTATCAGGAGAGACCAGTCCCTGGAGAAAGACATCATTACCTAGTGTCAAGTCATCAGAAAAGAGGAAGCCCCTTGTGAGACGAATTGATAGTGTGGCTGCAACAATGGGCACAAGAAACCATTGTGAGGATGGCACAGCGGAGAGTGCATTTTCCTCTGTTTCTACAGAGAAGGTATCAGTACTTAACAGTAACAACATAAAGGGATGGATTCTCCTAGCAAGACAGTTGTTATAGTTTTATGTAATATAATCAAGATCGTGAGACTTGTACCATAATGCATTTGTTAAAAGCAAATTACAAAGCCTACTCACACTCAAGAGAATGATATTACACACAGAATGAATAAGAGGAGATGGAAATCATTTGGGTCATTCTAGCATCTGTTCACCACCATCACGGAGAACTGCGTTTTGCTTAGCTTCGATTTTAATTGGGTTAGTTGGGATGAAGTAGGCAGATATAGAAACAAATACAGAGGAGCAGCTCCAGGAGTCGGGACTTTTGGGTTTACGGGTTTTCTGTGACTCTGTTAGTTTCCTTCTCTCACAGGCACACCTCTGGTGTTTTGCTAATCGGCCTCACTCTCTCCCTCTGGTTTAAAGCAGACTATAGAAAAGAGTTTAAGAGTCAGTCGTGTCAAAACATTTAGAGAAAGAATAATTTGCAAACTGCTTGATAACGAATTTTACCCATATAGGATCACAGTTCGTAAAACAAGTCTAAACAATTCTTCTAACAGTTAATCTATTAGAAGAGTGCGAAAAAAATTTATAGTGTATATCTCTGTATTGTGGGACTTTAGGATTTTGCTGCTCTTTCTACTTTCCTGTTCTTTTATATTTTGTGTAATTCTTAAAATGGAAAATAATTAAAGATATTGGAAAATGTAAAAAAAGATTTAAGAATGCAAAGTTTCAGATAGTCTATACTTTTTATGATGACAATAAAAGTAAAATGAGTAAGCAAAGTAGAAATAAACCAGAATGTGTTTCATACTATCATATTTCATTTGATGTGATCATGCACAGTAATGGTTCCAAACTATTCTAACTTCTAATAAGCAATTTAGATGCATATTAATTTGAACAGAAATGTATTGAGAAATAACTCTAGGATTACTGGTATTCAGGGGATACATACATTTTAAACTTTAAGCAAAAAAGACTTCAACGTATAACTCAGGGCCCATGAACTGACAACTCCTTTTTGAGAGTTAACATTTTAAAAACTAACCTAAAGTTGCCCCGAAGCACCATGTTATCACAAAGGTGGAAATCTAAAGAGAGTTTAGAAGCATCTTGAATGGTACAATTACTTTCCTGAAGTGAGCGATTGCATCTAGTAATAGAAACGTCAGTCACAAGCACACTATTAGTCAGTCCATGAAAGCCCTTTAACCCTGGGACATATTTACCGAGTTCATCGTGGCTTTAGTCAACAAGAAATGGAAGTGTCTCTCTTATTTTCTACACCCAGAGTGGATGCAAAAAACTAGCACCATGACAAAAAAAAAATCAGTCATTCGTTTTGTAGGTCTTGGAAAAGATCAAAAGTGAAGAATAAAGTAAATTCACATTGACAATTATTAATGATTCTTTATGTTTAAAGATGCTGTGACTTGTGTCAGAAAAATAGCTTTTGTATTTATCGTCTCTAGTAGGCAGTAAAAGGGATTAATTTTTAGTGTGGATTTTCCCCTTTTTAATATTTGTGAATGATACAGTGTCTTGACACCAAATTTTAATGCATATTGAAATATTCACAGTGTAAAAGCTTTTGTTATTTAATGGATGACATGAATGATATGGGTGTGCTTTATACCACATTGTTTCTGAATGTTTGAATACTATGGGTCTTATTTCAGTTATTTTTTATCCATTATGTTTTGTTTTAGGATTGAGTAAAAAACAACTCTCTAATTCAGGTCATTTATCTAAAAGCGGAACTATTTTGTCATTTTTTAACATAAAATCTTTGAGCTTTTCTTGAATCTAAGGGAAAAAATGCATTATATGATCAAGCTTCGAAAAGTTCCTAAAATGCCTTCAAAGAGTTCACAGATAAATCCTATTTTTTTAAATACTTTTATTGAGGGCTCTTACATCTCTTATCACAATCCATACATTCCTCCAGTGTGTCAAGCACATTTGCACATATGCTGCCATCATCAATTTGAAAGCATTCTCTTCCCACTTGAGCCCGATATCATCTCCCCATTTCTTGCCCCCCCACATGAACCCTTGATAAGTTACAGAGTAATTTTTCCATATATTACATCGTCCTCCATTGCCCTTCATCCACTTTTCCTTTCTTAATCCCCCTGGGAGGGGGTTCTAGACTGATCCTTGTGATCTAGTCTCCCTTTCAATCCCCACCCTCCCCTAATCCTCCTGATATCTCTACTCTCATTGTTGGCCCTGAGGCATTTATCTGTCCCGGATTCCTGTGTTGGGGGCTCTTCTCTGTAGCAGTGTGCATATTCTGGTCTAATCTGATTTATAAGGTAGAATTGAGGTTATGATAGTGGGGGGAAGGAAGCATTAAAGAACTATAGGTCCTTGTGATCCTTCTGTCAAGGGATGTTCAACTGTCTACAGATGGGCATTGGGTCTCCACTCCGTGCCACCACCAACCCCATTCACTTTGGGTATGTTTTTGTTCTGGGTCTTAGATGGCTGATACCTGATCCCATCAAAACTCATGATCACACAGGCTGGTGCACTTCTTCCATATGGGTTTTGTTGCTTCTCGGCTAGATGGCCACTTGTTTATCTTCAAGCCTTTAAGACCCCAGATGCTATATCTTTTGACAGCGGGGCACCATCAACTTTCTTCAACTCATTTGCTTATGCACCCATTTTGTCTTCAGCGATCATGTCGGGAAGGTGAGCAACACAGAATGTCAGGTTGCATATGGACATTGGGCTTCAACTCAAGTACTCCCTTAACACAAATCCCATTATTTTTAATACCATTTTATCATGAACTTTTTGATGGCCTCTTGTACATGTGTGTCTGTGTATGTGCCATTGATACAGACATACATATGTTTATATGTGTGTGTATACTTCAAAATGCCAAAACAGGAGAAAACTAAAATGAATAAATATTCAACATCTACAAAATGTAGGCTAAAAGTTCAGTAAAGATATCAACTTTGTTCTGTTCTTTAAATATTATGAATAATTGAATAATTAATCTTTAATGTTAAATGTTAAATATGCATATAAACACCAGGAACTCATGTAATATATTTATTGTGAGTAGATTCCATTGGATTAGCAGCATAAAACCAAACATATTGAGAAAGCGCTCTGAAGAAGGGATAATAAACTAGGTTATTTCCAAAGAGTCCACACAGGGTAGTCTCCTGTGGTGTGTTTGCGATTCAAAAAACTGCCTGGAGTCCACTCTAACTGACAGTGATTGTATATGACAGAGTAAAACTACCCGTGTGGATTTCTGGTTTATAAATGCTGAAGATCATCCAACAACAAGGGCAGCATTAAATTTCCAGGGAGATGCCAGAAATTCAGGCTAGATTCCAAAGAGGACATGGAATAAGAGATATCATTGCTGATGTCAGAGGGATCTTGGCCTAAAGAGACCACCAGAAAGATGGTCCCTTGTGTTTTATTGATTATGCTAGGGCATTCAATGTGAAGATCGTAACAAACTATGGATAACATAAAGAAGAAAGAAAATTCCAGAACATTTCTTTGTGCTTATGTGGAACTTGTACATGGAAAGAAGCAGTTATGCAAACAGAACAAAAGCGTACTGCTTGGTTTAAAATCAGGAATGGTATGTGTCAGGGTTGTATCTTCTCACCATAATTATTCCATCTGTATGCTGTGCAAATAATCAGATAACCAGGATTGAATGAAGAACAATATGGCATCATATTAGAGGAAGACTTATTAACAACCTGAGACATGCAGATGGCTCAACCTTGCTTGCTGAAAGTGAGGAACAATTAAAGCACTTGTTGATGAAGATTAAGGTTTGTAACCTTCAGTGGATTATAGCTCAATGTAAAGAAGATCCAAATCCTCACAACTGGATCAACAGGTAACATCATGATAAATAGAGAAGATATATTGTCTTGCTTGGATCCATAAGCAATGCTCATGGAAGCAGCAAAGAGATCAAAAGAAAAGTTGCATGATTTAAATCCGCTGTACAAGACCTCTTTAGACTATTGAAAATCAAGGATGTTCCTTTGAGGACTAATACCCAAGCCATGGTATTTTCCATTGCCTCCTGGGTATGTGAAAGTTGGACACTGAATAAAGAAGACTGAGGAAGAATCAATGCACTTGTATTGTGATGCTGGGAAGAACACAGAAAGCACAATGAACTGCTAAATGGAGAAACCAATATGTTTTGGAATAAGTCCATCTAGAGTGTTCCTTCGAGACAAGGATGGTGAGACTTTGTCTTACATACTTTGGACATGTCAGAGAGATCCCTGGAAAGAGACATCATGCTTGGTAAACTGGAGGAGGAGCAAGAAAGAGAAAGACCCTGAAAGAGATGGATTGACACAGTGGCTGCAACAATGGGGTCAGGCATAGGGAAGATTGTGTGTCAGGACCGGGCAGTGTTTCATTTTGTTGTGCAGAGGGTTGCTATGGGTCAGAACTGACTTGATGGCATCTAACAGCAACAAATACGGGAGTAGCAAAATCTTGTCTTCTTCTATTGAATCAGCTGGTGGTTTCAAAGTGCTGACTTCGTGGTTAGCAGCTCAACCAGAGCCACTATGACACCCGAACTATTAAGTGTCTCCAAGTTAGTTCTGGTTCATAATGACCCTATGTGTAACAGAATCATATACTGTCTGATTCTGGGCCATTCTCCCAGTCATTTTGTGTTAGCCTATTGTTGCAGCCACTTTGTCAATCCATCTTGTTAAAGTGCTTCCTCTTTTTCACTTACCTTTTATTTTACCAGTATAATGTCTTTCTCCAAGTAGTAGTCCCTCCTGAAAATATATCCAACCAATAAGCATGAAACCATCCTTGCTTCCAAAAGGAATGATGGCTATACTTCTGCCAAGACTGGTTTGTTTCTTCTGGTAGGCCATATTTTCAATATTCTTTGTCAATACCATAATTCACGTACCAATTTTTCTTTAACTTCCTCATTGAGGAAATGGCAGCGGGGCCACATCTGACCTCTTCTGGCATCAAAAAGTAAACGGTGAATCTAACTCCACACCAAGCTACGTTCAATTGCACAAGGCAGAGGTCAGACATGCCTCAACCCTCTGTTCTTTCTTATGACACCAACCATCCATCCCATTGCACTCTATTCTCTGTTGGATCTGATCGCCGGCAATACTCACAATTATGGTATCTATTAGGGAAACTAACAAAATGTTAAGGATACAGTCCTTTTTTCTACAAAACCCCTTCTCTGGGCTTGGCCTATCCTCCACCTGGTCCCTTGGCTTCTGCCTTGTTCCACAGGTCAGGGATCCTGCCTGTCTGCTTTGCAGTGTTGGTTTGATGGCCTCAAGTGCCACCAATTCGCATACCTCTCAATGATCATAAGATTCTCTTGCTTCCTGTTTCTGAGATAGCTCACTTATATGCCCCACGGAAGGTTGATACTGACCAATCCTCTCAGTGGTTTATGCATCCTATTTTCATAGAACCGCACAATCATTTGGTGGTAGGAACAAAGATATTAATAGAAGACCTATACCAAGAAACTGTACTTCAAAAGTAACCTTCTTGCTCTTCTAGCCATGGTCCTTTATATATGAGACATTAGCTTTCCTCTTATTTCAGATACAGCTTCTACAATCACATTTTTATCATCAGATTTTACCCTGTTAACAATCACTCATAACTGAATTATATAATCCTATCAAAATATTCCCCCTCATCAAATCTATTCTTAAAATGGTCTCCAAATTCAAGTGGGCCACACTCAAGTTTATACTTCGGCTGTCACAGATTTTTCTTTACTTTTACATTTTCTCCAGATTCAACATGAACTTGTGTAGGAGAAATTGTTGGTGTGTTCCACGGTAGGACCATGATCTTGTCGTGATTGATGATATGGAAATTTTCTATTTTCTCTTTCTATAGATTAGTTGATTTGATGTCAACCTGTATATTCAATGTAGTGAAGTGCACATTTACAGTCACATTTATGCCATTTGGGAATGGTTTCTACAATGAATAAATTCTTGGTTGTATAGAATTCTATCCTGAGATATCAGATATCTTGACTATCACCAAGGCCAAATTTTTCAATGACCAACCATTCTTCTTTGTTTCTTACTTTTAAATTCCAATAACTAGTATTTATCAATTCATCTTAATTTCATATTTGATCATTTTTTGAGTGCAGAATTTAGTAAAAAATTCTTTAACTTCTTCATCTTTTAGTTATGCTTATGCAAAGTTAAATAGTAGCCCTATAACTAGTCTTCCTTGTAGGATTATAGACATTATCTTATTACTGACATCATGCACTTCAGAATAGATCTTGAAATGATGATGTTGTTGTTGCTTTTGCAAATGAAAGTGACTCTATTTTCATTCCACTGTAACCCATTGCTGTTGACTCATTTCTGCCTCATAGTAACTCTACGGCTTTCCAGGCTATAAATCTTCATGGGAGCAGAAATTATCATCTTATTCCACAAAGCAATTAGTGGGTATGAACTGCTGACCTGTGGTTAGTGGCCAAATGTTCAACCCACTACACTCTTGTTCTTTGCTTATAAGTTGACTCAGGACATTGAAACAGAACATATGCAGGTTTCAGAGTCAATGTTGTGTAAAAATAGAGACATTAAGGATGTGCCATATACCCTAAAACACAGCTTCCCATCAGACCCTGAAGTTCCTAGTTCTCAAAACTAAGGGAACTGACCCATCAATAATACTCTAACAGTGGTTCTCAACCTTCCTGATGCCGCGACTCTTTAATACAGTTCCTCATGGTGTGGTGACCCCCAAACATAAAATTATATTCGCTGCTACTTCATAACTGTAATTTTGCTACTGTTATGAATTGGGCAACCCCTGTGAGAGGGTTGTTCGACCCCCAAAGAGGTTGCGACCCACAGGTCGAGAACCGCTGTTCTAAAAGAACCTAGTGCCTTATGGTGAAATGCCCTTTGCTAAGCTGCTTACTTAGATCACACAGAAAGTGATTCCCCACAAATAATTTCCTTAACAGCTCAAGGTTCTAAGGATACTTAAGGGGAAATGGTTTGAGTGGGTCATATCAAACCCATGAACAAAGATCCGGATAACAGAAAAATTAAATGAATCAACTTTAATGACAGTTTTCCGTGCATACTTATCCCTCTATATTCATAGGGAATTCTGAGGAATCATCAGCAATGAGATCCTAATGGAGGAAGTAGGGTCTTAATAATTTCCACTGTAGTAATTGAAAAATGTTTCACAATAATTCAAGCAAAACAAAAGGAAATGTAAATATAAGAACACCTTTAATATTAGAACATATAGACCCTAAAGTTGCGTCTGTATGGTTGGCAGCAAGTTACATGGACTGGACAAAGGTGTCACTAGTTCCAAGGAGATCATCTCTAGTCTTTCTCATGATGCAAAGGAAACCAACCACGTTTATATAAATCGACTAAAAGTCTATGCTTTATCATTCTTTGGTATGATACAAAATGCATCATTGAATTTGATCTAACTACTACAAGAGCTAGATGAGGATATCTCCTTTCATAAAGATTTACCTTCTCAAAAATCACACAGAGCAGTTCTGTTCTGTCCTATAGGGTTGCTGTGAAACAGGAAGGACTGAATGGCAATGGGTTTGGTTTGGGATTTTTCACTGGGTGTTTGCAATGTGTTCAGGACTATATTCCACTGCCACTGAGATCACTGGGAATCCTTGTGATCCTTTATCAGGATTGGCTATATAAATTTACAGGAACAGATAGCCTCAATTTTCTCCATTGAAGCAACTGATGGGTTTGAGTAGCTGACCTAGTAGTTAGCAGCCCATTGCTTATTATTTAAAAATAGATGAGTATGCATCTATAGTTCTCCGAGTGCTTACATGCTATTTGGAAAAATCAGAGAACTATACACAAAATGCATTCTTCTCAAATTTGTTTTATCTCTTTTTTTGAGAGCTGTAATTCTTTAAAGAACAGCCTGATAAAAATGTTAACTAATTATTACTGCCCCATACATGCTTAAAAACTCAAAATTTCATAGGTGTACTAATTATTTTGGGGGGGTTCCACACTTTGGTAATTGTATGAGCATATATTCAAGCTGATAAATTCATGAAAATTATTATGTCATTGGGCACAAAAGTGAAAGCTAAAAAAAATTATCTTAATCTATGTATAACCACTTTCCAAGACAGCGAGTATGGATAAACATGGTGCCTGGCCAAAAAATTAATGTTATTATTATTTTTTAAGCAATAGTACATTTTGACTGAGTCTTCATGTAAGAGCCATTATGCGATATCTTGCTCCAGAATGGTGTGCATCTTATTCCCTTCAGGACTAATGAAGCACAATTTACAAGTGTAAGGGAGAAGCAGGCTTAAAAATTTAAGGAGCTACCACCTCCTTGTCAAATAATATGATAGACAAATTGTACAATCTATAAGAGTAGTAGTCTTGTAAATACAAATATATTAGAAAAATAGATCTAAAGTCAGAGGTCATGAATATTACCAAGGGCTATTTATCCTTTAACCAGCCCTGTGTTTTTGTTTCTGTTTGTTTTATTTAAATGAATGAGTGCCTTGGGCCACATACATTCTCATTCTCTTTGGTCATTATGGGCCTTCTCACTCTTTATTGGCTTACATAGATTTTATTCTGAAATTTACATTACTTGCCTCGTCCTCAAGGCACCCCAGTTAAATGACATACCCTCTGGTATTTAATATTCTAAGAAGATGTGCATGGGTGTGTGTATGTATTGATTTATGCAACATTTGTCCATTAGAAAATCTTAAGAGTGTAGAAATATATTTGCAATTCATGCTGATAAGTGCATGTAACTGGTGGAGACATTTCGAAGTTTACCTTCTGAGTATCTCAGTGTAGAAGACGAACTCTATTATTGGGTCCCAAGCAATAATCTCCCATGCTTTGAGAGGAGTTCAATTGCCAAAAGTGATGACCATTTTCTGTTCTGTGGTAAGTAATCTTAATTCTGACTCATGACAACATCATGTGTGTCAGGGTTGAATTGTGCTTCAAATAGTTTCAAAGATAGATTTTTTATTTTTTAATTGATCACCAGGCCTTTCTTTGGAAATGCCTCTGGGTGGATTTAAACCACCAATCCTTGGGTTAGTACTTAAGTCTTAAAATGTTTGATTCCCTAAGGCACTTCTCCAGACCTCATACTATCCAATTATTTAAAACATTAATTTTCCTATGTTATTATATATTGCCGACTTTTGCTATCTAGTCAAAACAAAGGAAATTGAGCATACTTATGACTTAATGAAAGACCCAAGAATGAGGAGAAGTAAAACAAGCTAAGAAGGAGAGTTGCCAACGACTGGCCACATGCAGACTTTTGTGAATCCCACCAAAAAACGGCAGCAGCCATGCAAGGATGAGCGGCAGAAACGCGCTTTCCTTTCTCAACTTTCATTCCACCTTATGCTTCTGAGAACACTTCTAATTTCACCAGGCAAAGCAATTTTTATAGTGACAACTGTTTTCAGAGCCCTAGGTATAGAAACATATAACACTGTCTCACAGGAGTCCAGAATCACTGCACAGCAAGCTGGCTTAGCTAAGGACCCAGCCAAATGCTGGGAGAATTTTATAAATGGCTCAGTCTTCAACTGGCTCAGCGAGGGGGAAGCGCCTGCTGCAACTCTTGCTTTGGCTCTCTCCGTGATCTCTGAGGACCAAGGGTTTTATTTGTACATCAGAGCTTGAAATAAACCTTGACTACAAGTCTAATGGGATAGAAACGAGTTCCGAGACTCTAATATGTTACTTTTCAAACATCTGCTTCTGGGATAGGCATCAAAGTAAGAATCAATAGCTTTTATGTCCAATGATTACACTTTCCTAGGTAAAGTGCCTCTTTCCTACTCAAAGGCTTTCTCTTCTCTCCTCTTGCTCATGTAAGGGCACCAGAACAGGATGTGGCTCCTTTGAGGTGGCTGTCGATTTGCCATCTAGTGGATTTCTGCTCAAATGCTAAATAAGTGTACTCTTTCACGTGAACTATTGCTTCTTTTAAGAAACAGTTATACGTTTCCTATATTTCCTATTACAGCCCAACTGCTTGGTAAAAGTCTTACAGATAACATGAAATACTTCCTAAGCATAAAAAACAAATGAACAAAATCTAGGGTGAAAATTTATTACTACACAATTAGAAGTGTAACTGTCAAGAAATATTACCCCGAGAGTGATCCAAGGAAAGCATTTGTAATCTAGGGGTAGAATTCGAAGCTTCCATACAGATGACTCTGGTTCAATTCTCTGCCAATGCATCTGCCACTCATGTGTTCTTGGAGGCTTGTGTGTGGCTGTGATGCTAGTCAGGTTTCAAAGGAGCTCCTGAGTATGGCGGGTGAGGGGGAAAGACCTGGCAATCTACATCTAAATAGGAACTAATGAAAACCACATGGATCAAAGTGGTCTGCCACCCAGTGGGCCATGGGAGTGGTCTTGGACTCTACAGTGTTCCGTTGTACATGGGGGTCACTGGGAGATCAATTGGACCATAGCTAGTAACTGAAATAATAAGCTTAGTGAAAATCCATTTTTGTGGGCAGGTTATAGGGAACGAGGTTAAAAGAAGTGTTCTTGGTATGTATGAACCGCTAACCAAAGGGACGCTTTGCTTGTTTTGAGTGCTTGATAGCATCAATGTTAGGCTCCTTCTCCTAAGGAGCCAGATCTAGAATGTCTGCTTGACTGTTGGGGTTGACCCCTGGATCATTCTGCCATGCCATTGTCTTAATTTACTCCCCTTCCCACTGCCTCCGAAGAAAGGGCTGGTGATCTACTTCTGAAAATCATTTCCTTCAATGGCCCTCAAAATTAAAAGCCATTTTTGTTTTGGGGTATTGTTTGTTATTTCATGCCATTTTTTCGGCTTATTTTCCCTGTCAAGGAAAAATATAAATTTCTTCATTTCTAAAATGTTAGGTTGCAACATAGTGCTTTCATATTCTGCTTATGTTTTACTAATTCTGTCTAATATTATTAATAAGAAAATAAAATCATTGTGCTAGCTGCATAGCTTAACTTTTCAAATTGTGTTTACTGTGGAGACATTTTGTGTCTGAGTAAAATAAATGTTTTTCTACAAACATCTTCTAGTTTTCTATTGACGTATTTGTTTCTTTTTATGGTAAAACATGAAACATAATACAGTATAATTTCTCCAGAAGAAATTCTTTTTTCTATACATGCAATGTGATGGCTCTCAAAATGTATTTTTTCAAAGCAATTGAGTCTTAAAGAGCCCTAATGTTTTAAGATCCATTGTAATATTGAATACTTCTAAAGCATGTCTTTGTTGGTACAAGACTGTCATATAACAGCAGCATATTTGTTTATTGTGCTTCTTTGTTGCCATTTTTCCATGCTGGGGTTATTTATCTCAGCTATTTGTTCAATGAGAATTTAAAAGTTGTGCATTAAATTGTCTGAAGAATAAACTGATAGCACAGCGCCCTGTTGTTTCATTTATTTCCATTTTTTGCCCTCAAGCCCCCTTATAACAAAAACTGTTTACTCCTACGTCTCTATCGTCAGAGTAATGAATATCCACTTCCTTTATTGCATTTACATGGTGAGCTTTACACCCCCTTATTTGACTGTGAGCTCCTGCAAATATAAACACACACCAATCATTTTAGACGTGATTCACACTCACAGCAACCATGTTTGTCAGAGTAGAACTATGTTCCATATGATTTTTAATGGAAGATTTTCTGAAGTAGATCACCAGGACTTTCACTTCTTTTAAAGCATTTAGACCAGGTTTTCTAGACACACATAGTGAAATATATATATCTATATATCAAGAAAATGGCTCACACAGTTGTAGAATCAGGCAAGTCCGAGGAGGCTCCAAGGTCATTGGTGAGGTGTTAGGCCAGAGGTTTTGGTGCTGACAGATCCAAGATCACAGGAAGACTGGCAACTACAAAAGCAAATGAATCCAATGTCAGAAAGGCAGGCTTACAGAGGAAAATAAAACCAAGGTTAGCAAATCAGATGGCAGGCCCCTGATGACTCCAAGGATCAGCAGCCATGGTGGCAAGCCACTGGTTTATGACCCCCAAAGCAAATGTCATTGAGCCAAATATGGGATCCAGCCCCAGCAAAAAGCAAAGCAAGTTTTCCACAGCATCCTGAGAAAACATCCTTTCAATTGCATGTGGATTCTGACCTCACTAAAGGGTTGCATCCTGTCTACCTTCTTACAACAATTATTGATCTCCTCATAGCAGATCCACTTCATGAAGGATTACTAGATTTTAACTGTCAAACCACTGAGAATTCTGACTTAGCCAAGTTGCCACAGGCACCTCTGAATGGATTTGAATCAACAGAACCCATTATCCATTTGCACCAATAAGGGATTCCAAGACAAAGGCTTGCATTATTCATTTTGAAATATTCAGTGCCCCCAAAACGTCTGTTGTTGATATGATTCCGTTTGATTGTTTTACTTTAGTATCTTCTTGACTTATGTAAAACTAAAATGTCATTTTGTTTGACCTTCAAAGAATAACAGATATGAACATTGCTATTTTGGAAGATTTTGATATATATTAGTATGTTGCATTAGAACCAGCCTAATTTCTAGTTCCACGTTCAGTTTTTGTCATTTAATATACTTCTTTGGATCTTTTAGAATAGCTGTGCAGTAGGAATGAATTTGTTTTATTTCATTTGTTCAATGTCAAACGTATCCCTGGATGAAAATTGGAAACAATGCTTAATTCAAAATATTTGGGCAAAACATTTAAGTTGCCATTGAGAATTTATCAAATATAATTTAAAGTAATTTAAAGCAATTACACTTTCCCCAGAGCTATCAATTGGTGAAATCTTCCAAGCAACAACTGCTATAATGTAATTTAGATATGAAGCTTCCTAGTTATTTACATACTGATGATGGTGTGTGTGTGTGTGTGTGTGTATGTATGTATGTGTAGAATATCTTCTTACTTTGTTTGAACATATTTTAAAGTCACTATCACTTTAAGAAATCTAGCTTAGCCATTATAATTTTCCACTGTACCTCAAAGACTTCCAGTTAAATCAAGTACTCCAGTAAACTTCTCCCGAATTTGTAAACACTACCTCTCCAGAGTACTAAATTTAAGCTTTAACATACAAATAAGCAAAATTTCATCATTAATTATGTTTTGTCCTACTGACAAGTATTTGTTCTTTCAATACCACATAATTTTTTTTTATGCGTATACTCTCCAGCCTCATCAACATACCAGGACTACCAATACTCAAATAACAATAGTAATGATAATAAAAATAATCAGAAGAGGTTACAAACAAAGTG
>NW_022107431.1:98166908-98168151 GCF_000313985.2 Echinops telfairi | reverse complement strand
GATCCTCTCCCTAGAGGTCAGAGTGAAGTGGATCCTCTCCCTAGAGGTCAGAGTGAAGTGGATCCCTGAGATTTCCAAGGTTTCTTCTTTTACCCTTTTGAACTTCTGGTGGAGTCAAGCAGCTGACCTTAAGGTTAGCAGCCCAACATATAACCCACTCTATCACCAGGGCAACTCCTTTATTCCTAGAGGTTATAGCTTTCTTGAAAAAGACAAATAAAAAAGCAAGCAAGGAAATAGTAATATAAATTTTTCTTGTAAAAATTGCTGAACTTTTTCTAAATGTGTCTGTAAATACATTGTACAGTATGGCCTCAGTTAAGCTGTAGGGGGAAAAAAAGTGACAAAAATCAAAGTTGTTTGTATCCCTGTATCCATAGCTTTGCTTTGTAGATCATTCCTCTGTTTCCTTTTACCTTCCTCCTGCCCACCATCACGCTCACCCTTCTTCTGACTCTTAGTAATTCCTCTTAGCTAGATTGCTGTTGCCCAACAACCCCAGGATCTCTAAGTTCTCCTTGTTGCTGATTTTAATCCCCTAGTTGTTGCCCTCTCTATGGTGTTGTTTCCTTATGGCTTCCTTCTCCCCTAAATCTCTCTGGGACCATTGGTCCTACCTATTGTTTTCTTTTCAATCTTTTTTCCCATGCCTGTCTTATTTTTTATTTTTATTAAAATATCATTTTATTGGGTGCTCGTAAAAATCATATTACAATCCATACATCAGTTGCACCAGGCATATTTGTACATATGTTGCCATCATTCTTTAAAAGACAAAATGGGTGCACAAGCAAATGTAGTGAAGAAAGTGGAAGATGTCCAGCTATCAAAAGATATGGTATCTGGGGTATAAAGCCTTGAAGTTAAATAGGCAACCATCTAGTAGAGACGCAACAAGCCCATATGGAAAAAGCACACCAGCATGAGGTGTTGACTAGACGGGGTAACAGGTATCAGAAAACCCAAAACAAACAAACAAAAACATATTGTTGAGAATGAGGGAGGCAGAGCAGAGACCCAAAATCCATCTGTAGAAAATGGGACATCCCCTCACAGAGGGTCACAAGGAAGGGATGAGTCAACCAGGCCACAGTAAAGTACTTACGAAACATGCATTACTCCTCTGGCCTTGAGGCTTCCTCATCCCCACTGTCATGACCCTAGTACTGCCTTTCACTGTGGGCTAGACCAGAGAATTTGCATAGGTACAGATAAGAGATAAGAACTCATGACACATGGAATC
>NW_022107431.1:98162961-98164414 GCF_000313985.2 Echinops telfairi | reverse complement strand
CTGAGGCCTTAACTGTTTACTGGAGCAGAAAGCCCTGTCTTTCTCCAGCAGAGCCACAGGGTGTTCTGAATGGCCAATCTTTCAGAGTGCAGCCTAACTTGTAAGTACTTCACCACCAGGGTGCAAATGCAAATCTGTTAAGCACGCATTTTCAATGAGCTTACATGGTGGTGGTGCATCCACCTGACTCCAACTCATAGGGATCCTATACATATATCAAAGGAAATACTTCTCCATCCCACAAGATCCACAGCTTCATAGCTGTTTGAGCCCCTTGTTTCATTCCCCATGTCAGTCCATACTATTGAAGGACTTTCTCCTCTCTGCCGACCGTCTACTCTACCAAACATGATGTCCTTCTCCGGGAACTGTTCTCTCTTGATCGCATGCTCAATTATATGAGATATAAATCTTGCCATCCTCATTTCTAATGCACAATTAACTCTACTGTTCCCCAAACAGGTGTGTTTGTCCTGGCAGCAGTCACCTTTCTTTGCCAACACCATAATTAAAAGGCGTAAAATCTTCTTCAGTTCTCCTTATTCATGGTCTTGCTTTTGCATTTGTAAGAGATGAGTGAAAATAAAATGACTACGGTCAGACACACGTAAGTAACAGATTTGTTCAATACAATATTCATAATGTTCTCCACTAATTTTTTCATTCTGTTGGATTTATTTTCTTCAGAATGGGCATAAATACAGATAGTGACCAGTCAGTTGTTCAGATAGCAGTTTTCCTAAATTCCTGACGTTATAATTTATAAATGATCAAGGGTCCATGGGTGAGGGGGGAGCAGGGAGAGAGGGGGAAAATGAGAAGCTGATATCAAGGGCTCAAGAAGAAAGTAAATATTTTGAGAATGATGATGGCAACAAATGTACAAATGTGCTTGACACAATGGATCGATGAATGGATTGTTGTAAGAGTTGTGCGAGCCCCCAATAAAATGATTTTAAAAACTAGCATTTATAGCATTACATACTTTTGTTTAAACATCTCAGTTGTTATCCAAGTTGGATTCAGAATAGAATGTAAAACAAGCGATATTGCTTGGGTAAAAGCAGAGAATACCAAAAGTATGTTTACTTTTATGGTCTACCTAAAGTCATTCAACTGCATAGGTCCTAACAAATTTTCATTAACACTGTGAATGCAGAGGGGTAGTGGGGAGGAGATGAGTCACTTAGGGTTCAGTATAGCAATAATGAAACCCACAACCTCCCACTAGTTCTTAAACACTTCCTCCCCCCAACTACCATGGCCCCAATTCTATCTTGCAAACCTGAGTAGATCAGAGGAGGCACAGTGGTACAGATGGGAACTGGAGATGTGGGGAATCTAGGACAGATGAACCCCTCAAGACCAGCGGTGACAGTGGCGATACCAGGAGGGAAGGGGGCGTAGAAAGGGGGAATCCATCACAAGGATCTACATATCACCTCCTCTCTGC
>NW_022107431.1:98161592-98162744 GCF_000313985.2 Echinops telfairi | reverse complement strand
ATTGTGATGAATTGTATGAGCCCCAATAAAATGATTTTTTTTTAAAAAAGGTCAATTAGCTCACACAGAGTTAATTATTTATCTGTCCATGAATTCAGCTATGGTCTTTGTCAAGTCAAAGAAAGTCTACCTCATAATAGCTCTTTTTCTCCAAAATTATGATGAAAAAGACACCACTTAGGACTAATATGATACCTTTTGCTGATTCTTAGTAACTTTTAGATTCTTCTGTGCTTTGATTTAACCAAATCTTTAATTAAATTATTTATTTATGATATGTAAGTTTGAAACGTCCTACTTTCTCTAGGAAGACTAGTAATCTTAAACCAGGATGACCTGACATATGGTAGTCGTAACTGGAAACGAAGCCGTGGTTTGTGCTCACTTTTGATACCTACCGTTCTTCACAGTGCTTCAAGTGCATTTGATTACCTTGCACAGCAGGTCCAATTGATTTTTTCTTAAATTAACCCCCAAAAGATTGTTTCTTCATCAAATAAAGAGCTGTCACACATTAAACTTTGTTTAAGGAGACTAAAGAGGAGCAGTCAAAGCAATTAGCCTCCCATGGCTTTTGAATTTACCAAACTACTTCTTAGAAACCCAGCATTCAGGAGACAGTCTTTATTCACAGATGGTTTAACTGTCTATATAAAACAAAATCCAAAGCATCTACAAAAATCAAATATCTAGAAGTAATTAATGTGTTGCACAAGACCATAGGATACAAAGTTAATAAGCTTGTTGACAGATACGCAATTAAAAAAGAGTGTTTGAAATGTAATAGAACTATACCATTTATAAATATTTCAAGTAGGACATGCTTAGGGATACATCTAGTGAAATATGTAAAGGATGACCACATAAATTAATGGGGGGAAAGAGACCAATCTCACCTGAAGAAAAGTTCTAAATGGGTTATGTAGACAATCCACTGTTAAAGAAATGTAGTATACCTGACTCCTTGATTTGGCTAGACACAATATAACTTCCTTCAAAAATGTACTTTGTGAGCAGGGGGGGAAACAGTAACTTTACAATGAAGAATACCATATATACTCGAGTATACGCTGGCACAAATATCAGCTGAGGCACCTATTTTACCACAAAAACCGCATAAAAGACTTGGCTCATACACGAGTATATACGGTA
>NW_022107431.1:98158866-98160140 GCF_000313985.2 Echinops telfairi | reverse complement strand
CCGTCATGCTTCACAGTTATCTCTTTGAAACAAAAATTAAAGTGTATGCTTTTAGGATTGCCTGAGACTTGTAATGTGCTATGGGACCATCTAAGTCAGTAGTTCTCAACCTTCCTCATGTTGTGGTGACCCCCCCAACCATAAAACTATTTTCATTGCTACATCATAACTGTAATTTTGCTACTGTTATGAATTGGGAGACCCCTGTGAAAGGGTCGCTCAACCTCCAAAGGGGTTGCGACCCACAGGTTGAAAACTGCTGATCTAAATATTCTAAATACATGCTAAAATAATCACAAAGCAACAACCAATATCGCTTTTGTAACATAATATTACTGCTTAATTGACTGGAGTTTTTTAATTGTTTTCACATATATATATATGTCATTTTATTGGGAGCTCTTACAGCTCTAATAATCCACACATCAATTGTATCAAGCACATATGTACATAAATTGCCATCATTTTCAAAATATTTTTTTCTTCTTGAGCCTTTGGTATCACTTTCTATTTTTCCCTCCCTCCCCCACCCTCCACTCTCATGGCCTCTTGATTAATTATAAATTATTATTTTCACCTCTTCCACCCTCCACTGTCTCCCTTTACCCATGTTTCTGTCGTTAGTCCTTCTTGAGGGTGGGAGTAAGAAGTGTTATAAATAGATCATTTCTATTGGTTCCCCCTTTCTCCCTCTTTTCCCCCACTTCCCCCTACCCTCATGGTATCGCTACTCCCATTATTGTTCCTGAGGGGTTTATCTGTCCTGGATTCTGTGTATCGAGAGCTCTTATCTGTACCAGTGTACACGCTCCAGTCTAGCCAGATTTGTAAGGTAGAACTGGGGTCATGATAGTTAGGGAGAGGAAGCATGAAAGAACTAAAGGAATGTTGGGTGTTTTGTCAGTGCTACATTGCACCCAGGCTGGCTTGTCCTGTCCTTGAGACCCTTCTGTGAGGGGATGTCCAATTGTGCCCCCTCTTTTGCATCAATATGATTGTTTGTTTTGGGTCTTCTGATGCCTGATACCTGATCCCGTTGACACATTATGATCACACAGGCTGGTAATTTCTTCCATGTGGGCTTTGTTGCTTCCCTGCTAGATGGTTGCTTGTTAATTTCAAATCTTTAAGACACCAGATGCTATCTCTTCTAATAGCCGGGCACCATCGGCTTTCTTCACCACATTTGTTTATATTTGCTGATGGACCCATCTTGGCTTCTGTGGCTGTTTTGGGAAGCTGAGCATCATAGAATGCCAGGTTATTAGAACAAA
>NW_022107431.1:98155932-98157376 GCF_000313985.2 Echinops telfairi | reverse complement strand
CAAAATAATAATTTATAAATTATCAATGGTTCATGGTTGAGCAGGGAGCGGTGAGGGAGGGGAAATGAGGGCTCAAGTAGAAAGCAAATATTTTGAGAATAATGATGGCAACATATGTACAAATGTGCTTGACAAAATGGATAAATGTATGGATTGTGATGAGTTGTACGAGCACCCAATAAAGTGATTTTTTTTAAAACAGTCTTTGATCTAGATAGAGTAAGACTTTCCCCTATGTAGTTAGGATTGGATATTAAGGTCACATTATGAAAAATATTGTATCTAAGGTAGCTGTTAGGAACTTTGGTCATGTAGTGGTTACATGTTGGGCTGCTACACACAAGGTTGGCTGTTGAAAACCATTAGCAGCTCTGTGGCAAAGAGTGGAGTTTCTATTCTTGTAAATAATTAAAGTCTCAGAAACTCACAGGGAAGTTCTACCCTGTCCTATAGGGTCACTATGAGATAGCATCCACTTGATGGCAGTGAGTTTGGTTTTGAGGCTTGGAAGAAAACTTTGAAGGAGCCCTGTGGTGCAGTGGTTGAGTTCATCACCAAAAGGCAGGCTATTTCTAAATTATCAGCTGCTCCCTGAGAAAATCTTCCTTGAGGATTCAGAGCCTTGGACATTCTTTCAGCAGTCCTACTTTGTCTTTTGTGATCAAAATGAGTCAGACTCTAAACAACAGCAACACATTCATGAGATTAATTGAGAAACACCTTTATTTAGAAAATATAAAACCTAATTCACTACCACTGAGTGGATGCCTACACATAGTGACCCTGTAGGAAAGGATAGAACTGTCCCTGTGGGTTTCCAAGACTGTAACTCATGTGATTAGAAAGCCCTATCTTTCCCCCTCGACGCAGCTGGTGGTTTTGAATTGCTGACCTTGACAATAGTAGCCCAACAAGTATCCACTATATTTATAGGGTAACTAGGAGTAAGCCTCCTTCAGATGGCAGTGAGAGTGAAATCTGAAACTAGAATAGATTTTCTGCACGATCAGACGACCATGTTTTCTGTCTGTATATCATACTGTGGTGACTTGCATGTTTCTGTAATGCTGCGGCATTGGCATTTCAAATACAAATAGCATCACCCAATGTGGACAGATTTCAGCAGAGCTCCTTGAAGGACAGAACAGAGGAGAAATGGGAAGTTCTGAGGGATCTATAACTGAAAACTTTGATTAGCCACAGAACATTATCTGATACAGTGCCAGAAGATAAGGCCCTTTGGCTGGAAGACACAGAATATGGCTGGAGAGGAGAAGACTGATTGACTAATTTGGACGCTAATGACATGGCCGAGGTATAGATTTCAAGCCTTTATTTCTTTGAGACAGGACTCAAATGAGAAGCAACAACTGCAAGCATGTATTGATGATGGGAATGTAGAATATATGAAGAAAAATTGAATTCCATAAAAAATGAAACGAAA
>NW_022107431.1:98146855-98154095 GCF_000313985.2 Echinops telfairi | reverse complement strand
TGATGGCAACAAATGTACAAATGTGCTTGACACGATGGATGGATGGATTGTGATAAGAATTATATGAGCCACAAACAAAATGATTTAAAAAAAAGAAGAAGAGTAAGTGCTTCATCAGCCTGTTGAAACATTTCAATTGATATTCAGTCAATTCCTGGAGCCTTGTTTTTGGCTAATGCTTTTAGTGTAGTTTGAACTTCTTTCTTCATTACCATTAATTCTTGCTCATGTGCTAACTCCTGAAATGATGGAATGTCCATTATTTTATTTAAATACAGTGACTGTGTGTTCTTTCCATATTCTTTTGATGCTTCTTGTATCATTCAATGGTTTTGCCTGTAGAATCTTTCAATATTGCAACTTGAGCCTTGAATAGATAAAAGTTATCAAAATTTAGAAGGTAGTGGTGAGCCTGAATTATATGTGGATGGCATGATTGTATACATAGCAATTGTTGAGGAATCTACATAAACCTAAACACAGGAATGAAAGGCTAAGGATACTGAAATTTAAGCAATGTATTTGTGAACATTGAAGAAAACTGAGGTATTTAAACATTTCAGAATCAAACTATAAAAATGTTAAATGCAAAGCCGGACATTCTTACACTTCCTCAGTTCCAAATCACAATTTACCAACAATTTCAATGAAAATATCTTCTCTATTGGAAAGAAATGTACGGAGATTCATCTCAGTAATTCTACAACACATGATGCATGATGGGCATAATGGTTACTCGTGGTTCTCCAGTAATTTGCTTTGCCCATGTATATCAGTATGAAAGTAGGATAAATCATTGGGAAAAGTAATAAAAACTTTTTTTTTTGCAATAAAAAATACCAAACTATTACTTACATGTAAGATTTTGTAGATGATCACAACTTTACTTACTCAAATGTTCAAATTGTTCAACCAAAATAATTATATTTACTTTTTTCTAATTAAAATGGAAATATGAAAATGTGTTCACATTTGACAAGACTTAATGAGTTATCATTATACAATTTGATAGAATATTTTTCCTCATGAAACTACTTTATTTTTATATTCCAAAATCTATATAAATATAAATTTATATTCCAAAATCTATTAAGAATTGATATGCTAATCCTCATATTCTGAAGGAGTTTCTAAAAAGTAACTACCCATATTTCTAAAGACTCAAAATTAATTATCTGTCTAAAACTGTAAGATTTTTCTATACACTCTTCCCTGTTTTATTGCCTTCTTCTCTGGTATGATAATCTTCCAATGTGAAACTGCTTTTTCAATGTGTATTAAAAGGTTGGCAGTGGGAGCCTATCATCTGCTTCTTGGGAGACAGACACAGCAGGCTGCTTCTACAAAGATTTATAGCTTTAGAAATCCTTTGGAGAAGTTCATTTGCTAAGAGTCAGAATAGACTTGAGGTCAATGTGTTTTACTTTGGCTTTGGTTCGGTTTGGCTTGGTATGGGTTGGGTTTTATTTCTTCCAGTAAAATCCTCTGTAGCTCATTCAATGGACTTAACTTTGGTCTGATCAGGGCAGAATTCCTGAAATTCTGTCCACCACCAGGTCTACTTTGAAGGACACATTAAAGAGCACCAATGCAGGTGAACTAAATGGCTTCTTTCTGCCTCAGAGGGTCACACTGCGATTCTCACTTGTATCAGCAGAGTCTAAAAGCAGAAAAATACCCAACCTGTAGATTCCATTGGAGAAGTTTGTGTTTTACCACTGGTTTATCACTACCTACCAATGGTAGCTACTATATAAGACTCCCTGAAAAATTTGCTATGTAGAAAATAATATTTATGAAAAACATAAATATGTCCCATTTACAAGGATTCATGGTTATGAAGGGGGGAATGAAATGGAATATTAATATAATTAGCAAATATTAAGGTAATGAACATATGAAAATGAATGCAATACCTAGATTGGATGAAGGCTTATTAATAACCTGCAATGTGCAGATGATACAAACTTGCTTCCTGAAAGTGAGGAGGGTTTCAAATACTTGCCGATAAAGATCAAGGATTGCAGCTTTCAATATGGATCCACAATTAATGCTGTTGGAAGCAGCAGTCAAGAGATCAAATGATTCATTTCATTGGGTAAATATACTGCACAATACTTCTTTAAAGCATTGAAAAATGAGGATATTATTTTGAGGACTACGGTGTGCCTGATCCAGGTCATGATATTTTCAATTGTCGCATATGCATGGGAAAGTTGCATATGGAATAAGAAACTGAAGATAAACGGATGCATTTGAACGATGGGGTTGGCAAAGAATATTGACAGTACCATCTGTCCTTGAAATACAGCCAAAATGATCTTTAGAGACAAGGATGGAGAGACTTTGTCTCGTGTAATTTTGATATGCTATCAGGAAAGACCAGTCCCTGGAGAAGGACATCATGGAACCTGGTAAAATGGAGGGGCGGTGAAAAAGAGGAAGGTCCACAATGAGGTGGACTGACATAATGGCTGTAACAATGGGCTCAAACATAAGACCAATTGTGAGGATGGAGATGTTTTGCTGTTGTACATAGGGTTGGTGAGAGCCAGAACAAACTCAGTAGCACCTAATAAAACCAACAAGGCAAGGAAGATTTATACTCCAAATATCTGATCATAAAGAACTTTATGATCTGATAACAAAATCAGCCACGGTTTTATATTAAATAAATTTCCAATGAACTAAGTGCTAGCTATGTATTAAATGCAGCAAAAATCTTCCATCTCTGTTTTTCTTTTTGTTTGTGTGCTTTTTGGTAAATGCAAAATTAGCTCAACTACTTTGGACATGTCTAAAGGGAGGACTTAATACATAGCAGAGGGTCAGAGAAAAAGAGAAAGCCCTTCAGCGAGATGGATTAACACAGCAACTGCAACACAGGACTGGGCAGCAGTTCCTTCAGTTGTGAATAGAATAGCTGTGAGTTGGAACTGAATTGATGGCACCTGTCAACAAATGTGTATCTATACATATATGCAAAAATACATATATACAACCTTGCTTGCTGGAAGTAAGGAGGATTTAAAACACTTGCTATGAAGATCAAGTATTGAAGCTTTCCATATGGATCCATGATCACTACGCTTGGAAGCAGCAGCCAAGAGTTCTTATATAAATCGTAGTGGCTAAGTGTAATGAAGTCAATTCTGAGTCATGACAACTCCACATGATTCGGAGTAGATTTACTTCAGGGGGGTTTCTTGGCTGTAATCTTAAAAGGAGAGGTAATCTTAATACCAAGACTTTTCATCCGTGGGATCTATTGGGTGGGTTCAAAACACCAACGTTTACGTTAGCAGTTGAGGGCAGGTGCTCACCCTATGGTACAGATATCAACAAAAAATTCAATTGGAATTAAATTCATGTTTTACAATGAAGGCTGATTCTAAGTGTGTTATTATGGTACAGGTTTGAAGAAGGAAAACAAATTTTCAGATGTGAGTAACTCGGTATTAAAACTGTCAAAGTAAGGGTTGGTAATGCTTGGCTGATTTCAAGTGACATTTTGTCATCAGAGAAAATAATTTTTAATACATTTTAAGTATCTGATATCTGTTTGCATTTAAATATGATAGAATTAAATCACTTGATTTCTGTCAATGATTGATTTCCTATTTTTCTGTTTTATTTACTTATTTATTTACCTACTTATTTATAGGTAAGATGACCAATGCCATCTTTTTTGTCTGAATGCTAAATGAACACAATTACAAACTATAAGTTCATTATTATACACAGTCATGTATTCAGAAAACCAATCATTTAAATTTTTCTTTAAAATTGACTTCAGAAAGAAATAAGAAGAGACTTCTATAATCTAACCCATATTAAAGAAATGTAAAGAAACAGTAAAATTAAAGCAGCCTGTCTAGGTTTTTCTTTGCTTCCTTATTTCCATAATATTGAACATTAGATTCAGAAGCAGGGATTTTTATTTTTCCTCTTCTTTATTGAATAGAATCAATAAAATGTAACTGAAGTTAACATCATAAAACTTAACTGAACTTCCCCCAAACATAAAATTTTAAGAGAAGACATCACCGGAAGTGCTCACCTTGGTGATGCGGAAAAAAAAGGGGAACTTTTCAGGCAAAATAAAAATCTTCCTCCTTTTTAATAATGTGCTGTAGAAATTAGTTAAGTGATTAAATTGAGTAAGGTCTTTGTGTTGCAGAATGGAGGAGTGTGTTGAAAGGGGAGAGTTTCTTCCCCTAATGGTAAATTTAGCACATTTTATGCAATCCCCCATCAAAATGTCACGTTAATCTGTCCAGACCTAGTTTAGAAGCAGGCAGCACATAAAAGTTAAGTAGGCTTCTAGAAAAGAGGCAGTTTTCCAAAGAGATGCATGGCCCACCCTGATACACACCTACTCACCATTATCCTCCGCCCCTTCACAAGCAACACGCGCTGTCCTGAGAACAGAACAGATGCAAGCTAGAGCACGATGTGACCTGCTTGAATAAGCTTATAGAAATATCAACTTATTATTATACGTATGAATCACTCTAATTTTAATACATGACTTAAATTAAAATGAACTTTAATAATGTAAGTAATTTTAGTGACCTTTTAAGTTTACAGACACTAAATACTTGTACATTTCAACATGCTTTTATTATAAAGAAGCATGACTTGGGTTTCTACATCTGTTCATTTAGAAACTGTCACAATTTTCTGAATGAGACATATTTGAAAGCTCCCTAGTGCATGAGGTGGTTTGCGACGTATGCCAATAAGAGGAAATGGACATTAAAAAGGAATTGATTTCTGGGAGGCAAATAAAGCTTCAATAAAGAGACTACTGGAGAAAAACTTAATAGCATAATTAATATGGACATCCCAGGAAAACACTTATATTGGTTATATAGTTTGGAGATAAAAAAAAAGAACATAATGTTGGAGCCAGACCACTCAGAGCTTAAGCCCTAATTCATGCATCATGTTAACTGAGTTTTCATACCTGGTGTCCCTAGGAAAATCAGGTTGTATTTTTTCATTTTCTTTTTTTTAAATATTTAAAGTAGGATATCAATTTATATCTCATTCAATTATAGCTAAGCCCCATAGCAAGATGATATGAAATGTTCCATGTGCAGCATCTGGAACAAAATATTTTTTGAGTAAACTTTGGTTTTCTTCCCCTTGGTTTCCTGGTAGCGCAGCACCACACATGAAGCAGCTTTTCTACTGCTGCAGATGAGCCTCATTGATCCCCTACTTCTCCTGAACTGAACAACTGTAGCGTCCGTCCTAGGGTTATGGACAATGTACAGTGTTAAGGAAAGGACACTTTTTACACGAGAAAGTATAGCATCTTGCTTCCTTCCTAGGAGAGAATAAGGTGAGTACGGGGTGCATCTGTGTCTGTGTTTACACAGGCGTTGGGGTAAAGGTGAGAGAAGATTATGAACTCTAAGAGTATGTGGTAGAATGAGGAAGTTTGTACTGAAACTATTAGAGAAGTAAGGAGCCTTATCAAGAAAAGAAAGCATGGTTAGGAAAGCAACATGCAAATACAGAATGACAAAAGTCTAGAGGAATTCTTTAATGCTGATACTAATAAGGAAAGAAAACAAGTCACGATTAATGTAGGTTTTGATGTCTGATGTGATGGCTAGGAGTTACTACAATTACTTTAGCGTTTTCAAGTCCAACAAACTAATTTGTTTCTGAATCCTAAAAAGAACCAATTCAAGCATATCAAATTACTTGAGCACATGAGCACATTTGTATTCATTTTTACGGAGAAATTCAGAGGCCAATTAAAACCAGGAGAAACCGCCTTTCCTCAGTTAAATTAGCATAGACCAAGAAGAGGAAGCAATACTCTGACAATGGGGATCTCGATGTTCAGTGCGAATAGAAGTAAGATGGGCAAAAAGCACAGCAAGGCGATCTGACAGTGTGTGTGAATGCTTTAAAATATGTTTTATTATCCTCATACCATATTAATTTCACTTCCCTTTAAACTCTCCCCAAAGAATAATTTTATGTACCAAATTTTTATGAACAAAGATATTTAACTACTGGGGATGTGTAACCTCTATGAACCCCAGTGTTCAATTTAGCACAGGCCCCACAGGGAGAAGAAACATTTGGAAGTAGAATCCAAGTGTAGTTCCATAATATCTCAGAGAGAAACAGATGTTCACTTTTTTGAGAATGACAATAAAGAGTACGAATTGCTAACGGTTATTAACACTCTGTAGAGATGAATTGTATTCCCAGGATTTAACAAAATTTTACGTCAAAATGAGTGATGCTATAGTGGTTGCTAGGTGGCTTCGAGTCTGTCCCAGCGACTAGGACCCAGGGACAACAGAACACTGGCCAGTCTCGTCCCGTCCTTACAATCGTTGCTATGTTTGAGCCCACCGTGCCCATCCACCCGTGAAGGCCTTCATCTGTTTTTGATGACCCTCTAATTTACCAACCCTGGTATTCAATCCAAAAATGTTTGAAATGTTATTGCTTAGAGTAACATGTTATTAATTTCCACATTTAGGTTTAGCCCACACCTACTGTAAACTTATAAACAAGGTAGAGCTAGGCCTTGGGGTTTCCAAGACGGTAAGTCTCTGTAAAAGCACATTTGCTCTCACTGCCACCCGGTCAGCACTGACTCCTAGTGACCTCCTGTAGGATCCCGGGCCTGGAAGTGTTTGCAGGAGTAGAAAGCTCATCCCGCGGACTTGCTGGTGGTTTTGAAGTGCCGACCATGCAAATCTCAGCCCAACTCAACACCACGACACCACCATGGATCCAAGTCGGAGCAGACAGCCCCTCTTTGTCCTACAAGGAGAAAGGTGTGAACTGCCAGCCTTGAGGGCTGCAGCTCAACACATTCAACTCACTGCACCACCAGGGTTCCCTGGGTTTCAATGCATTCTTTAGTAATTCTTAGGTTTTTCACTTACTGTTGTTACAATTTATATCTTGGTACTGGCTATTTATTATTATTTTAGTTTATTATTGCCAATGCAAAGAAACAGTATGTATTTTTATACATTGATCTTGTTCTAGGAAACATCTCAACTACATTCAATTTATTAATGCTTTGAATTTTTTTAAGATAAAAATGTTATCTTATTTTAATATTAAAAGTTTATATATTCATCTAAAATTTTTACACCTCTATTTCCTTGCCCTTCCCTGAGGTAAAGTTGAAAACTCCAGGACTCTGCTCCATTAAACAGTAACAGTGGGAATGGGCTGCCTTGACTGTTACAAA
>NW_022107431.1:98144358-98145825 GCF_000313985.2 Echinops telfairi | reverse complement strand
CTTTTTTCCTCCACTTATGTGTTCTTGATGTCATCCTACAGCTGGCCCTGTTTTGTCATTAATGTTCATTGCATCTGTTCTTGAGATTGTCTCTAAATTCAGATGGGATACACACAAGATTGTGTTTTGACTGTCGTGGGCTTGTTTTAATTTTCTTCAACTTCAACCCCAACTTACATATGAGCAGTTGATGGTCTGTTCTAAGTCAGTACCTGATCTCACATTGTCTAATGATATTTAGTATCAACATTGTCTTCCCATAGATACACAGTCAATTTGATTCCAGTGCATTTCACTTACATAGTCACCATTTACATTGTTGAATAGCATGTTGTTAGTCTAGCAAAATTCTATGATGTGATTGCCAGGTTTGAGTCCATCAGCAAGGCTGTATTTACCAACTAATGAATCTTTCTGTTTGCTTCCCATTTTTACATTCCAATCGTCAATACCAATGCATCTTGATTGCATATTTGACTAATAATAGAGTAAAAAGTTGGTAGACTTCTCCATGTTTTCTAAGTTGGCTTTCATGTTTGGCACATATATTTGAATAATAGCTTATTGACTATTGTTGTCCTTTTAGGTATATGGATATCATTCTATTATAGATACTATTATACTTCAAGATAGATCTTGAAATGCTCTTTTGATGATACTGTAATGCCATTCATCTTGAATTTTCCATTTCTGGCATACCAAACCATAAATTGTCTGACACAAATGGCTTTTCTTAGTCTATTTCAGTTCATTAATGCATATGATACTGATCTTTATACAGTGTAGTTCATTTTTTATGACTTCCAATGTTCCTACATCTTATGCTTTGTGCATTCAATGTCCCAACTATTAATAAGTATTTAAAGTTTTCTTCTTCTGGAGCAATGAAGGTCCTGAAAGCTTTATTCAGTCCATGCCCTTCATGGTCTACTCTAATCGAGGAGGCTGCTGCTACTCATTCATATATATTTTGCCTGCCATCCACCTGAGGAGCTCATCTTCTGGCACTATCTAGACTAGCAAAAATAAATAATCTGTCCTGAGGGACTAGTCACAGAAAACCTTTGAATAGCAGTGGGAAAAAGTCAGTAGTCAATTTATTTGCATCCCCAATTGATGCTCAGTGAAGGAAATAGTATTATGGATTTCACTGGGCAAATCTGCTGCAAAAGTTCTATTTAATGTGTTAGTTTTAGAAGTACAGTATGACTGACCCAAGTCATGGTATTTTCAACAGTCTCATATGCATGTGAAAGTTGGACAATGAATAGAAATTGCAGAAGAATAGATTGATTTGACTTATAGTATTGTTGAAGAATATGGAGGGTTCAATAGACTGCTAGAGAACAAATAAATCTGTCTCGGAAGAAGTACAAGAATGTTCCTTAGAAGAAGGATGGCAAGACTTAATCTCACGTACTTTGCACATGGCATCAGGGGAGACCTCAATGAGATGGACTGACCCAG
>NW_022107431.1:98134438-98143775 GCF_000313985.2 Echinops telfairi | reverse complement strand
GAACGTGTTTGCTGAAAGTGAGGAGGCATTGAAACACTTGTTGTTAAAGATCACGGATTTTAGCCTTCAGTGTGGCTCAATCTAAGAAAGACCAAAATCCTCCCAACTAGACCAATAGGTAAAAATCATGATAAATGGAGAAGGGGTTGAAGTTTTCTAGGATTTAGTCTTACTTGGATCCATGATCAATGCTTATGGAAGCAGCAGTCAAGAGATTAAAAAAATGTATTGGAAACAGTAAAGCTGCGGCATAAGACCTCTTTAAAGTATTGAAGAACAAGGATGCTACTTTGAGGTCTAACATGTGCCTGACCCAAGCCATGGTGTTCTCTATGGTCTCATATGCGTGTGAAAGGGGGACACTGACTGAGCAAGTCCATAGGTGGATAGATACATTTGAATTGTGGTGCTGGAGGAGAATATTGAAAGGACCATGGACTGCTGAAAGTACAAACAGATCTGACTTGGAAGAAGTACAGCAAGAGTGCTCCTTGAAAGCAAAGATGGCGAGATTACGTTTTATATAGTTTAGAAGTTCTGTCAGGAGAGACCGGTCCCTGGAGAAGGACATGATGTTTGGCAAAGTGGAGGAGTGGTGAAAAAGAGGAAGGCTCTTGGAGAGATGGATTGACACAGTGGATGCAGCCATGGGCTCAGGCACAGGAACAATTGTCTGTGTAGTGTAGACCATACAGGACTTCCTTCTGTTGTGCAGAGGGTTGCTGTGGGTTGGAGCTGATTCAGTGGGACATAACAACAAAAACATTTTGCACTTGTTTTTTTGGCATATGTATGTTTTTAATATGCTTGGTGCCTGTATTCTTAGTACATAACCTCACCCTTTATACTTTTTTAGCCACATTCTGCTGAATTTTATCTTCCAGCTCTTTTCTGTTTATCACTATTTGTAAAAAATGTGAGTATCTCAAACTCAACATAGTTGCCTTCAACCTTCACTAACTGTACTCTTTACCACGGACAGCTGTAATGGGTCAGCAAAGCTAACAATCACAGATCCCTTCATCATTCCTCCCTCTTACACACCTCTTTCTATCATGTGCCATATCCAGCTTATTTTAAATGGCAATTATTTCTTGATTCTGTACACACCTATCAGTTTTATTACCACTCACTCATCTAGGCAAACCCTTATTATGTCTTAACTTGAAATAGAAGGAATATTCTACCCATCCCCTGCTTTCCACAGAATCCCCCTTTACCTATGTCCCAGTGAGGCTGTGGAGTGAGTACTCTAAAAAACAAACTGACTACTTCATATTCAAATACCTTCAGTCCATCTCCAACTCTTAAGTAATGCCATCCAAAATTCCTACCACATATTCCCTTTCTACATACTGATTCCTATTCAACTAAAGCAGTTATCTCTATACATTTATATTTCATGCCCTTACTAGCTAATGTTTTCAAACACACCCTCAATAAGTATATATGTATTTATATACTACTCGGCTAATTGTTTTCATATTATAGAATATGCTGCTAAAATGATATGGAATAAATAGTAGTAAAACCCCAGTATTTTCTTACATTGGTCATATGGTTCATCTTGAGTTCTTCTGAGGACCTTGGCGATCATGGAGATGACCGTGCTGTAAACAAAGTGAACAACTTTGAAAACCCTGTATTCCACTGTATTCCCCAGGAGAACTTAAAATGAACTGTGCGGCCAGTACAAGAAAAGCAATGGAATATCTATTATTATTTATTTGAAAATTCTTAATGAAAAAAAATCAATTGTAACAGACTATGGTTCCATTTTAGTCAAGCATGTTGAAAATACGTAAATTTAACCAGAGTATTTTGGGATTTGAAATGGTGTGTGGATTTGTGTATGGAAGGATTCATGTTAATTTATCTCTAGGATGCTCAAACCAGACAGCGCCAGCAGCTCAGGACTCCACACGTCATTTCCTTATATGAATCATCCTCGTATAGCCCTAAGCCCAATTTTACCTTTTCTTCTCTCTCTTTAAAATGTTCCCCTTTAGCTACATGTTTGCCTTGCTGCTTTTCAAACACATCATAAGCTTTTTCTAATGTCCAATTTCATACTTATTAGTTAACTTACCAGTTCCCTTAGTTGAAAATGTCTCCTCTATTTTCAACTAGATGAGCAATATCTACCATGATTACTTTACAATTCACATTTTAACACAATCTTTTGTGAATTTTAGTGTTGTCTGTTATCTATTAGACAATGTTACCAGATGCCCCACATGATCAGAATAAGCTTAGACATAATTGTACAGATTAGAAAGCTGTGATGGTTGTTGAATATTGATGTGAAAGTATAGACTCAGAGGCTTAGGATTTTCTCCTACTTCACCATGGATTATAGTACTATCTTCCACTCAATTTTTATAATAGTGGTCATATGTTCCAATCCTTATCTTTCTCACATTGATCATTATTGATCCCCCCCAGCCTCATTTCATATCACTTGTAAGCTACTGAAGCTTATCTTAGGCTTTTCCCCATTTGCTCTTTGACTAATAGTCCTGGAGCTGGCATTTAACTTGGTCGGTGCTGGGAATTCTTTCATGAAACCTCTGCCTGTTCCACATTGACTTCTTGTTGACCATGCTGCGGTATCAACCTACATAGGTATACATGGTCTTACTCTCTCACCTGAAAACACAGTCTTTCTCTCCCACCTGAAAAAGTTTGCACAATATTTTATTGAAAGTAGATATTGATATTTATTGATATTTTACTTTTTTGTCCTGGCATTTTAAAGAACATAATTTATTAATGTCTTTCTCCATTAACTTTATTAAAATGCTGTAGTCCATGAAATGCCAAATAGAGATTCATTGATTTTATAAGTCAACTATTTCTTCACGTATTGCCATCTTTCATCAGCAGTATAATTCAGTCTTTAATACCTGGGAACATCACCTCCCCTCGAAAGTAACACATCAGTTGGATCATTATTTCTAACATTTGATTCTAAGGTTTAATCAGAAATTCTGTTTTATCAGTGCTCAGTGAATTAATCTTACTGGGATCTATTCCAACTAATCAAGCTAAGGGAACTGATGCATGACTTTGGATTATAGTTTTATTCATTTCCAATAAAGAATATTTAAAATAGACTGAATGTCTGTATTAATGGTCAATATTTTCTTTCCAGTTGGAAAGGCTATATGGATAGTCAAATTAAAATATGAAGATTGTTAATTGAGGATAATAACATATAATCAAGAAACAGACCATCTTTCCAGTGTTCCTTGGGAAAGGTATTTAGAGGCTTCCTTTCCTGCTCAGAAGATATATCTAACTTAGAAGGTAAATGCTCATTTTTAAGAGATAATGAGTACTGTTATGTACTTATTCTTTTGTTTAAAAATCTACTGTAAGGATCATATGATGGGCTGGACTATAAAGAGTTTTATTAGTTGAATAAATTCTTATTTTCTAAAATGCTCTGTATTCTAAAATTTAAATAACAGTACAAATGGAGAAATAAATTTATTTTAAAATCTACTTGATAGTAGTTGAGTTTGGTTTTTACAGAAGATCACACGCAAAAAAATCTCTGACATCACCTCCAGTTCTATAGGTGGGTTTTAATATTTAATACTACTGAGGTTCTGTTACTATTTACTTATAAAACATAACTTCAATTAAGTAAGAAATTATATTCTATTTTCTGTCAATACATTATTCTTGCTTAGTGCTAATTAAAAATTACTCGTCTGGGTTATAAGTATGACATTCTTTTAAATTTGTGTTGCCTACAACAGAGTCTTAGATAAAAGATTCCCGTCTCACAAAGATGATCGTTTCTAGGGAGGTAGTACTTTCCTTAGAGTTTTACATGTATGGAGCATGCAATGTTGGTTTCAATCTAGCCAATTTTCATAAAAATAGATATGATTGTTTACAATGAACGTTGAAAAAGAAAATATTATTACTCACAAAAAACTAAACTTAATATAATTTTTCTGTCATTATTCCTGGTGGGGAAATGGGAACTGTGTTCTTAACTGATATTGCATATTCTAAATGAATTCAATTTCAGAAGGCAATTATTAGAAATAATAATTTTGAATCTTTAAACAAAGCTGTTCATGGTCATTCTTTCTGAACTTAGAAAGCCGAATTGTCTACAGAAGTGGTTTATATATCTGTCAATGTCTATTTAAATATCTATTTATATTTCCTAAATGTAAATATCTATTTATATTTCCTAAATGATTGAGAGGGAAAATAAAAAACAAAAAACAAAACCCAGAGTTGAGGTGTGAGAAAAATCAGATGGAGAAAAGGCATGCCCCCCAAACAGCTATGTGAACTTTTAGATGTTTAAAATGTGTATTAAAGGCAATGGGTCCCACAGTAGAATCTTATTTACAAGGCATGGGATGGACATCTAGTTTGCTAAGGCTTTGGGACAAGGTTAATTCATTTAGAAGGAATTACACCCAAAGAATGAATAAAAACAAACTAATTAATAGAGAATGATGTTCACACATAAGAACAATTCTTACCCATGAAATTTGTAAAACAAACTATTCAACACATGAAAAAATAAATCCCAGATTCAACAATTATAGTAGGTGACTTTAACACACTGCTATCAGAGAAAGATGGATCACTGCAGAGGAAGTGCAGCAAAGAGGCTAAACACTACAATTAGGCAACTACATCTGATAGACAAACATAGAGCTTTCCATCCAAATGCAAATAAAAAAATCATAATTTTCTCTAGAGCCCATGGCTCATTCTCAAAAATATACCACAGGTTGAGACACAAGTCGAGCCTGAGTAAATTCAAACGAATAGAGATTACTCAGATGCCCTTTTTGGATCACCACACCATACAGCTGAAATCAAAAGAACGACCAGAAAAACAAGGGCAAAACAATTGGAGGATGAACAATGATCTTCTGTGACATGAGTGGGTATTGGTCCAGATTAGAGAGGAGTTTAGGAAGTTTCTAGAAACGAATGAGAATGAGAACACAACGTATCAAAACTTATGGGATACGGCAAAAGCATTTTGATATGTTGTGTTCTCATTCTCATTTGTTTCTAGAAACAAAACCATATTGTTGAGAATGAGGGGGGGTTGAAGCACAGGCCCAAAGCCCATTTTTCCACAATGGAACAACCCCCCTACAGTGGGGCCACAAGAAAGGGATGAGTGAACCAGGGTGCAGTAAAGCATCGATGAAACACACAACATTCCTCTGGTTCCTTGTGGCTTCCTCACCCCCACTATTAAGACCCCAGTGCTGCTTCTCTATTCAGACTAGACTGGAGCACGTGCACAGGTATATAGATAAGAAATGGGAGCTCACGACACACGAAATCCAGGAACAAGAGAGGGATTGGTGATACCAGAAGGGTAGGGAACAGTGGGGGAGGAGAGGAAAGGAGAAAGGGGGAACCAATCACAATAGTCAACACATAACCATACACCTCTCTCCAGGAAGAAAAACACATACACCTCTCTCCAGGGGGAAAAACAACAGAAAACATGGAGGAAGGGAGATAGCGGTCAGTGTGAGATATGAAAATAGTAATAATATGTAATCTATCAAGGGATCATGGTGGTGGGGAGAGTAAAAAGAGGAGCTGATACCAAGGGCTAAATAGAAAGTAAATGTCTGGAAATGAATGACGAGAACATATGTACAAACATGCCTGATGCAATCGTTGTATAGATTGTAACAAGAGTTGTAAGAGCCCCCATTAAAATGATCTTTGAATTAAAAAAAAGAACAATTCTTAGTTGTAAGAGCCCCCATTAAAATGATCTTTGAATTAAAAAAAAGAACAATTCTTACATTTTTAGGATGGCAAAGAACTTTACATTGGCAGTTTACTTACTTTGAGATTAAAGAATTGTCTGGGAGTAAAAAAAAGATGGCTAGGCAGACAATAAAATGGTCACTTGTCCTTTAACTTGTCCTTGTAACTTCTATGTAAACAAAGAAAATCACCTGTATTAAGTATTTTCTTATTTTTAATATAAATATAAAATATTTTAATATAAAGTATATTCAATTACTATTAATATAAAATCATGTTTTTCCTGAACACCCATAAAACATTTTTTAAAAATAACAAAATATAGAAGGTTTCATATATTTCCTTTCAGATATAGTTTCAAGCTTGCTTTATTTTTCCTTTTTTGCAGCAATAAAACCAATTTTATTAAATGGTGACCCTGATTTGCATGCCTTTTTAGTATTTTTTTAGTATTTCTTACTGTGTATAAATATATATATATATTTCATGTACAATATAAAGAACCATATCTTTTCATGTACAATACCAAGAGCCAGAATTTTTGGTTGAAAGAAATGAAGATAAATTCAGTGGTTCAACTATATTAAAAAGAGTTGCACCATAATATGGGACACTCCAGATTTTTTTTGGCTTTAATTTTTTCAAATTACCAAGACTGGAAAAATGATAAGCAAGACTTTTAAGAAATGATGGATATTTATTGCAGAAAATTTTGAATATCATTACTATGACTACACTTTTGTGTAAGGTATAAATTCATTTATAAATTGTTGGAATTAAAAAGTCAACACCAGCCAAATAACATTTAAATATCAGAAATTCATATCACTTAATTCATAGTTTCTTTCTTTCAAGATGGAAATTTAATCTAATTCAAATCTTGGATTTTTCATTAAGGAGTTAGACATGAAAAATAACCTGGACTGTCAAATAAGGGCTATTGATGGGCATTACATGTATAATGACTTTAAAATCTAAGTGTAGACTAAAAAGGGTATAGAAGGGAGAGAGTAAAGTAAGTCATATCAGTATGTTCCGAAAATATTGACCGAGTATATCTATTAAAAGTAAGGTGGTACTGAAAAGAACAAATAAAAATGTTAGCTGCTTCAGTTATCATTATTGGAGGTGCTTATATTATGCTGTTATCCTGACACCGCTGAATGTATATTGTAGATAAAGAAAATGAATAATTGCATTACTATCAATATATCTAGTCATTTCATATCTATAACCATTCCCATTCCCTGTGTCCTTGAAATGCAGGATTCTTGGGAGAGAGGTGTGGAGATAAAGATAGGGAAGAAGCACACCAGTCTGTGTGATCCAAGGACTGTAATTAATAAAACTCAAACCTGAAAGAGGGAATAGTATCAGAGCATAAATTGCAAACATCTGGTTTCCAGAAAGCTATGAATGACAATGGAAGCCCAAAATATATTTTCAGGGTCACCACGTGGATTAAGTCTCTAGTAACCCCCTCTGATCATAGTCAAGGGTGGTGAATACCCTTTCTATCATACAGAGAGCAACAGAGTCTATCATGGCAGATGTAGTTAGGTTGAGGTTTTGGATTGCTTTGTTTAGTCATTGTTTGGGGTGCTTTTTTGTTTTGTTTGTTTGCTTGCTTGCTTGCTTGCTTTGTAAGATTTTTTGTGATTGTGTTTTATTTTATCTCCCTAACCCATCCAAACAATTGTAAACTACAATTCCCAGAACCCCACATGCCTAGTGGGAACCCTTAAAAACCTTGAGCCACCTGTGCTCATGGAAGACAGATCTTGAAACACTAAGTTTCAGGTGTGTCTTTCCCTCTGGAGCTTCTAATAAAAACTCCTCAGGGTTGCTGATAAAAATGATGAGGAATAAAATTATTGATTAAAATAAACATTTTTTACCCAATATTCTGTGTCTACATAACTTATCCAGACCCTCAGAATGGAGCAATGTTCCAAGTATGGGAAGAATAAAATTAAATAAATTAAATAGCCCATATTAAGGAGCCCTGGTGGCATAATTAGTTATATGTTGGGCTGCTCACCACAGGGTCAGCAGTTTGAAACCACCAAGCCACTCTTCTGGATAAAGATGAGGCTTTCTATTCCTGTGAATAATTACAATCTCAGAAACCCAAAAAGCAGTTTTATTCTGTCCTACGGGATCCCTATGAGTCAGAATTTACTTGATGGTAGAGAGTGTATAATTGTCTATGTTAATAGGAAATGATTGAAGAATTTATCTCTAAAGACAATGGAAATGAATTTTCATAAGCTTTTCAGACAACAGATCAAGATTAGAATTCAAAATTCTTGCATTGTTTGGGATGATTTAAATCAGAGCTCAAATGTTCATTGTTTTGAAAATCAAAATCAGTTGTTTTTAATAATGCCTCTTGTCACTACATCACAAATCATGTAAATAAATATGTCCAACCCTTCTTCCCTGACATTTTGTTTTGCACCACAGGACTGTTCAGACTGCCATCTTTATTGTAAGGAGACACAGCGGCCTCTCCTATGAACTCCGGATACCTCTATGTTTGCTACCTTCTGATCCTGTGTCTCACCAGACTGAAGTCTTCCATGGCCATATCGGATGCAAGTGCTTCAGGAACTTACTACTTAGCAAAGTACTAGCAATTACGTTCTCATCATAAACGTTTTGAATGTGGAGGTTTGGTGAGATATGTGGTTCACACCTGGCTTTTCTTGGAGAGATGGAGCTTTTTCCTTCAATTACTATTACCATCACCATGAAAACTTCTCCAAGTCTCTGCTAGTATCCCCACAAGTCCCAGAAACAAGGATGAAGCCACTGTCAACCAGCCTAAAAGTCCAAATTTGTTTCTGCTCTGGTAACAGATAATCATCAAAGCAAGTGGCAGTGGGAATATGCACTCCTTTCAGGGAAGAATTTAGCAATAATTTATGATGCAATGGCTCTCATACAACACAGTGTGGTGTTGGTGCCTTTTTCTAAAAGTTTGGAGTATTCAAAGTCCATACTCTAAAGCACAGGTAAATACCCACCGTGAAGTTATAAGATGTGCGTGGCCTCTCGGCAATAGCCTGAAATCCAAAAGCTCCCCCACAGCAAATCAGGGTGAGCATCTCACCTTCTGTGTTGACTGGAGCATTATAATTCAGCATAGACAAAGCACGAAGGCCGTCATCACTTTGCCAAGCTTGTAAAGAGTGTTTGGGGAAACTCCAGTAAAAGTAGAATTAATACAAAATAGAAGACTCATAAATAGTAATTTAGCCACTGGTCAAAACACCCTTCAGATAATCTTATCTTCACAAGAAACCATTCAATTACTCTACTGGATGGAATGCTGCTTCTCTACGAAGAGTTATACAGTATATTCATAAGACACACACTCAAGGATGTGGCTAGCATATGCTGTGTCTTTTTAAAGTGTCCCTTGGTGCCTCTTATCTCAACATACAGTGGAAAGAAAATATCAGACTGTCATTATGTGCCCAATATGTGCTACATCAGTTGAGGAAATTCAAAATATAGAGCAATGTGCATAATTTATAAGTTTTGCCTTATT
>NW_022107431.1:98132091-98133708 GCF_000313985.2 Echinops telfairi | reverse complement strand
AGCTATGACTATGCTGTATTGACAAAATGAACAGAAAATTATAAGGAGACAAAGCAATATTTACCTAGCATAAGTCAACTCATTAGCACTTTTCTTTTTCTTAACAACAAAATGCTGAACTTAATCAGTTTTGTTGTTGTTTTAACTTCAAAAATCAGCCACAAAATGACTTCAGCGAGTGATAAAAAACAGGGGAAAAAGATATGACTAATGGACAAGATTCTTAACACAACTAATTTCCTTTTACTGCCTCCCTCTTTTTCTCTCTGCAATATGCATCTGGGTACACGAGCTGCTACATTTAATAACCGCAGTTTGTAGGAAAATGGTGGTGGCTCTGCTGTCATTTTTGTCTTAATGACTAGCTCATGAGTCATTTAAAAATGAAAAGATAATTTGAGTACTTAAGGAAGTTTAGGCAGCTGAGAAATAAAGGAAACTAAGCATTCTGGCAAGGGAAAGCACATCATTTAAATCAGTATGGACCAAAGGTATCATTTTGACTCTCTAAACTAGAAGCGGAATAATAAGTCCTTCATTTATCTCTAGAGAAAGGTTAGTGTAACTTGGACACACTTAAGCAATCTGTATGGCTATTAAACAATAACCTAACACAGGCCCCAGGAAGCACATCCTTTCTACAATAGGATGCTTAATTTCTGGTTTTATGGGCTTTGATCGATTGAATTGGATCCTCTGGACCTGTGAATAAATCTGTTTAGGTATATGTGGGGACAAAGCTGTTTACTCCTGTGGTAGTTACAGAATCTCATGTCAGCTTCTGGATATTAAGAGTAAAGGGGTGAAGTTCAGCTTGTCAATAGGTCACAAGGTAACAACCACCAGGAAGATTCTGGGAACTTCCTCTTTTTCTCCTGGGAAGAGGACCACTCTCTCTCCTTCACATTCCTGATGACAAGACACGTGGCACTGCACTGATAGCAGCCAGAGCCCTGGAGAGGCTTCCACTGCCACTGAACCCACATTACTTTCCACGGCTGGCCTGTGATTTTCCTGCATTCAGCATCATTGCATGTACTGTGTGAGTCTGAAGAGGAACTCACGGACTCATATCAGACTTATGGACTAATATAGAACTTATGGACTTGATCTGGACTGGTCTGGGATGTCACATTGATGCATAATTACTTCTTGATATAAAGTTCACTCTTACCCATATATGAGTGTCTCCAAATTTGTTTCTCTAGTCAACGCAGTCTAACACAACTCCTTAGGCAAATGGGACAGGACCACCACCTTCCACAGTTCATGGCCTGTGGGAGAAAGCTAATGGTTCAGCCATGGGAGTTGACGAAGCAATCGCTGACCTCTCTCCGTCTGACATAAACAGACACTTGCCTCCTGTTCCCTGACTAAAGCTGCAGAAGGCAACAGGCTGCAAACTTATCGGTTACTTCATGTTCCCAAACTCATCCTCCCCTCCTGTCTATGAACAATGTGGCTGATGTGTTAATAGTTCTTTGTAAACCTTCAAATTCTGAACTGCCCTTTGTGTGTCAACCTGTCACATGCTGCAGGAGGTGTGCAGGGAATGTATTTAAGCCTACTCCTAATACAGGTCAGGGCCCTGGAGTGTCTATACTTCAAGGACTCCCC
>NW_022107431.1:98129427-98131068 GCF_000313985.2 Echinops telfairi | reverse complement strand
GGGGGGGGGACTGGTGAAAACATAAATAGCACCAGAACATTACTTGATGTGCTGTCTGCAAATGAGCCCCGCAGGTGTAAGGAGATCAAATACAGCTGAACTGCCTCCTCGAGGTGGAATCCACTTTAATGATGTGGCTGGGATAAAGCGTTCAGGACTTTCCTTTTCTGGGATGGCATGATTCAAAAGGAGAAGAAACAACCGCAAACTTCCATTAATTAGAATAGGCACTATAGGAAGTATAAATCTAGGGAAATTGGAGATCTTAAAAATGAAACAGAATACATAGAGATGATTATCTTACATATTAGTGAAATGAAATCAGCTGGCATTGGTCATTGGGAGTCAAGGGTGGTCTCCTAAGCCCAGAATGAAAAATCAAAGATGATGTCACATTTCGTATCAAAAAGAACATTTCAAAGTCTATACTGCAGTGAAACACTGTGACAGGACGATATCCACATGCCTATAAGAAATAACAGTTCATACAACTATCATTCAAACTTGCAATCTTCACACATTCTGATTCATTTCTCACCACGTCCTTGGGTCTAATTTTATATAAAGTGGCCACGGAAGGTTTTGCTCAAAAGGAGCCTCTTAGCAAGAGCCCTAAGAAAAGAATGAGCAAGCCATGTGACTAGATAGGGGAGTGGTCCACAAAGGAGAGACAGTGACTGCAAAGGGCTGAGAGAAAAGAAAACTCGGTATGTTGAGTGAACAGTGAGGTAGGGCGGAATCTGAGGAGGTCAGGGACAGAATGGCTGTTAGATAAGGTCACAGAGCCAGCAAGGGGCCAGAACATGAAGGATCTTGTAAGTCATGGTCAAGAAACTTGGGGTTAGCTGTGAGAGATCTGGTGATTTAATGCAAGAATGTTGAGCAGTTGATAGAAAGGACCTGACTTAAACGTCAGAGATGCAATCTAGCTGCTATGTGAACAATGGGTTGAAGATAGGCCGAAATGCAAGAAAAAAAGGAATACCTACATTATTCAAGCATTATGATGAATACTTATTTACTTTGAAGTTCAACATAATTATATCATTTAATTTGTTTACATTGATTTCTTTCAATATTTTTTTTCATTTTAAAATGTTTGGCTATTCAAATACCATGTGTCCTGAACTGTATGTGATAAATGAACAAGTTTGTTTTCATATTCTAGGGACAGTGAGCCGAAGCTTGAGCAAGCACCCTACCATTCCTTAAAACAGTAGAACCCAGGACCTCAGCACCATCGATTCTGGAAGGAATGTTTTTATGCAATGCAGTCGAGTTCTGAATCAACTTTTCCCATAAGAAACAACTGATAAGGATTTAATCCATTCTCCACTACCACGTTTTTACCCTAAACTTTCCAAAACACTACACAAAAATTTCAAATTAAATAAGTTCAGAGTTAAATCATATAAATCAAATAAGGAACACAACATTAAAAAGGTTTTCAGCAATTGCAGTACGGCCCCTACCTTGAGACGGATGAGGATCTGGATCTGCGGACACGAATGCGCAGAGCAGGATGGGGAGAGAGGCATTGTTTGGAAGGGAATCTCCTCCCATCAAATCAACTGGCAGCTGCTTTTCAGCAGTTTTTTTCCCTTCTTTGCCTTTTTCACTAGGACCTGATTGGCTTTCTCT
>NW_022107431.1:98089669-98123558 GCF_000313985.2 Echinops telfairi | reverse complement strand
ATAACAAAAACAATCCATTGCCATTAGTTGCCATGTAGAATTTTTAAGACTGCAACTTCAGAGATGCAAACACTCACCATTTTCCTGTGGGTCTGCTAGTGGGCGTGAACCTACAACCATGCAATGAGCAGTTCGATGCTCACTTGATAGTACATGTTGGGAAACATCAACCTTATTTACATACATACTGCAACTGTGAAGTCAGAGTTAAATTTTCTGTTGTTTTGCTTTCTTTAGGTAATCGGTCAGGAACTTACAGGAAAGCCTCCAAGTTTAGTTGATTTTGGAGGCTTGACCTCCACACACTTACCTTGTCTTCTTGGTTGTCTCGGCTTGAAAAGTGCTTTTGTTAGCTGTTACTGGGGTACCGGATGTTCACAGTGACTTAGCACTGTGACAAGTGTCAGACTTGCTTCCACATTCAAAGTCAAAAACTCAAACCAAAAAACAAAAATAAAGAAACATAATAAACAAAACTTATGGCCAGAGAGAAGCAATTCCAATTCAGAGTGACTGCAAAGACAGAGTAGGACGGTGCTCCTGAAGGTTTGTAAGACTGTAAATCTTTACAGGAGCTGCCCTGGGGTCTTTTTACCTTATGTCTACACCAGATAAATCGACATCTCTCCATCCGAAGATGCTCCAAGCTAAACATGTCCTCCTATAAAACAATAAAACTATACCCTAAAGATAGCAATCATTTATTAATATACTCAATAAATATTTACCATCTATTATGTGTTTGGTACCATTCTTGACACTGTAACTTCAGCTATGATCAAATAAGAATACATTTTACTTTTTTATGGAGAGTAATGCAGAATAAAAACAGTAATTAAAAATAATCTTTAATATAAAGACTAGTGATTTTAATTTATATTTTCTCTTGATATTGATATCCTATATGACTTCAAATAGAGTAAAGTATGAAAACATTTCCAGTGAAAAAAAACATGAGCCTAACTTTTTAATGTTCTTCTCTTTTTATTTTAATAAATAATTTTATTGGGGACTCATACAACTCATCACAATCCATACAGCCATCCATTGTGTCAAGCACATTTGTACATTTGTTGCCATCATCATTTTCAAAGCATTTTCTTTGTACTTGAGCCTTTGGTATCAGCTCCTCATTTTTCCTCTTCCTCCCCCACCCTCCCTCCCTCATGAAACCTTGATAATTTATAAATTATTATTATATTTTCATGTCTTGCACTGACGGATGTCTCCCTTCACCCACTTTTCTGTTGTCCATCCCCTTGGGAGGGGTTATAGGTTGATCATTGTGATCAGTTCCCCCTTTACACCCCCCTTCCCCTTCCCCTCCTGGTATGGCTCCTCTCAATATTGATCCTGAGGGGTTTATCTGTCCTGGCTTTCTTGTGTTTCCTGCTCTTTTCTGTACCCATGCACATGCTCTGGTCTAGCCAGATTTGTGAGGTAGAATTGGGTCATGATAGGTGAGGGGGAGGAAGCATTAGAGAACTAAAGGAAAGTTGCATGTTTTATCATTGCTATACTGCACTCTGACTGGCTGGTCTCCTCCCTGCAACCCTTCTGTAAGGGGATGTCCAGTTGCCTACAGATGGGCTTTGAGTCTCCACTCCAAATTCCCCCTTGTTCACAATGATATGATTTTTTGTTCTGGGTCTTTGATGCCTGATAACTGATTCTCATGATCACACAGGGTAGTGTACTTCTTTCATGTATACTTTGTTGCTTCTCAGCTAGATGGCCGCTTGTTTGTCTTCAAGTCTTTAAGACCCCAGATACTATATCTTTTGATAGCCGGGCACCATCAGCTTTCTTCACCACATTTGCTAATGCACCCATTTTGTCTTCAGTGATCGAGTTGGGAAAATGAGGATCACAGAATGCCGGATTATTAGAACAAAGTGTTCTTGTGTTGAGGGAGTATTTGAGTAAAGGCCCAATGCATGCACCTAATTTTTGAAACAAACAAAACACCCCATAAGTCATCCTATGAAGTCAATCATTCTGTGTTGGTCACCTTCCTCCAAGGATTTCTCTCTGTCATTGATAATTCTGTTATGTTTAAATTCACTTTTCTTATCTATGAAATTAATCAGTCTTGACCTTAGGATTGCTGTTTTTAATCCCTTCTCTTTTGCTACCATTAAAAGCAACCAAGACAATCATAAATTACTCACTCATTAACAAATGAGGTCAAGGCTCAGTACCTGGGTTGGATGGTCAAGGTCCCACAGTTCAGGCAAAACATTGATATGGAAACTTATTTAATTCTAAGTCATGAAGACAAATGGATGCCTTTACATAGATCAATAATACGTTGACTCTTTAATGCAGAGTAAATGTAACAGGTGTGTGTGTGTGTGTGTGTGTGTGTGTGTGTGTGTGTGTGTGTGTAGTGAAATCGATTCTTGCTCTGTGGAGCAAATATAGTTAAGCACTTGGCTTCTAGCCTAATGCTTAGCAGTTCAAATATGCCCAGAAGTGTTTCAGAAAACAGTGTTGGTGATATGATTTGAAGGTCAGATCCTTAAAATTCCTATAGACCAGTTCTAGTCTGCATACAAAGGATCATCATGTGTAAGAATCAACTTGATGACAACTCATAACAACTGATATACAGAAATACACATGAAATCCAAAACCTGTGTAAGGCAAAAAACAGCTAGAGAAAGAAAATTTACTAAAATGAGCCACAGAACAGAGACAGTGGATACAGCTTCCACTGTCAAAGGTGGGAGACTTGTAAAACCGAGAAAAATAAGGCAGGCTCATTGAGTTTCAGCTCTCACACCTTTCACTATATATCCATATGCGGATATTTACAACTATAACTTGTCTACTTTTACTTGTCTGTTTCATTCATGGTTGTGGAGATTTTTATTATGGTTGTTCAGTGCCCTCGTCAATTCCTACTCAAATCTACCATGCATACAAGAGAACCAAACAAAGGCCCATCCTGCGCCATCCTCACAATTGCTGTTATAGATGAGGCCGTTGTTCAAGCCACTGTGTCATCCCCTCTCACTGAGCATCCTCTGCGTTCACTGGCCCTCACTGGTCACACCGGGTAAAATGTCCAGCGTCGTAAGAAGAAGTCTAGCCACCCGTGCTTCTCAGGAGTATTCTAGCTGTGCTTCGCCCAAGACACATTGGCCCTTCTGGAGTCCATCTTGATGTTTGGTTACCTGAATTAGTGAAGTGCTTAAATCACTCTGATTACTTTGGAATCCTCCCACGTCTCCCAAATGTATCTCTATTGGCAAACCGAGCCAATACACAGGCTTATATGCATGGTTTGGGCCATGTTGTCCCCGTTGCTTCAGAAGAGTTTATCCAAGCCAGGAAGGCCTTCTCGGGGCAGGCCGGGTTAGAGGGGTAGCTAGGTTAGGGGGCTGCTGTTGTTGTGCGCCATCGAGCCAATTCCAATTCACAGTGACCCTGTGCATAACAGAACAAAACGCCGCCAAGTCTAGTGCCATCCTCACCATAGCTATTATGTGTGAGCCAATTGTTGCAGCCACTGTGACAATCCCTTTAATCCAGGAATGGCTTTCTTCTTGTTTACTGTCTCTTCATGTCCTTTGTCAGCAGATGGTATCTCCGGACAATATGACCAAAGGAAGTGATAAGAAACCCTAACATCCTTGCCCCTGAGGAGCATTCCTGCTGTACTTCTTGCTGGATGGATGCGTGTGTTCTTTTGGCAGGTCATGGTACTTTCAGTATTCTTCACCAGCACCATCAGTAAAATGTGTTGATTTTTCTCCGGTCTTCCTTATTGATTGCTCACGAATATAAGGGCGTTGAAAAGGCCATGGCTTTCATAAGGTGCACTTTAGTCTGCCAAGTGACATAGTTGTTTGTTAGCACTTTAAAGAGGTCTTAAAGAGCCGCTTTCTCCAGTGTAACAGGTTGTTTGATTTCTCTGCTGCTTTCAGGAGCCTTGGTTGTGGCTCCATGTAAAATGAAATACTTGATAACGTCCATCTTTTCTTCATTCATCATGATGTTGTTTATTGGTCCAACTGTGAGGAGTTTTATTGTCTCCACTGAGTTGTAAACTATACTGAAGGTTGTATGCTTTGATCTTCACTAGTACGTGTTAGATAGAAGCCTCTTCCCTTTAAGCAAGCAAGATTGTATCATCCTCCTATCAGGCAGGTCTCAACCTGCTTGTCTGAAATCCTGATGCCACATTCTCCCTCATGTAGTACAACTGCTCAAATTATTTGGTTAGCCTCCACATTGAATAACTATTGTGAATGAATAAAGCCCTGGTGTATATCTTTGCTGACTTTAAACTATCAAGTGTCCCCTTGCTCTCTTAGAACGATTGCCTCCTGTGAGGTATAGGTTCCACAGGAGCACAACTTCGTGGTCCGGAATTCTCCTTCTTCACAGTGTTATCCATACTGTGTTAGGATTCACACAGCCAAATGCCTTTGTCTCCTCAATAGAACAATAGGATAGGTGTGGCACTCTGGAGCCCAGGGGCACATGGGTTGCATTGGACCACTAATGACAAGGTCAGCAATGCCAAGCCACCAGCTGCTCCTCAGGAGAATGACGAACTTTCTACCCCAATAACAAGTCACCGTCCTGAAAACTCACAGGGGCAGTTCCACATTGTCCTATCATATAGGAGAGATGAAAGAGAGAGAGGGGAGGGAAAGACCTCCCAAAAGAGTTGCCATTTGTGAAGAGCTATTACAACACTAAAGATAACAATAGTCCAAGAAATCCAGCTGCAAGGCCAATGACCCAAAAGCAACTCTGAAGCAGTTTGAGGTGACAGATAGTAGTTAAAAAGAGCCCGCCCTCTGATCATGCCCATTCATTGGCATACCAGTCTTTGTAGATGCAGCTTCCTAGCAGCATGCATTACCACAGCACTATGTGCATTTGCTGTCAAAGAAGTCTATTTTGTCTTGCCAAAATAAATAAATAAATAAAATAGCCTGCCCTCGTGGTGCTGAGAGAAGCTTATCCTTAGGGAATTCAAAGAAGACACACATGACCAATGGCATCTAGGAGAGCTGCCCTTCACTGAAGAAGGGAAACTGCCTACAACCCACCAGACCATGACACCAGGCTTTAACTTATGTACCACCTGTGAGTCCTGGGTGGCCACTGTGATGATATATCTAATCCAGATGAAAAGTAGAGAGGGTCTTTGAAAGGGATGGTTTTTGTTAAAATTGGTTAAATTAAAAAGGTTGAAATATGAAGGTATGTCATACCTCTGCCTCTTGGGATTCCATTTGAGACTAGTGCTGCTAATACTACTGGCTTACAGGGCTCTACCGCTGTACTTTGAAGCACTCTGGTGGCACAATGATTTAAGCATTAAGCTGCTAAATGAAATCTCAGTAGTTTGAGCCCACCAGCTACGCCACAAAAGAAAGACAGGGCAGTACGCTACCGCACTGGGAATCCGATGGGGCAGTACTGCTCTGTCCTCTAGGGGTGCTGAGTAGAAATCAGCTTGAAGAGAGTGGGTTCAGTTTTTGGTTTGGGCTACTGCACTAAACAAAGCTATTTATAGGAAGGCTTTAAATGAGTCCTTCTAGTCTATATTTTGATTTTTATCAATCCATGTGTTACATTTTCTTTTTAAATATATACCAAAGGAAATATCTATGTGATATATACATCAGGAACCAAAACATTAGTATCAATAAATTATTAACTCATCATACAACTTAATAACAAACCTAATTAATACTTCCAAAGCAGTTCTACTTTTTCCTAGCTGCTGACAGAGAGAGTGGACACTGTGTGATCGAGTTATTTGAATCAATTGATAAGTATCATTTAAGCACAAAGCACTTGATTAATATGGATTCCTCTACAGACCATTAGTACCTCCTTGGGTCTTTCTCAGAATTTTGATTTCCCCAAGAATGCATTCACATTTTGGTTATCCATTTAGTATTTGCTGTAAGAGTTATAGTCAAGAAAAATTGAATTGTATTGATCTTTAAATGCCTTTTCCAACTAGAAATTCTCCTGCACTAGAAGACAGCAAATACAGAATAATCATTCATACCAGAAATGTCTAACTATATGTAACTAACTAGAGATATATCAGTGCATATGTTAGACCTCCAAAAATCTATTGAATGTAGCTTACATTTTAGGATTTATGAATGTGTTTGAGGTTGGGTAGGGGCTCAGTATCTAAAGGAATTAAACCAAAAGGCAATTTGGAAGGTGGTGTGCTAGAGAATTAATGGAGTTACTTTATCTATGGAGTAAAAGCCTCTGTTGGAACTGAATTCTGAATGAATTTTCCATCGGAAGACCTAGTAGCATATGCAGGACAGAGCATTCCAGGCCAGACAGTGGCTCTGAATCAGGAAGCTAGCTCGATGTAATAAAGACAACAAAAGAAGACCGGCATGGCTTGAGTTTTGGGCACTGTCTACTCCTTGCTCAGTGATGTGTGGTCATCAGAGATGGACAACGGCAGTGTGTACTGGAAGAGTTGCAAAATAATTCCTTTGCCAATTATAGGCCCAGGGCAAGTCACTGATGTCTGAGTGTCTTTTACCTGAGTGCATCAGCTTGCTCTGAGGTAGTGCTGCATTTCTCCACCTCTGCTGAACTTTCTAGCTGCAGAACATGTTTTTCCTCTGGAAACATCACCTTCATTATTACCGCACTGTGAGTAGGTGGCAGTGTCATTATGTCAGCCTTTATAAAAGGAAAAATATCACCAAAAGGCACAGCGTGCAGGGTCTGGGAAATTTCATCTTTAGCCAGCAGGCAGGAGGGAGGCAAGGAGCCTGGGTATTTGTTCTGACTCTAAACTCAGATAACACCTAAAGAATAGGGGGAGAAGCTCTTCCCTCTCAGTGTCCTGCAGGACTGTGTGTCACAAAGAAGCTGGTTCCTTCTCAAAAGCAGACAAGGACACTGACAAAACCCCTCTCAGTTTAGAAATGAAAGGTTATGGAATTCACCTGCAAGGTGCAACTCATCTGCCGTTTGCACTGCATAGGTAAAAGACAATAAGGAAGGAGGTGGGAATCAATTTTAGTGTGAATGCAAAGAATACAGTGTTACAAAACTAACTTCTAAAATGGCTTCATTTTCTTTTTGCCCAAACTTGTGAGGCAGAAACCAAGATGGATATAGGGCTAGAGGCATTTTTTTTAACTTCACCAAAGTTTCCACTAATCAGTTCTTCATGTATTTGGCACAACACATTCTTCAAGAAAACATACATAGTTTGAAAAAAAAATCCACATGGAAAAATGTCTATTCGCTCCCCTTTCAAGTAAGTATTTTTCACTCTCCGTGATTTGCTGCTTATGTTAGAACCACAGTTTGAAGAGGCCCGCATCTCATTGGTGAAACATATCACAGGATTCAGTGTATGGGTTTGTCACTGAAGTCGGCTTTCTCCTTTGTAGTGTTTCTGGTAAGGGACCCATACCGGCAGCAAATGATGGTGACTAAGGGGCAGAGCACAAAGGCTGGAGTTTTTGAAAAGCAGGGGATGAGCATTTCCCCAGGTGTCTTCCACAGCACAGATTCTGGGAGTCAAAGCTGCGTACACCAGAGAGGAACTTACTGTCCACGGAATGGATTTGGTTGAAAAGTACAAACCCTGTATCCCTCGGGCAATCACCTTTCCTCCTTTTGTTAACGCTTTCTCCTCAACCTGATGCATTGCTTACTGAACTCCTAAAGGGGGACTATCCGTTCGTTTCCAGGGTCACTGTTTCTCATCCGACAGAAAACCTACAAATTATAAAAGGCATGTCGACTTCACAGTTATTATCCAGGATTCGTATAATACTCATGAGTTGTAATGTACTTTATAATTGCTTTTTGTTAATTATGATAATGCTTTTAAATGGAACAAAGGCAAAATAACCTGGATTAAATTTAGCAAATAGCAAAAGTATGAAACCTTAGGGTATTTCAGCATTTAGGAGAATGGCAAGTGGTTAGACATTTATAACATTAAGAAGTAGATTTGATTAGCATTTACTTTCTGGCAATCAAGAATGTATAAGAATGGTGTGGGGTGGCATCTGGCCTCCTCTAAGTTCACAAGGGGGGAGGAACATTAAGCTCAGCATCAGTGCAAGTCTCTACCCTCCAACATTCTTTACTGACCCCAACAATCTCTCTCACAGCACTCAGCTTCTCTGCTGGGTTCTATAATCCATTCCAATGTCCACGTAGACCTCCCATAGAATATGCATGGTTATGAGGTTTATTAAAGAATTTAGCAGGTTACAATTCGAGGTCAGAAATGCACAGGATACCATCTATTGGTTAGGATAGTCTCTTCTCAATCACACCTACTGGTACTCTGTCCCTTGCTCTCTCAACCACATGGTCGCTTGGCCTCTGCCCTGCCCACGCAATGCTATGAAGCTCCTTCAGCACCGCTGACAGAGGCTGAAAGGGCACTCTACTCCACCATAAGCCTCAGTCCCAAGGCACTTGGCTCTAGCTCCCTGGGTAAGTAAACTTAACTCTCTTCACGTAGTGCCTGGAGGTACCCAACTCCTGCCTAAAGCACTGGGCTTTACTCAGTCCATGGATGGACTTAAAGCACCCTGCTCTTTTTCATGCACTTGGTGCTGTTGCCTCTATGATTGTCACTTCTCTGGAGTCATCGCTCTCTGTCCCCTGGATAGAGGGGGCTCTGTGTGCAATCTTTTCAATGTATCCCACCTCCTACCTGGGCTTTCAGTTTTCATTCCTCTTTCTTTCCTAGCCCTCTGAGTTTGTCCTGAGGTAAATGCTGCTCTTTTTATTTTAATTGGTTGGTTATTCTAACACAGGATGTATTCAGTTTCAGGCATCTAGGGTCACTAAGGGGTCTGGTCTTGGGGATAAAAACAGTCTCTACCTGACCTGTAAGCTTATTTTCTTTTATGATTATGAGTTGTGTTCCACGTTTTCTCCCACTCTACCCAGGAATATTTAATGAAATTATCTCCAAAGAAGTTGGTAGTGGTAACTGGCATCCCTCTTTCTTCTGGTCTCAGAATGTGGAGACTGATATTTGCATCATCCATTGGCAATTCAAAGGAGCACTGGGAGTAAGGCAGGTGGCTAGAGGACTGCCTGCTCACCCAGGGGGGTGCAACAGCGTGCACTTTCTGCTCTGTGCTAATAAGCCAGGTTCACTGGCCTCAGGATGTGGAGGTGGTGCAGCAGGAGTTCAAACCACAAGAAGGCAGTTCTGATCTCACACAGAGTAGAGGCTGATGGGAGGGAGGTGGCCACTCCTCTGGTCACCAGGAAGGTGTGGGCAACAAGAGAGGGCCTAAGTGTTCTTGATGTCAGTCACAGGGGGTGAGTGCTTTTCTGATAATAATAAATAAGTGGTGCTGATTATGGCCAGGCCGCATCATACCAGCTGACAATTCACCTCACTTGTGTCTCCTATCTTGCTGTTTTTATTCGCCTTCTCCTAATTGGTATTCAATCCACTTCTCTGTCCTTTCCTCTGGAGCTGAGGCTTCCAAGATTAGCATCGGTCACAGTTTCATTTGGTTTCTCTAAAGAGGGTCTTTGCAGCATATCTGCCTAGCCCATCGTCGATTCAGAAGTCTCTTCTCTTTTTATAAATGCATAACATATTAAATTAGCGTTCACGCTTCCCAACTATGACCTCCTATTAACTGATTGCATCTGCGAAGATGCTATTGCCAAGTAATTTAATATCTATCTGTGCTAGAATTAGAACTTACATATATATAGGGGGGCAAAATTGATTTATAATATTGACCAATGTGAATAATTGTTCATTCCCCAACATGAAGACAGCTTTACATGGGGAAATGAAATTATGAGATTATGAGAACTTGGTTATTGGAAATAAAATGAGGTGGAAATTTTCTAAAAATATATAATTCTTTGATTGAAAATGCATTTGTTTATACATCTTCTCATCACAATGAACCTAGCCCAGTGCACTTTAAACCCGTAATAAATATTTTAAATCTTGTTATCATTGGAGTCTAACTCATATGAAATAAAAATCGTAAGAAAAATCATTTAGTAAACCTAAAACCAACCAGTTATAATTACAGTAATAATACATCTATATTAATGATGAAAAATATTTCAGGTTCTATGGAAACAAAACAAGATGTGGGAAAAATATGAAAGAACAATTCTGACTTGAAAGCTTATTAAGAGCTTATGCTTCAGCATTTCTCAAGTCCAGCGTAGTCTATGTTTTTATCAGCTAAAAATGACCATTTCTGTCATTATTGACTCTGTAAGGCAGAGAAGCTCATATTTTACAAATACAAATAAGCAAAGACATTATAAGAGAATAGGAAAGATAAATATTCACATTATTTCACAAATGAAATATATATTTATTGAATAAGATTAAAATTTTAAAAGAAGGCCCTTAACTAATTCCAAGTCTTGCCCATTACTTACTAGAGATATCCTATTAGCAGAGTGATATTAATATATCACTCATTTTTTCATTAATTCATGCATTAGTCAAGGAGGATGTATTGTTGTAGATGTCAGAGAGTGCTTTTGTATTATAAATGTAATAATTAATAAAATGCACACTTCAACTAGAGTTTATCGAAAGGGAGAAAACTGACAAAATTCACATAATTACAAAACTCTGCAATAAATTTATAACAGAGCTATATAGTTGGCAGTTTATTATGAGAAAGCAGAAAAACAAACTTCTTGGTAATAATGCTGGAATTGGAAATTTTTAGTGTTCTAGGACAAAAGGATCCTATATTCTATATGGAAGGTAAGGCAGACTAGTCAGAGAAGGAGGCAAGGACAACACAAGGCAATACGTGATTGTTAACACTATTACAAAACTAAAATACAAGTCCTCTTAATCCAGCCACTTTTCAGAGTCAATGTGACCATTGGGAATGGAAACCATTTCTACTAGACTGTAAACCCTGTATTAGGATAGGGATTGCCTTTTGTTTGTTCACCATATTGTGCTAGCATCTAAGACATTTCCCAACCCACATAATGCGTTCAATTAGTATTTTGTAATAGAAAATATTGAATGGAAATAAACAATGAGAATCTTGTTACTTTTAATAATATTTCAGATAGCATTGGCAGATATAACATTTGTCCTCCTTTGGATTATTCCTTAGCATAAACACACAGCAGTAAGATTAATTAACATAAAAATATATAGTCTGGATTGGCTTTTCACAGAAACTTTAAGCAATACTGCCAGTGAGGCAGTTGAGGCTAAGGAAATATGCATCAGACATCACCCATGAAAGAACTACCTCCACAGAACCCCAAATTTGTTTTAATATAGACTCTCCAGGAAAAATATGTCCATACATTCTTTCATTCTATCAACAAATACTTATTTTGGGTCATTATGTATTTGATTAGCTTTGAGCAAGAACCAATGGAAGGAAGAAGTTCAAGCTGCACTGAAAGCCTTAGTCAAAACCAAGGCTCCAGATGCCGATGGAAGACCCATTGAAAGGGTTCAACAAGCTGATGAATCACCCACTTGTCTCTGCCAAGAAAGTTGGAGGAAAGCTACTTGGCCAACTGACTGGAAGAGATCTATATTTGTACTTATTCCAAAGAACAATGATCCAACAGGATGCTCAAATTATAGTATAATATCATTGATATCACATGAATGTAAAATTTTGCCAAAGAACACCCAACAATAGTTGCAGCAATTCATTGACAACTGACAGAAGTTGGCCAGATTTAGAAAAGGCCAATGGATCAAGGAATAGCAATGCTGATGTCAGCTGGATCTTGCAGAGAAGGCCAGAGAGATGTTTACTTATATTGCATTAACTATGTAAAGGCATTTGACTGCATGGATAATAACAAACTATGGAAAGCCTTGTGAAGAATGGGAATTCCAGAACACTTTGGAATTCTGCTTCCTGGGAACATGTACCTGGATAAAAGCAGTTGTGGGAACAGAACAAGGGAATATTGTATATTTAAAATCAGAAAAGATGTGTGTTGGGGTTGTATCTTCTCATCACATTTACTCAATTTTCATGTTGAGCAGATCATCAGAGAACATGGATTATATCGAGAGGAATACAGCATCAGGATTGGAGGAAGGCTTATTAACACCCTGTCATAGGTAGATGAAGTGCCCTTGCTTGCTGAAAGTGAGGCATATGTGAGGCACTTGCTAATGAACAACAAGGATTGCAGCCTTAAGTATGAATTACAATGCAAAGAAGACCAAAGGAGATGCTTGCCATCACAAGCCACTAAATAGAAACCAAAACTCTAGAGATCATCTTACACATGCAAAAATTACACTGATCAAAACCAGAAAACAACAAATACTTAACAATTCTTTTACATTACTGGTTGAATTGTGAAATGGTACAACCACTATGGGAAATAGTGTGAGCCTCCTCAAAAAGTTAGAAATAAAAATAAATACCATCTGACACAGCAGTACCACTTGCAGATGTATATCCTAGAGACATAAGAGTGGTGGCATGAATAGATACGTGAACAGATACGCCCACACCCACGTTCATTGCAGCATTCCTCACAATAGCAAAAATATGGAAACAAACAAAGTTACAAGCCATAGTTGAATAGACAAGCAAAATAAGGTATACACATACAATAGAATGTTGGTATTGTTAGATGCCCATTGCTATATTTGAGCCCATTTTTGCCACAATGGTGTCAATCCTTTTTTTTTTTTCACTTCCTCATTTTCACTGACCCTCCACATACACTGGAATAGCAAGGAACAATAAAGACTAATAATGGCCCATGAAATATTACATGACTGAATTAAGAGAAATATGTCAATTATATAAAGAACAATAATGTATGATACCATTTTCATAAAAAGTCAAAAATTATTTACAAATTGAAATCAACATTATTTGATGGGTATCTGAAGAGCATGTCAGACATTAATGAATAAAGACTTGTCTTCACAGAAGCCAAGGCTTGTTTATAGACAGACTCAAGGAAGCATTCTATTAATTAATTAATCGATTCAATTAATACCTCAATTAGTATCTTATCAATTCCAGTCCTCTTGTTTTCCACCAACATCTTCAGTGCAGCTTGGATTTTTTGCTTCATAGGCTACTTTATTGTCTTATTAAATGCCAAGTTATTTTTGTACATTGACTTCCATCTATCTTTAAAACTTGCTATTCATTCAATATTTTCCCCCAGAGATTCTTTAATGTTGCAACTCGAGACATGAATTTTTTTCTGCAGTTCTTCATGTTGAGAAATGACAAACATCTCCTTCCTTTTTGGCTAATTCCAGGTCTTTGCATATTTCATTATAATATTTTGTCTTCTTTATCTGCCATTTGAGATATTCTGTTCAGCTCTTTTACGTCTTCATCTTTTCAATTTTCTCTAGTTATTCGATAGTTAACAGAAATTTCAGAGCCTCTTTGACATCCACTTTAATTTTTTCTTTCTTAATGAGCTTTTGCTTTCAAATATATGATGTGCTTGATGTCATCCCAAAACTTATGTCGCCTTTGGTCATTAGAGTTCATTTCATTGACTCTATTCTTCAGATGATCTATAAATTCAGGTAAGAAATACTCGAATTTTTAATTTGATTATTTGCTTGAGTTTTCCACAGCCTTAACCTGAACTTGCATACAAACAATGATCATTCCACAGTCACGACATGGCCTTGATTTGACTGGTGGTATTGATTATCGCTCTCATCTCTTTTCACAGCTGTAACCAATTTGATCCCTGTGTATTTTATTAGTCAAGGTTCACATGAGTAGTTACCATTTATGTTGTGAAAAATAACATTTGTAATGAATACGTCTTGGCTGGCCTTACAAAATGTCATCATGAAATTTCTGGTGTCACCTTTATTCCCAAGGCCATATTTTTCAGCCACCAATCTTTTCCCTTTTTTTAAAACTCATTCTAATAACCAGTAATTATCACTGCATGCTGATTATATGTTTGATCAGTTACAGACTGCAATGGGGGAAATCTTCAACTTTTTTCAATATTGTTTTGTGTATAAATTTGAACAATAGTTGTATTAACTGGTTTTACTTTTAGAGGCAAGGATATTCCACTATCACTGACAGTTTTGTGCTCCAGGACAAATTTCAAATGTTCTTTTTGGCAATGACTGCAATACCATTCCTCTTTCATTTTTCATTCTGGCACATTAGATCATACAATTATTCAATTTTAAATGACCAGTACTAGTCCATTTCAACTCACTATTATTTAGGTTATTGATCTTTATAAATTAAATTTCATTTTTGACAACTTCAAATTTTTCTAGATTCATATTCTATACATTCCATTTCAAAATATTAGTATGTTTTAGCTGTTTGTTTCTCATTTGAGTGGTGCCATATGAGCAAATGTAGTACCCCAAATTTACAACATTCTTATAATTAAGGTCAACTGTACTGTGAGGAGATGGAGCCCTGGCAGTGCAATGATAACACTTAGGCTTGATCTTCATGGTCAACGGTTCAAAACCAGCAGGAACTCCATGGAAGAAAGACTGGGCTTTCAACTCCCATAAACATTTATAGTCTCAGAAACCCACAGAGGGATTACTATGAATTGGCATTGACTCAATGAGAGTGAGTTTGGTTTTTTGGTTTTCTTTGTTTTTCTACTGTGAGGAGATAGCTTTTCTCCAGTAGTATTTTAATGACTTCCAATCTGAGGGTTTCTTCTTTCAAAATAGACAATGTGTGGATGCTTTTAATAAGATTTCACTAGACATGTTTTTTAGAAGTTGATCGCCAGGTCTTTATTCCTAGTCTATATTTATAGATGCTCCAGGGAAATCTGTCTGTCATAGATTACCCTGATGATATTTGAAATACTGGTGACATAACTTCCAAAATTACAGTCACACACAAGCCACCATTCAACTCCTTACTGACCAGCAAGTCTTGGTATGACTAGATAATTTAAAAAAAATCAAACTCACTGCTATCAAATCAATGCTGACTCATAGCAACCCTGTATGACAGGGTAGAACTTCCCTTGTGATTTTTCAAGACTATAACAGTTTATGGGAGCAAGAAAGCCCAGCCTTTATCCCAAAGAGTTGTTGGTAGTTTCAAATTTCAGATCTTTCAGATCACAGCCCAACACATAACCACTATGCCACCAGGGTTCCATGACTAGATAATAGGCATGTATTATATGGACAATCAGCAAAATAAGACTAAAGTAAATGAAGACCTAATAGGAAGGTAAAATAAAGGACAACAATGGTAAAAGCTATGCACATAACCACAGCAACAGTAGTAATGACCACAAAAATGTTCTGAGTGGTTGTAAAGGAAGGTATCTATAATATGTTAGTGTGAGAAGATATATGGAGTATAGGAGTGTACATCTGAAGATATAGTTGTATTTGCATATTTATATGTGTCACATATATATTTATACATTTAATAACATAGAGGACTCAGTTATGGAAACTTCTTAGATATACCCAAACACCTTGTGTAACTGTGTTGTTGAGCATAAAAGTCAAATGCCATCGTCTTGGGGTACATCTAGACCAATGTTGTAACCTAGTTCATAAAGATGATGCTCTACCTTCTACTCTGGTGAGTAGTATCCGGGGTCTCAAAACTTGCTAGCAGCTATCTAAGATATAACTCTTGGTCTCTTTTTTATGGGGCAAAGAAGAAAGATAGAAGCCAAAGACTCAAGAAACAATTATTACATTGGGGCAATGGCCCACATGAACCAGCTTCCTCTCGCCTGAGACCAGAAAGGCTCTACCTTCTACTCTGGTGAGTAGTATCCGGGGTCTCAAAACTTGCTAGCAGCTATCTAAGATATAACTCTTGGTCTCTTTTTTATGGGGCAAAGAAGAAAGATAGAAGCCAAAGACTCAAGAAACAATTATTACATTGGGGCAATGGCCCACATGAACCAGCTTCCTCTCGCCTGAGACCAGAAAGACTAGGTGGTGCTCGCATTAACAACTTTATGACCAAGGACCTAGTTGAAGGTCCAAGGAAGAACCAGAGAAACATGTAGCACAAAACTCAAGTTCATAAAGAAAACTTAGACTTACTAAACTGGTAGAGTCTAGAGAAACCCTCAAGATTATTACCCTAAGAAATCCTTCCCACATGAAAATGAAGCCATTTCCAGCAGACACCTTTCAGCCAAATACTAAATTTTCCTACAAAATAACAATAAAATCTGTCAGGGAGGTGCTTCTTAGAACACTCAACTATGTGAGACCTACCATTTGCCCAAAGGCAAAGGTAAGTAGACACGGAAAGACGGGGGACTTGAAAGGCAGACGCAGAAGGCAGGGTGGGATGGGGAGAGTGCTGACACAAGTGGGAATAGCAACCATGCCACAGACCCCATTGCGAGCACAGTGCTCAACGCGAAATGAATTTGCTGTGTAAAGGTCACCAAAATCGAAACATAATGTTAAAAAAGAAATAAAATACAAAAGTAAGGAAAATATTTTTAAAGTACCATAAAGTGGCTCTCATTTGCTTCTCTCTCTCTCTCTCTCTCTCTCTCATTTTCCACTTGCAGTCATATCATTGAGGAGCCCGGGTGGCAGAGTGGATGACCAGTCGGACTGCTAACTGCAAGGGGCAATTCTACCCTGTCCTATAGGGCCACGATGAGTCAGAATCAACTCAATAGCAGTGAGAGAAAAAAACGATGCATTTGAATTATGATGAAGGCAAAGAATATTGAGAGAACCATAGACCATCAAACAAACAAGCACATCTGTCCGACAAGTACAGTCAGAAGCAAGGTTCCTTAGAGGTAGGGGTGGAGGAATGTTCTCTCAAGCACGTTGGACATTTGATCAGTAGAGACTAGTCCTGGAAAAGGACATCCTGCTCGGCAAAGGCGCGGGATTGAAGACCTCCGACACGATGAGCTGACACAGTGGCTGCGGCAATGGGCTCCAACTTCCCAAGGTTGAGGCTGGGTCGGGAGCAGCCAGTGTTCCCTTGTGTTCTTTCTACGCAGGTTGCTGTGCTTCACAACCAGCTCAAAGGCACGTAACAGCAACCTGCTGTGGCTTGAGGTTTGTATTTTTGCCTCTGCTAACTCAGTATAATCCATTTGCTTCTCTTGTTAGATAGATTTATTGTAAAATGAATGAGCCTGATTTCCTGACGACTAATTTTTTTTCTTTCTCCATATTTCCTTACTGTTTAAAGAGTGACTCTAAGTGGCTGCCAAACATTTACAAATGATATTAATAAACGTTGATGAGTTACTATAACCTAAGACTTGTCAAATATGTAAATTGAATAGTTAGCTTTTTTGTACTATGACAGAGAATTCAGTTAGATATCGGCTTGGCTTATTACTAAACTTCATACTTAGCACTATACTTCAAACTAGTCACTTACCTGAGCTTCAGTCAGGAAGTTTTATATTTTATTTTACATTGGATTTAATATGTTCATCTCTATAAATGAAAACAAATCAGAATTCCTATGCAACACAATATTAATTAGGGTCACTTCACTTGAAATATTCTTTATATTGGGAAACCATGAACTAAATCCGTAAGAGAGGACCATTATTAACACCTAAAATGAATGGAAGGAGCCTGTCTTCAAAGGGCTCTCTCTACTGCATTAGAGTCCAAAAGCAAAATTCTAGTTATTTCAGAGATATGAGGGGATACCACCAAAAACCGGAATGTATTTAATTTTTTTAATATATAAAACTACTTTTTCACCTTCGAAGTACTCTCCATTAAACTTAATACATTTTTCAAATCTATTATTCCATTCTTGGAAATATTTTTCAAACTCATCTGTTTGAATGGCTGCCAGCACGTCCCTCAGTTGTGTTGTTGTTGTTGTTTCACCTTTTCTACATCATCATTATCACTGCCCTTTCCTGTTCCTCTTCCTTTGTGGAAACAAAAATCAGTCACATGGACTGAGGTCAGGTGAGTAAGGTGTGCTGCAAGAGAGGCTATTTCTATCTCTGAACAGAAATGAACTCATTTCTTTGTATCTAGATTTCTACCTTTATGCTTATGATAGTACATTCCAAGCTCCCTTCATTACTTACTAAATAAATGAAAAACTTCAAGTAAAGAATATTATTTTCATTCTGACATTAGCAAATTACTGGAAACAAAAATTGTGTGTTCCTCATCTCATATTTATTGCTGATGTTCCAATATGTACAGAACACAGAATCAAATTAGCTCAATCAGGTAGCCAGAAAAAGTTGTTTTATGAACAGACTGGAAGATAATTAAAAACATGCAGAAGAGACCTAGCAATGTTGCATAATGAGACAGGAACTTAGTGAAATAAATAGTCACAGGCCAGCAAGTGTTTGAATGTAGAAAATAAGAAATGGAGACCAAGTTCAATTGTAGCTTCTCCACTTAATAGACATACATCCACATGCGTGTCACTTAAGATCTTTAAATCTTTATTTATTTGATTGGTAAAAGGATAAAATAAGTACACTGTCACTAAGAATTGTTATCGATGTTAGAAAAAAGGATTACTTTAATTGAATATAGCCTGATACTGATGATCACATTAGTGCGCAGATGTGTGACTGAATCAGTAAACTGGAAGTGTCCCCGAGATTCTCCCTCATCAGAGCAGTAGAAGGATATCTGGAGAATAAGGCAAACTTTCTGAACGCCACCTAGAGGCCAGCTTGCACGCCTCTGGCTTTATCCTTGGCTCCCTGTATCCTTGAAGAAATTGTATTTCTGATGACACCTTCTGATTTCTTCATCTATAAATTTCATCTCTGTAGGTCAACTTTCTGAACAAATGTCTCCCGAGAGCGCTTTGAAGGAAAGGAGCACTCAAGAAGAGCCCCTTGTTCAAATTAAGCTATGAGTTTATCCAACTGTGTTTATAACTATGAGTCCAATCCAACTGACAGAGAAATAAGCCTGAGGCTGTACTTTGCTGGCCCTTTGCACTTATTTATTGAGTTGTTTCAGGACACTGAGGACTTAGGCTTCCTAAATTTTGATCAAGGGAGAGCATGGAAATGTATCTATAATTTCAGTTTAATGACAAGGCTCTAGTCTCTAAAAGGCTAGGTAAGTGCAGGTGGGAAATCAGAGATCGGAAGAAAAGTCGGTTACTTAAAATGCCTGGCATGCTGAAGACACTTGAGAACCAGAAACAATGTGATCCCAGCACTGGAAACTGGGTTGAGGCAGATAAATGAATTAACGATAAGATGAATATGTCCTATGAGCTGCCCCTTTTGAGAGCAGGGAACCTCAGACCCAGGGCCTGAGGAGACGCTGACTCTTAGCTGAGGATGGTTTGACCAGAGGAAATCATGAGAGTATTAAGTAAAACTCTACATTTGAGAAACAGGGAATTAATTATAACATTGTTCTGAGTTGATCCCATTTTTAAATCCCTCTACTCCATGCAAAATGTCCGGGCATTTTAACTTCATTCAAATAGTTTTATATGTTTCGTATAAAAATTCCTCTGTGTATCTCAGGGTTGTAATACCACATATTTTTAGGGGATCATCTGGTGATATAGGTGCTACGAGTTGGGCGGCTAACCACAAGGTCAGCACTTCAAAACTACCAGCTGCAACACAGGAGAAAGATAAGTCTTTTTAATACCTTAGAAAGTTACAGTCTTGGACACCAAACGGTAGTTCTGTTCTGTCCTGTCCTGCAGGGTCCCCGTGAGTCAGAATTACTGGGTGTCAGTGAATTTTATTATTTTAAGCGTTGGTCCATGAGATGGAAACAGAGGCATGCAGGGGATCTGATGGAAGGGGTGGCTGAAGAGGGATCTCTGTAAAGCACAAAAACAAGTTGTGACCTAGTGAACCGGGCTCCCTTGGAATTGTGTTCGAAAGAAGCCATAAATTCGGAATCTGTGAGTATTTTAATGATGGTATTCAACGTATGTCATTGTTGTTAGGTGCCTTGTAGTAAGTTCTTACTCATAACAACGCCAACAGAATGAGCTGAGGTCCTGTCCTGCACCATCCTCACAATCGTCTTATCGGAGCCCCTGTTGCAATCACTGTGTCAGTTCCTCTTGTGCAGGGTCTTCCCTTATCTCACCGACTCTCTGCTTTATCAGGCATGATGTGCTTCTCTGGGTACTTGTCCCTCCTAATTATAGCTCCAAAATAACTGGATCTACTTTTAAACCATACTAGTGGATATATCAGTGGCTCCTCAATAAAGGACTAATATTGGTACAGGGTAAGAAATATATTTTAAATTCACGGTTCACCAGTCAATTTGATTAGGGATAAATATAACTTGATACGCTCTTTTCTTTAAGATAGAATTTTAAAAAACTAAATCCCCTGACTTTTTAATTAAGAATACTGAATGTAACACTTAATCAAGTAATTCAATGTATATATTATGATCAGCTATTAAGAGAGCAGCAAAAAAGAGGAGATAAGAGCGGGAAAATTAGAATAGTAGGCAAATATAAAGACAGAAGCAAACCATGGGAGATGAAGATTCTGAAGGACATACTAATGCATCATGGAATAATTCACACCGAGGAAAAATATAGGAGAGAAGTTAAAAAATGTTTGTGTTAACATTAATTGAGAGCTTTACTTTGTTATGTATTTCAGTCATTCACTGCTTAATTGCCTGGCTAATTGATTAATGAATGGGAGCAACAAATATTCATTGATCATCTTTTGATGCCTGGCACCACTGTGTAAGTGAAAAAGAGGCAGGACAGTAAACAAAACCAAGCCCCTGGACTAATGGAGACTGAATTATAATGGGGAAACAGAAGATTAACAGTGAATAAATTAATATGTAGCATGTCAATTGGTAGCAAACATCAAAGAAGATAAAATTCAGAATCCAGAATCCAGGGTAAGGAGGCTTACTGTTAAAGACTACCTTTGTCTGGCAGGCAATTTGGAAATATCCCTTGCCAATTAAAATTAAAACTGTCACCTTAAGGAATCAAAGGGGCTTTGAATGGAGTGAATATTATATACTCTGAACTACCTAGAGGAGGCAGGGACTGGGTCTACCTTGTTCATCATTGACTCTCTGTTACTCAACACATGCCTAACACACAGTGATGAATGCTGACAGAAGTAATCAGAAACAGCCTTACATGTAAGCTTCTAGGTCACCAGAATTAGGATGTTACATCATGTCAGACTCTGGAAGTGCTCAAAGCCAACGGTATCTTGGGAATTAGAGTAGGATTCTTTGCTTAAAAACAGCAGGAATTGATCGTGGGTGATTTGAACTTAAAAAAAGAGCTCGTTGATATGATGGGTATAAGAGCCTGAGCGATACTGTCTGAGCCGGTGTACGCTATAATCCATGAGCTATCTGTCCATGTGACATCACTCGCTCCAATTCTTTAGAGAATCTATAGAAATGATGAAAACCAGAGGGCAAACACCAAGAGGTTCCAGAGATTTAAGTAAGAAAAACTAATAGAACCTCTTCAGGGTGCTTTCTCATTGTGAATAAATACCAATCACTTTCCATTTGTGTTCTTTTCAAGATGAAATTTTGGAGGAGAAATAGTTTGATTGCCCTTGAGTCATGCACATTTCTTTTGGTAAAGACAACCAAGGAACTTGATCACTACTCCTAGTGAGTCTTCTCCAGTGGGGTTTGGAAGATACCCAAAGCTCAGTCAAGGTGCCACTACTAAAAACAGGATGAATAGACTCTGGGCAGGCAAAATTAGAAAATGCCACACATCATATTGATAGTGAGGTATTTTGTGCTAACTTGGCACCTGTAAGAAGATATGAGTGGAGTGTAGCCTGTCACTCAAGTCACAGCTTGATGACCTCCTTTGAGGTGCAACTGAGATAAATGGATCTCTGGAAGCCAGCCCCTCTCTCTCTCTGCCTACAACCTCCTGCTGACAAGCCACTTTGGGACCTGCAAGCCCGGTGATGCAGTCCCCACCTTCTAATCCACAGGACTCTGCCCCCACCGGCCTGTGATCGCCCTGCACTCTGCATCATTTCATGTGGCTGTGTGAGTCTGAAGAAGGATTTATGGATAGTATCAAACTTATGGACTTTATCTGAACAGGCCTGGGATGTCTGCTTGATACATCATTACTTTTTAATAGAAAGCTCTTTTACCCATATACAAGTGTCACTGGATTTGTTTCTTTAGTCAACTCAGAATATCACAATCATAGTAGTGAAGAGATTGAACCCTGTAGTCAATGTGAGTGCATTCAAATATCAACTCTTTCAGGTGATCATCAACCCTGTGTCTGACAAAATATTTAATTGATCTGTACCTAAAATCTTTCATCTGTAAGCTAAAGGAGATATTAGAATATACCTCATAGATATTTTGATTTAATTTATTGAAAAATCCACTCAAAATAGTACCCGACACTCTCGGTACTCAAACTATTAAACAATTTACTAAACTGGAAACTAAAGATCCTTATACAAGGCCAAATCTGTAGAATGCTTCTGAAAACAATTTCCCCTGGGAAAGCAGGACGATTTTCATTTTACCCCATGCCTAGTATTAAAATTAAGTCATTCAACTTGATTCATATTTCTTTGATAAGATTTCTCTTCCCCTTCTCTTTGTTTCTCTCTCAAACATATTTAAACACACTTATTCACACTCACACACAGAGAGGTAGGTCTGACATGCTTTCCCTAAGCTATGTTACTGGAAAATATGCTTATAATATTGCCTTAGATAAAATCATTGGTATGGAGATTTAAACATGCTCAAAGGCCAGATATCAAAGCAAGTGATACACAGCATTATTTAGCAGGCTCAGTGGACACAGCAGAATGAGAATGAGTATTAGGAATTGTTGAATAAATTGTTTTTATTCAACATCAGGCAAAGGGAATAAACACCAAGTGAATAAAAATTTCACATGGCACAAAATTCAGAAGTATTTCAAATGTTAAAAACAAAACAAAAAGCTTAAGAACTAATAGCAAAGAGGCCATAAGGGGGAAGATAAAGAAAAAAGAAAGGAAATGAAAATTTCTTAGGAACAACAGAGGAGCCCATTGAATGAAATGAAATTGAGGCGGTAGACTCCTAAGTTCTAACACTTAATAGGGCACACTTTGAAAAACTTGTTAAGTAATCATCTCTGCTGTCTAGTCAAAAGCACTCTGAGACTTTGAGACAGTGAGATGCAGCAATAAGCAAGTCCATGGCCTAGCTAGTGACTGCACAGATCTAAGATCTAATGGGACCTTTCCTTGGGTCCTCAGCATCTAACACACAGGCCCAGAACACCAATTAGGAACTAGTTATCTATCCGGCTGTGATAAACATCTAAATCAAAGAGGAGTCCCTGGATGGTGCAATTAAGTGATTGGGTACTAAGTAGAAAGTTGGAAGTTTGAGTTCACTGAAAATTTCCTCAAAAGAAAGACCAGGCAATCTATTTATTAAAAGTCATTGTGACAGTTACATGTGAACTTGCTAAGAGGTGGAGTCTTGCCTGTCAGTCAGGTCACAGCCTGATGATGCTTCCTTGTGTGTGTGGCCTTCTCGTGAGGATTCTGGGAATCCTCCTCTTTCTCCTTGGAGATGGGCCACATTCTCTCTTTGTTTCACCTTCCTATTGAGGAGCCAGGTGGAGACCTGTGACAGGATTGAGATTCTTCCACCACCACTGGATCCACTAGAGTTTTCACCGACCGGCCTGTGATCTTTCTGCATTAGGCATCTATTGCATGTGGTATGTGAATCTAAAGAAGAAATTCTGGATTGGTATTGGACATATGGGCTAGTATTAGATTTGTGGACTTAGTCTGGACTGGCTTAATCTGGCCTGGCTGGGATGTTTTCTCAATATACAATTGCCGTCTGATATAAAACTCTCTTACACATAACTGAGTGCTTCTGGGTTTGTTTCTCTAGTCAACCAGGCCTAACACAGTCATGGTCACTGAAAATCTTACAGAGTGCTGTTCTAATCTGAAACATATGGAGGAAGCTATGTGCTAGAATTGTTTAAAAACAACTGGTTTTTTTGTTTGCTTGTTTGTTTTCAGGATTTTTGTTTGTTTGTTTGTAAACTCATAGTGCAAGGTATGTATCTAAAAGTTATTGAAACTAAGTATGTGCAGGACTCTGTTTTAATTGTCTGACATGCAGATTTAATTTTCAAAGAGATTACAGGATATTGCCAACATGTTATAGTGGGGAAAATCGGTTATGTAAATGCATAATCATTTCATTGAATATGGATAATAATGAGTGTAGCTGAGATTCAAACCATACCATTCAAATCATGCCTATCTAACTTGGTACTTTGAAATCCTCCTATAAATTTTAAAGTTTTAGGTATTACCTCACAATTAAAGAACTTTATTTAAATTAGTGAGTTCTATGCATTTTTATCAAGTGCCCAGATAATTCTGACACAGGCACACTTGGAAAAACTATAAAATACTTCAACCTACATTCATCATTGGTCATTACTGAATGTTACTATTTTTGCTACATATGGTCAAGACAGTTCAACCCTATGTAAAACAGAGCAAAACACGGTCCCTCACAATTGTTTTGCTTGGGCTCCTACTTGCAGCCATTGTATCAATCAATCTCATTGAGGACCTTTGTGTTTTGTACTGACTTTAACAAGGATGAAGTCTTTTTCCAGAGAATGGTGTCTCCTGATAGCATGCTCATAGTAATTGAAATGAAATCTCTCCAGTCTCAACTCTAAGAGATATTTTATCTTTCTTTCCTCTAAGACTGTTTGTTCTTCTGGTAGACCAGGGTACTTTTAATAGTCTTCACCCATAGCATGATTCAAATGCATCGCTTTTTATGTGGTCTACTTAGATTTTGTGTCAACTTGGCTGGGCCAGGATTCTCAGTAGTTTGGCAATTGAAGCTGCCTCCAATATGTGACCTAAATGGCACAAACAATTTTATAATGAAATATGCTGTGAACAGCCATGCAGATATGATAAGATTAAGGTTGAATGCAACCTCTGATTCAGGTCATAGCTTTGATGATATTTCACTGGGGATATGGTCTACATCATAGATATAAGTAGATGTTGTACACCACGTCTTCATTTCTTATTAGTGTGGATCCTGCATCTGGCTAATCAACCTCTGGTTCTTTGGACTTGAGCCTGCCATATTGCCTGCTGAACTTGGGAGCTATCAGAGCCTGCCAGCTGACCTGCTGACCTTGGATTCAGCTCTCTGCAAACACTAGCTATGGGTTATGCCCTTTGTCGTCCTGCTTCCTCATTCATCAGCCCCAGCAGCTACTCCAGTTACAAAAAGCCTCCAGCTCAGTATCTGTCTGACTTGGAAAAAAAAACTACACTTACTCGCTTCTCCCACTGTGAGCCATCTTCTTGATATAAATCTCTCTCTTTACATACATGCGGATTTGTGTGGGAGTGGTGGGGGTGGGGAAGGAGAGGGGTTGCATCTTGTGCTTCTCTGGAGAACCCAGCCTAACATACACGCATTTGAGGGAATTTAAAATACCATGGCTTGGATTTGCAGACCTGAGCGCTCAAAGTAAAATCTTTGCTCTTGAACATTTTTAAAAGGTATTGTGCAGACGATTTTCAGTTGCTGCTACCCAGAGCATTGATTATGGATTCAAGAAAAATTAAATCTTTGAAATTACTTCATATTTAATGCTTATTGTCAGGAATTTAATTAGACTATACGGAGCACGATTACTGCCTCCTTGCCCTGAGTTAAATGCGTATTTATGAAGCACTTGTGAAACATCTGTGTCCATGAATTCAGTGGACTCACAGCAGCGCTCTCTTCTCCTTCACCTCTTTTTCTTCACAGTTTCGCAAACCGAGGTCCAAGAATGATGATTGACTTGGCTCGGAGTTCAGGAGGAAACAAAATATATATTTTTAATCATTATTCCCAACTCACCTTCCCTGATGCATTTTCCTAATCATGTTTGCTCCAGAAATTCACTTACCCCAAAAGGTTTGTTTTCCCTTCTTGTAACTTTTTTGCATCTATTTGTAAAATGAAACAAACTACTCCAAATATGTTGTAAGACAACCTAAAGCATCTAAGAAGGTGGTCGCTAACTTTCGAAGTGTTGCATTAGGCTGAGGGGAATAAACACGAATAGACCTAGGGAAATAGTCTGAAATCAATGAGCAAGACTACTCTAGAAAGCAATACCACCACAAGGAGACAATGGCTGAAAGCTGAGGACAAATTAGATTTGCACACGCAATGCAATACAGTATCCAAATAAGCAGTGATGTTCAAGGCTGAATTTAAAGAGACATTTGATCCTGAGATGGAAAAGTAATAGCCTTTTTCAACCAAGCTCTTGGGAGACCACATCTAATAACAGTTCCTGAGATGCTATAGCCTCATTAAGAGTGAGATAGACAGGCAACATAAATGACTGGGGAGTGGAAACATCGATTTCCATGTTAGGCTTAAGCCGCTTAATGCAGTAAGATTGGTGATGTAATGAAAATGAGGCTCATGACTCTGAGTAGAAATACCACTTCTCCACAGAAAGATATATATTTCTTAGTCTTAATTTATGTGAGTTTATAAAAACAAACCAATAAGCTACTGAATCATGGTGCTAAATGAAATAAAAGATATTATCCCTATTCCCCTAAGAATGATACTCAAAATATCCAGACACATAATATTACATATATATTTTTTAATAAGCACAGGGATAAACATTTTTCTTCATGTATGCATCAATTCAACAAACTTTTAATAAGCAACAGCTATGTGCTAGACAGGAGCCTTGGTGGCATAATGGATCATACCTTGAGCTGCTACCCACAAGATGAGCAGTTCAGAACCATCAGGTGCTCTGCAGGGGATACCTGAGACTTTCTACTCCTGGAAAGAGTCACCATCTCAGAAGCCCACAGGGACACGTCTATGCTGCCCTGTATCGTCACTAGGAGCCAGAACCGACGCGGTGGCTCTTGGTCTGAGTTTGAGTTTGTGTTGGTTTCTGATGTGCTCGGCATGGCATCAGGGCCTTAGGACAGAAAAAATGAGTAACGCTTCACATTTGTCCTTGAGGAACTCACTTGTAATTCAAAATAAAACTGAAAACAAATATATTTTTTAAAGTGGGATGTGTCTTAAAGTGCCATCTGTACAGTGGCTGTGTGTTGGGCTGCGACCTGCGTGGTCAGCATTAGAAACGACCAGCAGCTTCGTGGGAGAAAGAATGGGCTTCCTACTCCCATGAACAGTGACCGGCTCGGCGAGTCAGCTTGACTCGGTGGCAGTGAGGTTTTGTGTGTTTTCAATAGGAAGAAAATGTGGGTGGGGGGCCCTGAGGGGGGGGATTTAAAAATAGCATATGCTTTTTCTCATTTGATTTTTTTCACAGAAAATTTCCTATTATAGTCCATTCAAGAATATCTAACTAGCTATAAAATATGCCATGCACTGATTGACTAAGCTCACAATCAGACAGCAGAAAGGATGTGAACTTTCTACCAGACTGGGTGGTGACTGTAAGACAGGTCACATGATGTGTCCATGTGTAAGACAGGTCACACAAGTGTCAGCCCAGCATTGAAGAATGTCACACCCTTGCAGTCGTTACAGTGTTGGGATGCTAAACAGAAGGTCAACAGTCCCAAACCACAGCCGCTCCACAGGAGCGAGGCCAGGATGTCTGCTTCCAGAAAGAGTTCCTCCCAGAAACCCACAGGGGCAGTTCCACCCTGCCGAGAAAGGTCACTATAAATCAGAATTGACTCAAGAGCAGTGAGGTGTGTGTGTGTGTGTGTGTGTGTGCGTGTGTGTGTGTGTGTGAGTTTGTTTGTTTTCTCTGGTAGGTGAAAAGATTATCGCCGAGTAATTTGCACCCTTCTCCTCAAACCCATACTTTTGCTTCCATTTCAATGGAAGAGAGTTTGGACTTGCCACTATAAGTATAGCTAGGTAAGTATACCTTCATTGCCAAATTCTGAGGAAGTGATTCATCCAGAGAGGATTGGAAACGCGCTCCTAGAGCTGACATGAACCTGGGTGCCCCTGCGAGGGCCTCATGGTGATGCTCCGCGTGCCCGCCACAGTTCCTGCGCTGGTTTCCGCAAGCACCTTGTTGCTGGGAAGTCTCATCCAGTGGGTTCGGACTTAAAGGAACGCTCCATCAGAGTGAAACACTGCCCGGTCCTGCACCATCCCCGCAATGTTTGCTATGCGTGAGTCCAGTGTTCCAACCACTGTGTCGGCCCAGTTCACAGGCAGTCATCCAGGTTTGCTGACTCTCTACTAAGCATGATGTCCTTCTACATGGACTAATCTTTCCTGATAACATGTCCAGAGAATGTACTCAAAGGCTCACCATCCTCACTTCTAAGGAGCGGTGTGACTCTCCTTCTTTCAACATGGATTTGTACCATCTCTGAAGAGACTTAATACTAACCATATACTCGGTCTTCAAGCTGCATATAGAAACTCACAGTGACTTGTGCAGATAAATCAATTCTAAATCAAAGGCTAGGTGGGGATGAAAAATAATATTTTAAATAGCTAAATAGAATCAAGATAGATAAGAGGCCCAGAATTAAAAGAATCTTGTGTAATATTTCCCCTTCACTCAAAGATCCTGAATCTAAGGAACTGAGCAAGGACCTCTGAAATTGACTTGTCAGATAAAACTTGTTAAATGCCCTCCAAAGCCACAGCTACGAATCGTTTCCGACTCCTAGCCACCCTACAGGACAGAATATACCGGCTGCAGGTGGGTTTCCTGACTGTAACGCTACAGGAGTCAAAAGTCTCATCTTTCTGTCATTGGATGGCTGGCGGTTTTGAACTACAGACCTTGCAGCTAGCAAGCTAACACATAGCCTTTGGGGAATCTCTGCAATTCCTCCTTGTTATCTGCAGTTATCTTAAATACATATAGAATTGAGAAGCAAAGATCAAGGTGTTACCAAATAATATTCCAGACATTGTGAAGTGAACCACTTACTTAGTGGTTCTAAGTAAGAAATAGAAATAGCGTGGACAAATGAGAAGGGAAAGGCACGAGGGCAATAAAACTTGAGGAGGAAAGAATATCGAATGTCCTAATATGTCAAATACAGAACTGGAGTAGATAGGAAGCTGAGAGGATTTCTCCTTGGGGATGACCCTCCTGAAGGTTGCCAGGAAGCTTTTAATAGAAGGCAAACTCCTTGGTTTCAAATGCTGTATGTGGACAGTGAAACTAGTATCAAAGAGACAGGAAGATGGATGGAAGGACTGAGCTTGCTCACACATCATGGAAAGAGACAAGCAGCTCTAAAGCAGCCTTTGACTGGAGTTCTGCATTCCAGCATATGCATTAAGTGAACCAATAATGAGGACGCCATAATTCTCATAGGCTTTTGTTCTGCGACGGTTCAATCCTCTGGTAACATCAGGGAAGGAAAAAGAGGTTATTTATAGCCTGGTTGTTACCTAAAGCTACTAACATCTCACTCTAATGCTTAAGAAAAACTACAGAACAATAGAACAGCCTGCCGAGATCCTAAACTTATTCCAATTCTGTAAAAACAGTCAAAGGACATGACATTGCTTAATAGAGCGGGAAGTTGAAGTCACTGGACTTGTCAACAGTTGATGTTTTCCAAGCTGTCAAGAAGATATTGATTTCCTATTCTGTTCTAGAACATTATGGTGCTCACATAAGCTATTACTTTGTTCTATCGACACTTCACCTCATATCATTTAATCAGGATATAAGACAAAATGCTCCAGTGTACTAAGCCCCCGATGTCTTAAAGTCCTAGAAACAATATCACCTACAGCTCTAAACAATTACTGCTAAGCATTTTTCACTCTGTATTAAGATATGCATTGCAAGTAAATGGCATCCAACATCAATTAGGATCCTGTGGGTTCGTCATTATTTATTAATTTATTTCTTAGGTATTGTCCAGAACCATGATCAAAATTACTGTTCAAAAGACCTCTCTTAAACCCCGTCCCTCCAGGGGGATGAGCAACAGAAACATGGCTGAAAGGAGACAGTGGATGGTACAAGATATGAAAATAATAATTTATAATTATCAAGGATTCACAAGGGTGGGTAGGTGGGGAAGGGAGGGGAAAATGGAGGAGTTGATACCAAGCTGAAGTAGAAAATATATGTTTTGAAAATTATGATGGCAACATATGTACAAATATGCTTGATACAAGTGATGTCTGGATTGTTATCAGAACTGTAAGAGTCCACAATAAAATAATTTACATATATATATATAAAGACCTCACTTTAGATCCTCAGACACGTCCCAGCCACTTCTCTAAGAAAAATACTAGGTAAATTCCCATCCCTGTTTCCAGGTTGTGAGAAACACAGGGCTTTCTACTCCTGTAAAGAGATCTGTGAGTTTGCATTTCATCGATGTTTGTTTGGTATTTTGCAAGGTTGATCTGTATACATGTACAGGACAGAAAATAGTTTCAGGAGGCTCTTCTAGCCCTAGTCTATAACTCCCACCCAATAATCTTCCGTGATGAATGTAGGTAATAGAAGGGGAGGGCTATTGGCAGGATTCCATTCTGAGTGTTTGTTAACTGGCTGCATGGCGGTTGCCATTCTGCCGCATGTAAAGTCAGCCCTCTCAGAAGCGGGTCGAAGGGATTTGACTACCAGCAAAGGCCAGAAGTAGAGCACATCCGAAAGGTCACTGTGGGTGACCCTGCGGACGTTTGAATTATCAGTAACATGACTTCCAGCATCACACCAACACACGTCACCACAGTACGACAAACTGAGAGAGGTAGTGAACGACACTTATTAGTGGCCCTTTAGGAACTTTGCTACATGTTACACAAGCTATCATCCACACTGTCCTGACTGAATAATTGTAGCCTGAATAGTTCTCACCTGAATTGTAACCTGTTACATCCCATAATAGAACCCATAATTGTAAGCTCTGCCTGTGAGTTCTCTGTGGCTATTGCCGTTAGTTATAGAACTTAGCTGAAAGGTAGAAAGCACTGGTCATAACGGAGCTTCATATGTTCTAAATTATAACCTCTCCACCAGTCCCATCCATGTTTTCAAATATAGTAGAGCTGAGCTATCACATGGACATGTTTTGAATTTTTCTCAATTTTAACCTTGGCTATCCCTGCATTCTAACAGTCAATTTCTCTCAAATAATTGAAATGTACACATTACAGAAAATTTTTTACTAACCAATCACTTCCCCACAACACATTTTTTCTCCCACCTTTTTGCGATCAGGTTTTCATGACAGTCTAAATGAAATTGCTGCTTTAAAGTTTAGCAATGGCTTTCTGAACACAAAAAATCAACGTCTTTTTAAAAATCTCAATTATTTTTAATTGCTCTATAAAAACTGTATGTTGGCCAAGAATGTGAAGTAAAGTTACTTTTCCTTCCTTGGATTAGTGATTGCTTTTGATCTCAATAGCTTAGGTGCTCCCTTCATTTGCAAAAGTCACCCCAAAATATATCCTAATAAATATTTTCACACAAGAATACTTTTACATTTAATTATCCCTGTTCTTTAGTTAGATCAGTCAAATTAGAATTTCCTAAACTAAGATCTGGGACTCAGGGGGATTAGGATTTTATTCATTTGTTTTAGTTTTCACATCTCCCCACATGATCCTACTGTAAAAAGGTGTCAGAAACCAATGGCCTTAGAACTTCACTGCCTACCTTGCCTCACACTTTTCTTCTTTCCAGGGAAAATATTCCCACAAGCTATCAACCCATACTATCTCCATTCCTATAGTATATTAATACTCTGATAAGCATGAGCAACTCTCTCGGAGAGCCGTAGTAATTAAGTACTTGAGTACTCACAGAGGAGCTGGAAGTTGAACTTCCCAGCGGCTCTGTTGGAGCCCAATGTGCCAGTGGGCTTCCATAAAAATGACCGCCCAGGAATTTCCATGGGACACTTGTACTCTGCCACATGAGGACATTTTGGGTTGAAGTAGATGGGTGACAACAGTTTGATATTTTGATTCTTATATTAAGTATTTCAAATACAAGATGAAAACGGGAAGATGTACTCCTGTGATGAAAGTGTAGGTGGTAGACGACTGGGTAATAAGGGTTGGAACTCTAGATACTTAGACGTTAGGAAATAAAAGTTACTGTTGAAGAGCAAACTGGAGACGCTGGTGGATCAAACTGAAAGGTTCATGAAGGAACAAACACCCAGATTCAAGGCAATACCTGGCAAGGATTCACTGAAGTGCTATAGTGAAAGGAATGTTGCATGGAGCTAAAATACCAGGGTTCAGGAATTTTAAATAAAAACCTTTTGATTTGTTGATGTTTACAAATTCATGGTTTCATAGACACAAGACATGGCAAGATATTTAAAATATGATTTTTCAATCGTCAAGTTTGAGTCATTGAATAGTTTATTATCTGCATCTTTCTAGGATCGGCCTGAGTGAAAACTCTTCCTGGAAGTAAACTGTGCAGGAAAGGGAAGAAGGGAGCAAGGTGCCTGCAGGCTTCCTGAGGTATGCTGCTCAGCTGACTTCTAAATCAGCCCACAATAAGCAGTAAACAGAAAAACAAAATAAAAACAGAGTTTCACCTGCTTATTTGGCAGACGCCCCTCCTTACGCCAAGCACCTAATTCTTGTCAGCTCCTTCTTACTCCTTCTTATTAAACATAAAAAAGGTCATTAAGAGACTGGTAAGCTTCCATTTGAATAAAAAGAAATATCAGAGGGACAACCATTTTTGAAAATAAACACTACTCCTTTATGCTTGAGTGTGTGTGTGGTGGAAGAAGAACTTAAAAATACACAATGCTTATGGTGGATGTGAATGGCTTTTAGACTTTAATGGCTTGAATGAAGATTCCATAGGGAGAGCAAGAAAAATCAACTCACTGTGATGCTTACTGAGCTCAGGTGCTTGTAAGAGATCTGGATGGAGAGGAATATGATACCTTATATATAAAGGCATAGCGTTCAAGAGATTACAAATCTGAACACTGAATTCTTCTGCCTCTTAGCTACCAAGCACACGGATCCTCCTCCTTATTTGACATTGTCATAGCTTGCTACTTCTGGAGAGGGTTCTCCTTCACCGTTCTAATCATCTCTTTCTCACCCTTTGGGTTTCAATTTCCTTGCCTTTTCTGACAGCCCTGATTAGAAAGGTGCCCTGTTACATAAGAGGGGGAACCCCCACCAAAAGAGACAAAAAGCTCCACTGGGAAGAGCTTTCGTAGTACTCATTTTTCCCGGTACGCAAGCATTGAGCTTCTCACCCTGAGGTAGTGCACCCAGTGACATCACCTGGGAAGGTTTCTCCCTGGTCACAGAGAATGTTTTCATAAAATCGGTTTGGCTCAAACCTCATTTTTTGTGAAGGCCGATATAAGAGAACAGCATGCAGCTGGAAATAGTGTTTCCTGTTTGGGGGAAGTGCTGCAGAAGCTGTGGTGGTGTTGAACACGGCTTACAAGGACAGCACGATGGGGAAAACTGAAGTGTACGAGTGGCTTTCTCATTTCACAGAAGGTGAAATGCTGACTGATGACAAACCTTGTTCTGGATGTGAAAATGTCTACAAAATTCTTTCACTTGTGCTTGGAGACCATCTACGGACACTTTTAATGAAAGAGTGGGGATGAGAAGGCTCTCTGCAAAATTCGTACCTTGTGTTCTTAATGACCGGCAGAAAGAGTGTCGGCTAGAAACATGGCATCCTTTGAAAGAACAGTTCCAACACTACCCAGACTTTTCCCCAAGGTCATTACCGGTGATGAGACATGGTGCTATTCTTATGACCCTGAAACCAAATATCAATCAGGCCGTCACCTAGTTTCAAAATAGCTCGTCAAGGGAGATCAAAGATCAAGACGATGCTTATTGTTTTTAGGATGTGAGGAAGACAGTGGCTTTGGAGTTCATTCCACCAGTTCAGACTGTTAA
>NW_022107431.1:98088085-98089048 GCF_000313985.2 Echinops telfairi | reverse complement strand
ACTCTTATCTATTGCCACCCATACCCATTTGAACCCTAGCCATAAAAAAGTAGTCATCACCTCTACCCTATTGTCTTCTGCACCCTAACCCATCTTCAGCCCTACCCCAGCCCTCCAAACCCCTAATTGCAAAATGACTTGCTTGATACATGAAATGGCCTTGATACCCCCATCTGCTCTCCCCACCCCCATGCTGTGCCAAGTGAAAATATAGACTTCTGGGGAATCTGTGCCTATGCCTGCTTTTGCCTCTTGCTTTCACTGTTGCAATGAAAGCTTTTTTTTATTTGAAAAGATTAGGGTGCTACTTTTGACAAATAAAATGTTGATTGTGCTTCAGTCTGATTCTGTTCATACTTTGGACATATTGTCAGGAGAGACCAGTCCCTGGAGAAGGACATCATGTCTGGTAAGATGGAGGGACAGCAAAAAAGATGAATGTCCTCAACAAGAGAAGTGACATACTGGCTGCAACACTGGGCTCAAGAATAGCAACAATTGTGTGGATGGTACAGGACCGGGCAAGGTTTAGTTGTCTTGTGCATATGATTGCTATGGATCAGAACTGACAAAATGACTTCTGTGGCAGTTACCTAATCTCCTGTCCACTGGCAAAGTGGTGGAGTCTAACCTGTCAATCAGGTCCTAGCTTGATGACCTCATCTGGAGGTGTGAAGGAGTTAAATAGCTCACTGGAGGCCAGATACACTCTCTCCCTGTGAGACTTTCCTGTTGACAAGCCACATGAAGCTATACTGATGGCAGCCCCAGACTTGGAGCTGAAGGAGCCACGTGGAAACCCACTACAGGCTAAGATGCTTCCACAGCCACTGGATCCACAAGACTTTCCACCCACTGGCCTGTGATCTTCCTGTACTCACCATCATAGCATATGTTGCATGAGTTGAAGAGGAATTTACAGACTGGTATCAGACATATGGGCTAATATCGAATTTATGGGCT
>NW_022107431.1:98084477-98086811 GCF_000313985.2 Echinops telfairi | reverse complement strand
CCTTCATGGCCTTCTATCAGTTTCCTCAAACATACTAAGCTATATTATTTCTTAGAACATTTACTGATTATTTTCTCTAAAATGTTCACATGCTTTAGACTCTTTCATTTATTTAAACACCTTGCTTGTGACTATTTGAAATCATTCAGCTTACCTCTCTGTCAATTGTTGCTTTCTCTTAAACTTTAATTTTATGGGGATAGGAATTATGTGTGTGTGTGTGTGTGTTGCCTCAAGCTTAACAAGAAGCAAGAGCCTATCACAGGAGCCAAATCAAAACATAATCATCAAATAATTCCATCTAAAGTAATTTTCACATAACTAGAAAATATAGAGATTTTACATTTTATGATAAAAATATTTAATATTATCTTGGAGTATAGTGTTGCTTTAAAAAAAAACTCTGTGAAGTTAGCGTTTTGTTTTTGAAAAGGGGAAGAGGCACACAGCTCCAGGAAGAAAATAAATCTCAAAACTCCTATGACATTGTAACAAGGGTTTTGTTTTGTTTTTCTTCCAGGAGCAAGTGCTGCAAAAGTACAAATTTCACCACTGTCTGAGCCAAAAATTATAATGTGGAGTAAATGACAAAATGTGTTTTAAAAAATAAGATTTTTTTGGCATGTTTATACTTCAACAGGATTTCACAATTCAGCTGAAATCAGGCACATTCATTGTGTGGGTCTCTGTTTTCCTTATTTTGACACAGAGTTTTTATGCAAGTGAATACAGTGAAAATAGCATTGTTTCAAAAACATTTGACACATGCACACAAAAATTAAGTGTTTTAAAGTTTTTTTCATCAGTTTTTAGAAGACATGATATTAATTTGTAACAAAACAGTGGCTTCCAAGTTGATGGCACAAAATCAATAGGAAAAAAATTCTCCAAGAACAGTCATAAAAAATGAAGTTTTATTGTGTTAAAGTTGCCAATCTATGTTTCCCAGGAAAGCACAAGTTACAAAGAAGATGTCAAGATATTCCACAACAGTATTGACAAATGCTATTCAATGAACAATTTTATTAGCATATAATCTTAAATTACAGATGTTCCAGAATTATTTTATTTTTTTAAAGTCTTCATAATACTTGGAAACTTTATGAAAGTTGTGTGATTAGAGGAGAGAACTATATACCATTTATATAAGTTCATAAATTTTAACAGTTTTCTAGATTTTAACAGGATATTTATCTGTATATTTAGATCTATGCACATGTAACTATTTTCTGGAACATTTAAGAATATGTGGCTTAGAATGGAATCATTCTCATTTAATACTTCAAGAACTTTTCAAATTTTAGGAATAAAAACAATGATGCTAGCAAAAATAGAGAAAGAATACAGATTCAATCTCCCCACAGAGACCAACTAAAAATATTGGGCAGATCACAAAAAGCAACTACCTAAGAGTTATGAAAAAATAAATATCAGTATGTAAACAAAGGAGTAAAGTTAATTGTGAAAACAATAATCAGTACCAGTCTATTTCATGAGTTGTTTTTTTTAATCTGTTTATTTGGTAGATTTTCCCCCCTTTATTTCCCAGTCCTGATCCAAGAAAGAGACAGCATTTGAGTTGTAGAACTGTGAGAGACACTCCATCCTCTTTCCAGAAAGAGGGCCAGGAAAAATGGGGAGGTCAGAGAAAGTTAGTATTTTTCTTATTCACACTCTCTCTTTCCTCTCATCCTGCCACAGGATCTCACCCACTTGCAGGAATTAGTTGGATTGGTGGGCAAATAAATCTTCAAGGGCAAATCTGCTTTTCTATAGCTTTATATGCTATATAATCCAGAAAACAATATGTCCATTTTTTCTCAATAAGAAATCCTAGTGGCTAAGTGGATCAATCATTTGGCTGTTAACCTCACTGACTGTGATTCAAAGCCAACAGTCACTCTATAAGAGAAATATGCGGCTGTATTATCAAAATAAGATTTACAGCCTCAGAAACCCTATGGGATAGTTCTAATCTGTCTTGTAGCATCACTCAAAATTCTCCAAACCCACGGCCTTCAAGTTGATTACAGCTCGTAGTGACCCTACATGGCAGGGTGGACCTGCCTCCGGGGATTTCTGAGACTGTACTACTTGACAGAAGTAGAAAACCTGGTCTTCCTCCGACAGAGCACCTGGTGGTTTGGAATTGCTAACCTTCGGTTTGCAGTCCAACACATAAACACAATGCTCCCTGGCTCCTTTTATTGCTGTGAGGTGGAATATACACTATGGCAGTGGGTTTGAGTTTCTATATTCCAAATCATGTATCATGTAGAAATGCTATTTTATATTTTATCTTCAACTTTTCCCAGAAGGTAATACCAGTCATAT
>NW_022107431.1:98083119-98084377 GCF_000313985.2 Echinops telfairi | reverse complement strand
ATCCTGCCACAGGATCTCACCCACTTGCAGGAATTAGTTGGATTGGTGGGCAAATAAATCTTCAAGGGCAAATCTGCTTTTCTATAGCTTTATATGCTATATAATCCAGAAAACAATATGTCCATTTTTTCTCAATAAGAAATCCTAGTGGCTAAGTGGATCAATCATTTGGCTGTTAACCTCACTGACTGTGATTCAAAGCCAACAGTCACTCTATAAGAGAAATATGCGGCTGTATTATCAAAATAAGATTTACAGCCTCAGAAACCCTATGGGATAGTTCTAATCTGTCTTGTAGCATCACTCAAAATTCTCCAAACCCACGGCCTTCAAGTTGATTACAGCTCGTAGTGACCCTACATGGCAGGGTGGACCTGCCTCCGGGGATTTCTGAGACTGTACTACTTGACAGAAGTAGAAAACCTGGTCTTCCTCCGACAGAGCACCTGGTGGTTTGGAATTGCTAACCTTCGGTTTGCAGTCCAACACATAAACACAATGCTCCCTGGCTCCTTTTATTGCTGTGAGGTGGAATATACACTATGGCAGTGGGTTTGAGTTTCTATATTCCAAATCATGTATCATGTAGAAATGCTATTTTATATTTTATCTTCAACTTTTCCCAGAAGGTAATACCAGTCATATCGTCATTTATGCTCAATGTATTAAAATGCTGAAATTAAACTATCTTTCAGGCCACACAGATTGGGAAAGGAGGCCGTTGGTAGCAAGACATTGGAGAGAAGCGAATTAAGGAAGAGAACGTAATAAGTGTTTATAAACAAACACAAGTCCTGAGATCCCCACCCCCTCAAGAGATTCAAGTGTGGAACAGACCCATAGTAAAGGGCCTGTAAACAGAACCATAACATAAACCAGCACCCAGCTCTGATGCCAGTCTATGAGTGGTATGACAAGGACAGACCCCAATATTGTAGCAGTCTTTGGAAACATAACTATTAGTGGTGTAACTGTTGGCAGATGACAAGCAAGAACTTTAGACAGACTCTCACTGCCATCAAGTCAGTGTCGGCTCGTAATGACCCTATGTGTCAAAGTAGAGCTGCCCCTGTGAATTTCTGAGACTATAACTACTTGGACTTACAACCACGGGGACTAGTCAGGTTGAATACCTGGAAAACAGAGTTATCAATGACAACACCAACAAATCCGTATGCTCCAGAGCAGGCATTCAGTAAATTTTTGAGATGGAAGAGCCAATCCTGTCCCTCACAACAATTTAAAAATTATTTGACAG
>NW_022107431.1:98077184-98082612 GCF_000313985.2 Echinops telfairi | reverse complement strand
ATTTGAAAACATAGAAAAATACCAGAATAATAGTTGTGGGATAACAAGCAAAATCTTAACATTCATGTTATTGGAAGTCAAAGGAAATGAGATATCAGTGCAAAACCAAATTTTACATTAAAATTATGTCTGAAAACTTTGTAATTTGGTAAAAGGCATTAATTTGGAGTTTCAAAAAGTTCAATGAACCTCACAAGGGAAAAAAACCAAAGTAAACCCATATCCTGAGCCAATATGATTAAATCACTGAAAATCAAAACTAAGGTTTGGTTGACTTATTTTATTCTAATTAAAATAAGTAATTCATGATTTTTCAAATAGACCAATTTATATATAAGCTTCTAAAAGGAGTCACTAGAAGACCGAATCATAAGGTACACATGGGAAGCAGATGTTTTCTATGTTGTTTTAGTTGTTTTGAATGAGAAAAGAACAAAGACATAGATGATCCCATGAAATAATAATTACTGCAGTCATGGCTGCTTAAAACCCAATGCTCCTTATAAACTTTTGAGATGGAAGAGCCAATCCTGTCCTTTACAACAATTTAAAAATTATTCAAGAGCCATAAATATATCTTCACTAACAAATGAAATGACAATTATCTGAATACTATCCCTTATTTTTTTTTCAACTTTACTTCAGAACCACAGATATGTAACAAAAGAACCACATATGACTCACGAGGTACAGTTTGCACAACACTGAACTAAACTAAAGTCAAGCTAATCAGAAAAAAAAAAGAGGCCGATAAACCATATAAACTCACTGGTTGGTGAAGTCAGTTCAAAAATCAAGTATTTGTTCATTTAATGGACAGAGTCCCTGAGAGGGACCCAAGTTGCCCCTAAAACTGGCCATCCTTCTAAAGGATAGTAAAATATAATTTGCAAGAACAGAAAAATGTTAAATGCCCAATAAAATCATGAGACGCTAGGACCACAAAGATAGAGCCCAGGTTTGTGAGACGATGTGCCTGGAAACACCTTCAGGAGGCCACAGAGGCAGAAAGTCCCTTGGTGTTTCTGTACAGGAGTCGAAAGCGTCGTGGTCCTCCCTCAGAGCACGTGGTGATTTGGAATGTCTGCCTTTGGGGTTAGCAGCTAATCTGAAACTTTTCCATTTCCATTGAGAAAGATCAATTGCTAAAAAGAAGAGCATCAGGCTTGGTAACCTGAGGGTCATTATGGATGAGGGAAACCCTCAATGAATGCACTTACCTGTAACCATAACCAGGGAAGAAAACAACCAATAATCATGAAGCGGACTCAGGGCTCTGACAATGTGACTCAGCTCTAACTGTACAGCAACCCAAACAACAAAAACCAAAAATCCATGTGATCCCTAAAATGATAGTTATCTATCTCTTCCACTCCCTCCATGTTTCTTCTATTAAAATATATTCATTTATTTTGAATGAATGTATTTTCTTTAGAAATATTTTATTGCCCTTTATTTTCAAAAGTTATTTGCATGTAAAGCAAAACAGCCAAAACACTACTATGGGGTTGCTTTTGACTCAGCCACCATTTCCTAATACTTTGAATACTTTTTTCATAAGTAATACATGCTGACTTTTACCATTTCTGTAAAATTTCCCAGTGATCTTTCACACTGGGCTAGAATTGGTTTTGGGGTTTCTGAAGGAAATCTTCCTGGGAGCAGACATCCTTATCTTCCTCCCTGTGGAGAGCACCAGTGGAGGCCATGACACTCCATTGACTTTCCACAGGATCAGGTTTACTGGAGGGATTAACACTCTGGGTCAATTACAGTTCTCAATTGGCTCAATGAAACAAGGATGCTACTTGAAATATTGAAAAGAAGGCCGAAACATAATTACAAAAGTAAATACACACGCAAACCACCAGCTAAGGTAAGGAGTAAAATAAGCAAAGTTCTAGAAATAGATTGAAGTTTGGAGAGAAGACTTGTGTGTTGGTTAGATTTTATGTCTGCTCAATGTGACTGAGTGCAGATAGGCCTGAAGTTCAACCACACACAGTTTGTTACCATCATATCAAGACATATAAGCCCGAGGCCTGAGGCTGTCGCAAGGAGGTCAGTGTCAGTGCTTCTGGAGATGACTTGAAGGCTAGGTATCAGGCCGACAGAGACTTGGAAGAGCTGCTGCGGTCTTCTCTTCCCAGTGCTTAGTTGGCTCTACATATATCAGGAGATCGGCACAGGCTCAAAGGGAAGCCCTGAATGAGCTGCTCCTCTTCTCAATTCCCAGCGTACCTGTTGCTATAAGTAGTAGATTTAGACACGTCCTCAACAAAGGTCAGCCTGCTGGAAAGCAATCAGGAGGTAGGCAGTTACTCAAAGATAAGTCCCAGATGCGCTGCCACGGCTGCCTGCTCTTCTCATCTCATTGCCTAGCTTGCCTATGATATAAGTGGTAGATCTCCAAAGGCGTATGGTACCCAGTCCAGCATACCTCGTCAGTGCCTGGCTGGCTTTGATCTATCATTCCGTCATTGAAGCGTACTTGTACCATTGCTGTTATCAGATGCTGCTTGTCGAGGCACCATAAGAGTCGATCTGGAAGTTGTCACTAAAGGATGGTCCTCTCATTCCCTAGGAAAATGCTTACATTCTCTTGTACGCATCACATGCTTATATATTTTTTTCTGCTCTAGATAAAGTCCTTTAGCTAAAACAAGGTGAGAGACTTTCTCTTTGTACTTCCTCAGAGAACAAACGGGTTTGAACTCTGAATTTGTTGTTAGCCTTCCTACCCACTATGCCACCAGGGCTCCTTTTATTTGCATATACGTGAGCAAAATATTTTACTATGATTTTTGAAATTTTCTCTTTCATAGTTATTTACCTTCTCCTTTAAAGTTTAACACATTTGGCTTTTTACCCTTTTTTTCCCTGTTTATATTAGCCTCTGACTAATCTATTATGCACAATAAAGTTATTCCATCATGAAACCCGAGTTATTTTGCTTAATGTAGTTAGAAAAATCCCCATTCCAAAATGCAGTTAGCCTAAGGTACTTAATGCAGTATATGTGGAATTTCTATAACTCACTACATTGTTTAAAAGCAGAAGGGTCAGAAGAAGATGTCGCCAAAAAGGGCCAGATAATCCAAAGAGCCTTTCCTTATTTACCAGATGGTGATTAAAATACAGGAGGGAGGGGAGAGGGGGGAGGGAGAAAATGAGCAAATGATATTGAGGGCTAAAGTAGAGGGCAAATGATTTGAGACTGATGAGGGCAACAGGTGTACATATGTGCTTGACTCAATGTATGTATGGACTGTGATAAGAATTGTATGAGTCCTCGATAAAATAGTTTTAAAAAAAGAATAATGAGGGTAATAAATGTACAAATGTACAAATGTGCTTTATACAATTGATGTATGTATGGATTGTGATGAGTGGTATGAGCCCCCAATAAAATGACTTTAAAAAAAAAATCTAGGCCCCATTATTTAGTTAGTCAACAAAGACAAATGTTCTGCTCTGTTCGCTTGCTCATGCTCAAAAGCTGTCTCTCATAGTTATTCTGAAACCTACATTAATGTAAAATATCTATATGTGACTCCCCAAAGTATAAATTCCAAAGCCAGATGTATATATTATCTATGGATTCTGATTTTAAGTAGGACACCACACAGACCATCTGCTCTGGTCTCTTCACTGGTATATCTTCTAGATGAGAAAATCTCTTTCTTCCTCTGTGTCGGAGTAGTTAAATTGTCTGTCCTGCTTCAGGGCAAGATGCCTGCATTTCAGATGACAGTCATAAGGTAATATAAAATGTAAGTACACCCTAAAACCTAAAAATCTGAAACTATAATCCATAACCATTTGACCAATCCGTTGAACCTTTTCATTAAACCATGTTCTTTGATAGCAAAGATTGGTTTATATAAGTAATTTTTTACATTTAAATTTAGAAAACAAGTGAAAATAAATAATTTTCAACTTGTGTCTTGCCATTAATAGGAGGGTTACATAAGATTTTATCTGGAAGAAAGTACGCTAGTAAAGTATTTCAAAACATACTTCTAAATGATTGACTAATTTTTAATCATGACCTTGATTTTGTTAGGTGTCAAAGAGTCAGTTTCAACTCAGAGACAGTACACTGTCCAGTTTTGTGCCATTTTCACAATTGTTAGGATTGAACCCATTGTTGTAGCCACATTGCCAAATCATTTCAATGAGCGTTCTGTATATATAAATATAAATAAATATATATCTATGTATGTATGTATATATATATATAATAGATAATTTTACAGCATTTGATAGATTAATTTCAGGTCAGCAGAAACTCATAAAATGAACAAAAGGAGGGATTATATTGGACATATTTCCCTATTTCTCTTAATATATTACTGCATTTCATTGTTTTCACTTAAGTCACTAAAGTTTAGTTCATCCTTGACTTTTTCAGCAACATTCCTGAGTTACTCCTCTGAGAACAACGGAAGTAGCAGTTCCCAGTCCAAGCAATTCTGATGCTAGTTTCCTTGGGGCAGCTTGCACTTCTCCTCTCAGCTCGTTTTCATCTAGATAATGCTTTACAGCCGGCAAACCCAAACCAAGCCAGTTGCTAGGACGTGAGTTTCCACTCCGGTTGACTTTCTGTGTGTCAGAACCGAGCTCGTTTCCACCGGCTTACAGTGGCTGCATTTTTTGCAGAAATGGATTACTAAACCTTGGCTGAATTCAATTCCCTTCCCTTTTGGTTAGAGGCAAAGAATTTAACAATCTGCACTCCCCAGTGACTCCATGCCTTTATTTAAACAAGAAAGATGCTATTTTGGTCAGCACACTGGGCATACAGAACTCAACAATGAACATGCAGACCTCATCTTTACAGGCACGGAGACTTTAATACTGTGCAGATAGTATCTCTCTGTTCCTATTGCCCTTAGAGTTTCATACTCTACCTGCCATCAGATATTGATTTTATTGTCAAAAAATCAAGATAATACTATTCTCCCCAAGATAGTTCAAACTGTGTAAAATCTTCTAATTATGGGATGAGAAATTCAGATACAAGTGATGTCCAGGATGAGGTAAGGGGCTGGGTCAGGTGATGATACCTTAACTAAGGAAAATGGCAACACACCCATTCAAATTCTGAATCAACCCACAGTCACCTCTTCCTTTCCCTCTCACGTACCTCCCGGCATACATTTTAAACTCTAGCCTTGCGGTTTTGAGCCCGGTGTGTTCTTCCTGCATCAATGAATAGCTGCTCTTTCTCATATAGCCAGCCTTCCTCGAACCTCTTAGCCAATTCTCCTACGTCACTCTTCCTCGAGACCCCAGTGACAGTGCTAAAAGCAGCAATCTCAGAATTACTCCGTTGCTCCTTTTAATTCCATGGGGAAAGTCGTGTATGTGTCTAATCATTGTGAGTTTATTTTCCCTACACACTTCAGGAGACCCTCTGCTAATA
>NW_022107431.1:98036734-98075855 GCF_000313985.2 Echinops telfairi | reverse complement strand
ACAACAGAAAATTATGAGAGGATCCAAGCTTTTGTATGTTGAGCAACACACTGCTTGCTGTATTTAGAGTCAAAATGGACTTGATATCCAAGAGCAAGTTTTAAATCTTTGTTGACATCCTGTTTGGTCTTTCTGTCCTTTCAATTTTTTAAAATTAATCTTTTATTGTGAATGAGGTAAAAACAACACTTGTGCTCAGATTAGTATATTCAAGGACTTTAAATGTAACTTTTTCTCATGTCATAATTAATGAATATAATTAATAAGCATAATTCATAAATATGCCCCGTTGCATGAAAACCCGAATGTTCATGAAAGAGGAGATAGGTAACAGTGATTGTATGATACAGTGAAAAATGGTGTCCAAAATTGAAGGAGAGAGGACCAGGTGTTAATTACAACTTCACGTGGGTCTCTCCATCTTCTCAGCTACAGAGCAAAGCTAAGTACTACCTACCTCCCGGTTGGGACTGGAGTTAGGGAAGTTTATTTTGAGAAGCATTGGATATTTGTCAGAAGTTAATGTTCTCAAACTGCAGCAGGCCTCAGAGTTGCCTACATGATTGTTGAAGCACAGGTGGCTGAGCCACTTTCCAAAACGTTTGCTTCAGTGACCGTGGGAGTAGAACTTGCATGCTAATAAGTTCGAAACTTCATGCCGTGGTTCTCAACCTTCCTAATTCTGCGACACTTTAATACAGTTCCTCATGTTGTGCTGACCCCCAACCATAACATTATTTTTGTTGCTATTTCATCACTGTAATTTTACTACTGTTATGAATCGGGCGACACCCCCAAAGGGGTCATGACCCACAGGTTGAGAACTGCTTAGAACCTAAGGTGATGCTGACAATACAAGCTTGAGTAGTACACCTGGAGGAAAAAATGTAGGCAAATCAACTGCTTTTAAACCACATTCAGTGATGCCCTGAAGACCCTGCAGAGTCCAAAGGAGATCGCTCCAAATAGCATATAACTTGCAGAAATGAGAGCAAATTCCTCATTCAGGCCTTCTCTCTCGTCCCCCAGAATCACTATCCATGATTTATTTGTACATATTTGCAAATAGTGTGCAAGTGGGTATTTTTAATTTAAATGTTCAAATTGTTAATTTCACCCCAAATTCTTCAAAGTGGTAAAGAACTGAACAAGACATCTTCCATAACTTAGCAAAAGTGAAATGGTTTATATATTATCTGAGTGATTTGATCATATAGAAACCCTAAATTAAGAAGTTAGGAATTCAAAATTTAGAAACCTAAAGGCTTAGATTATTCACCTTTGTTAGACTTGGGATTTTTAAAATCCATAATTCCACCATATATATGAGCACAGGTCTATATATAGCATTATATAAATGGAATTTATCATCAATTCTTGCTTAGCACACATATTTCATGATGTAAACAAAATTAAACAGTCAAATGTCCCCCTCTAATTTAATGGTCAAAATATGTGAACAATATCCATTTATGATTGAAAACTCTTGTGGGATTTGTAAGATTTTTATTCCTAATTTTAATGAATTGTTTATTTTGCTTGTGCATCTACAGTGAAACAGGTACTATATTTGTGCATCTACAATGAAATAGGTACTATATTTACATTAACTCTGTTTCATGCGGTTGTGGGTGGGGAGGTTGAAATTGTCCCTTTAATTTTTTGTTTTTACATTATGTATTTACCACATTGTTCAATTATTATCATTCTTGAATATTTCTACCACCCTTAATAGGCTAATTAAGTGTCTCCAAAACATTGTATTAATATAATAAACTAGAGGGGTCTATCTTAGGAAATTCTTCAAAAATCAAAGTTAATGCAAAGAAAAATAAAAGAAATCATAAAAATTAGAGCATAAATCAGTGAAATTAAGCACAGAAAACTAATAGAGAAAACCAATGAAACAAAAGGTTCATGCTCTGAAAAGATTCATAAAATTGATACATTTTGAGTCAGTTTAGCCAAGACTGAAGGACAGAAGGCAAGTTTGCTAATATCAGAAAGTAAATAAAGAGAATCATAACTCATAGTGTATGATGAACATGAAAATGTAGTAAAAATATTATAAGCCTGCCTCAACATTTGAAGAGTTAGATGAAATGGACCTATTCTTTGAAAAACATAACCAAGCAAACACATGGGAAGATATAGATTAGTAGGATCATTCTGTTTCAATTAGAGAAATTGAATCAATAATTGAATCATTCCAAAACAGAAAGCACCATGCTTATATGGTTTCACTTGTCAATTCTAACAAACACCTAAAGATGTTATTAGATTTTTAAACATTAAAATAAAACTTTAAAAAATTATCACTAATTCCTCTAAAGTCTTCTAGAAAAATTAAAAAGGACGGAAAAGGTCCCAACTCATTCTATAAGGTTAGATTTACCTTAATATAAAAATTATTAGATAAAGACATTACTAGAAAGGATATTTACAAACCAGTATTTTTTCCTAGAAACAAAATTCTAAAATTGAATCCAATGATGATTAAAAATAACTATACATACACCACAACAAGTATGATTTCCCCCCAGGTATTTGTAGCTGACTCAACATTCACAAATCAGTTAATGCAATTCAATATAATAGAAAGCTGAAGAAGAAATCAGATGAGTATATTTATAAATGCAAAAATTAACCTGAAAAAATTTAAAACCCATGAATAGTAAAATCTCTCAGTATACTGAGATTAGAGAGATTCTTCCTGCTAATATTATATTTAATGGTGAGACGTTAGATAATTTTTCTCTAAGATGGGGAACAAAATAACAATATTTTCTCTTATCACTCAGTCAAATACACTGGAAGTCCTAGTCCTATGCAAATAAGCAACAATAAGATGTAAAAGATAAACAGATTATGAAGAAAAAATAAAACTGCCATTGTTCACATATGACACGCTTACTTGTGCTAAAAAAATAGAATCCATAAAAATCCATGGAAATAAAACATGATTGCAGAATATAAAAAGATAACAAAATTCGAGACTAACATGCAAAAGGCATTCTTGCCTCTAAGGAGCATCCTGGATGTACTTCTTCCAAGATTGATGTGTTTGTTCTGTTGTCAGTCCATGGGACTTTCAATATTCTTCACCAACACAATCGTTCAAAGGCATCGATTTTCTTCTGTCTTCCTTATTCAATGTTCCATTTTCAAATGTATATGAGGTTATTGAAAATGGCAGGCTTGGATCCGGTGCCCCTTAGTCTTCAAGGTAACATCCTCGGTCTGCAACCTTTTAAAGAGGGCTGTGCAGCAGAGTTACCCAAGGCAGTCCTTTTTTCTCCATTTCATTTCCCTCCGGGATTCACTTTGAGTACTTTATGATTTCCTTAACTATGCTATAATTAACCTTCTCATGCAGCTGTACGGTAGACGGAAACATATTTCCTCACATGTTATTAAGGATTCATTTATTATTTCTAGTCAAAACAGAAAGAAGAAAGATTTGGATTCTCAGACCCTGTACCATCTGCCCCTCTAATGATGTCAGAAATCAAGCTGGCACATTTACAGACATGTTTGTCTAGAAATGTTTTATTTTACCAGGAAACAGTGTTATTAAATATATCTTGCTAAACTATATGTAACTTCACAACAACTTTTTCCCCTAAGAAATGTATGAAGGCATAAGTAAGTGATTAACCCAAGGCCATTTTGTAGTTGGTACATTCTGTTCCCTTTTGTTTACTTAAAAGAGTTTCAGCACAAACCCTAAGAAAGGTTTGAGGTGGTGGAGTGGGGTGGGAAGGGGAAGGTGATATCAAGGAGTTCTAGAAGGAAGAAAATGTTTTGAAACTGATTGTGGTACTGATTATACGGCACTACATGCTATGATTGAACTATGGAGTGGTATGATACCTGGATTCACTCCTAATAAAATGGTTTGGAAAAAAAGAGAAAGGTTTTGAATTCGACAGGGTCATTTGATAAGAGGCCATGACTTCTGCTCATATGCTTTGGAAAATTTGCAAAAAGCTATTTAGGGCTAGCATTTTTCATTTGGTCCTCAAACCTCACTTGTCACTCTGTTTTTTTCCCCTTCTTTCTTTTCTTCTTAGGATTATTACCAAAAAAAACCCGAAAGCATTCCATCACAACAATGTATATAACCCAGAAACTTTCTCTTGACCTTTTGGAATTTGCATGTGTCCTCTGATTCGATAATCATGTATGCATCAATGTAAATACAGAGAACAAGTGGGAGTATCTGCCTCTTGGTCCCTCTGGGTCTATCTCAGGTGTTAATCCTTCTCCATACTGAGAAGTGCCACCAACCGGAGGGGCATCTTTCAACGGAGACGGTTATGAGAACTCATAGTCACTGCCATCAGGTCAATTCTGCCTCCTAGCAACCTAAAGTTGAACTGCCCCTGTGGTTCCCAAGGCTGTACATCTTTGGGGAGCAGAAAGCCTCCTCTTTCTTCCACAGAGTAGCTGGTGGTTTCGAATTCCTGACCTTGTGGTGAGCAGCCCAACTCATAACTCTTTATGCCACCACTTACCGGTGATACATGAGTTACCACTTATCCTATTCTTGTTGTGTATTACAGTTACATAATCACTACCTGTTTATCTTTTAAAATATCACTTTGAATTATGGCTATTGGTGAGCAATATGGGCCCTGTGCTTTTCTAGCAGGGATGTTTAATGTCACAACAGTTTTTAGTTAGTACTTAGCACTAGAATCACTTGAGAACTACTTAAAATAGAAATATGTATTTATTGTTTATGTATGGTTATTTTTTTTTAATTCCCAGGTGATTCTGGGACACATCTGGGGTTAAGACTCATTATGTTCATTCTTAAATAGTACCATCAAAGGCTTTCTTGGGTCTGATATTTAAAAAAGAATACATTGTCATGATTATTATCAAAAGGGTCTGTAATTAATAATTTGAATCATGCACTTAAGTCTTTAATTAAACATGTATCCCATTTTGAGAACTCATTATAATTGGTGGCCTTTTGTAGTATTTATGGCCACTTCACATGAGATAATATGTTCTAAGGGCATGAAATAGATGTCTTGCTAATTATTGCAACCATAATTTTTAGCCAAGTATCAACACATAGAAATATTATAAAATATTTGGAAGGGTTGAGTATAATATTTGTAAAATATTTAGACCAGCACCTTTTGGTAAAGGAAAACGTCAATCCATTAAGAAAATTTACAAACTGTTTCTAAGCTATATTCCTCTAAATCAGTGGTTCTCAACATGTGGGTCATGACCCCTTTAGAGGTCGAATGACCCTTTCATGGGGGTCACCTCATTCATAACAGTAGCAAAATTACAGTTACAAAGCAGCAACGAAAATAATTTTATGGTTGGGGAGATCACCACAACATGAGGAATTGTATGAAAGGGTCGCCACATTAGGAAGGTTGAGAACCATGGCTCTAAACTATATTCCATGAAACGACATTAGTTTGCGGTTGTATATATAATTTTTCAAGTATAACTTTATTATATTATATTTTTACATGATACTATTTTATTATATTTTTATTATCTTATTATATTTTTCCTAAAAATTAAAGAACTCTTCAGTGTGCATTGAGGGAAGGTTTACAATGTAAGGCAGTTTTCAGTTCAACAATTCATACACAATTTGGGGTGCGCTGGATTCCAATCTCCCCATGGTAACATCACTTATCCTACTTCTTCCCTGTTTCCTGCTTCTAATCCTCCGTTTTTCTAAACACTGTCCTTGATTATGAAATATGGCCTGGGATCAAAAGTAGAGACATGGGCAAGGGTCAGAAGTAAGAACAGTTTCCTCGTAGTACCTGAAATCAAAAGAAGCCCCAGACCCTTGAGATAGTACTGTGCCATGACTGCATCTTGCCACCGGTACTACATTTCCCAGAACCCCATGCTACCCTGTAGCCATCTAATGGGAACAGAAGATGCTCAGAGCACCAATTCTCGCTCACCATCGTGATACACACTCCGGAATCCCTTGATACACCAACATCTTATAGTGGGAAAGGAGCATGCTCAGACAAAAAAGCATGCTTGAGAATCATATGCATTCCCAGGAGGTCTGAAAAGAACAGCACAAGCACATAAGGGAAAGGAAATATTGAAAGATGCGTCCTCCTTCCTAAGAGCTTCTAAATTTTTTTTCCAGCATTGCCCTGTTTCTTCCAAAGTAAAGCTTTCCGTTGGTAAGACAAGAACCTAATTCCGGTGGAGCCAGCCAGGAGAAAGGAGGGTACTGAAAACACACTGAAAAGTACCGTTCTTCACCATGATGAGATCAGCCTGAAGTCCTACCCAGATCTGAACCCACCAGCCACTCTGAGGAAGCTCTCTGTGCCCATGGACTAGCTTTAGAAGCCTGAGGAAAGCAGGTCCATCCTGCCCTAGGTGGTTACTGGGAGGCCTAATTGGCTTGATGGTAGTGGCAAGAGGCCATTATGAAAGAGATGTGGGACTATACTCCACCCCACACCCCTCATGCCAAGCAGTTTGGGACAGACAGAGCCAACACAGTTTTATTTTGTGGGTCTTATAAGAATTTTAAAACTCTCAAGTGATCGTCTGTACTGGGTTCGAAATTTTTATAAATCTTAGGAGTCACCCAAAGGGAAGACTGTGTTGGAGAAAGCATTCCGCAGGAGCAGGTTCTATTAGGCCTCACCCGAAGCAGGGTGAGAGAATAGGGGTTTCCACAGTGAGGACTGGAACCCCAGGCTTGGGGGACCCAGGCGCTCTCTGAGCAGGCTTATCACATGGGAGAAGGAAAGAGGAAACTCAGGACTCTGTCGTGATCTCCTCTGCTCTCTTTTGGATGGGAAACCGAAGTTCAATACCTCCAGATGCATCAATACCTCTGGGATGCATCTTAGAAATGAAATAGATGTAATCATCAGATCTCAAAAGAAAAAAACTGATCATCCTTGTAATAAGTAAGGCAGTGAATGATCGTGGCCCAAAATGGTAGATAACATTAGTGACAATTTTAGAAAGGCTAGGAGAGGCTAAAATTAAACATATTGGCCTGGATCCTAAGAATCCCACCTGAAAAGTGGTGTTAAGTTTTGACCTGCCTCAGTTTATAAATCTGCTTCAGACAGCAAAAAGAAATGAAGAAAGTTGTGGATAGGTCCAACCACACTGGAGAACTCCCTGTTAAGTTTTGAGAAAGTTAGGGGTAGGGAGAGTAGCCTGCCCACAAGAAAGAAGTTGAATATCTCTTTGCCTATTTAACAAGAAATCCACTCCTTATAGATTTTTTTAAATCAATTTATTGGGGCTAATACAATTCATTACAATACATAGATCAATTGTGTAAAGCACATCTATACATTTGTTGCCCTCATCATTCCCAAAATTCGCTAGCCTTTTGGGTTCCCAGAACTCGCTAATTTTCCTTTTTTCCCCCCTCCCCTTCCCTTCCTCCTCCCCTCTCCCCCATGCACCCTTAATAATTTATAAATTATTATTGTATCTTATATTACACTGTCCGGCGTCTCTCTTCACCCACCCCTCCGCTGCCCGTCCCCCAGAGAGGAGGCCACACGTAGCTCCCTGTGATCCATTCCCCCCTACTACATCCCCTTTCCCTCCTGGTATCGCCACTGTCACCCCTGGTCCTGAGAGGTTCCTCTGTCCTAGATTCCCTGTGTTTCCAATTCCCGTCTGTACCGCTGTGCATCATCTGGTCCAACCAGGTCTGCAAGGCAAAATTGGGGTCCTGGTAGTTGGGGGGAGGAAGCGTTCAAGAAGGGACTGAAACACTGCTTTAAATGTAAAGCTGAAACATCTACTGCAGGCAGAAGAAAGGATATTCCAAAACCCTCTGAAGTCACTGGATTCTCTTTGGATGGCTACAACATCCGAGGTTGCCTAATAACTGGCACACTAGAGTACTTGTTTCACCTGTTGTTATAATCCTTGCTTATGGCTTTTACCCTACTCCTGCCGGTTATGTTTGCTTTAGTGAATAAATGCAAAGAGTCTAAAATACTGCAAATCACCAGGTATAGAATCCTAAGTACATCTTTCCCAGCTAAAGAAGATCAAGTTTCCGATTGGGTGGCCTTATTACACTTGGGATTCAGATACCCTCCTGAATTAACCACTGATCAGCCTCTTCCCTCATGGGTGGCTCACTACACCAGCAATTAGAGTATCACTACAGATCTACTTGTTAAAATGTTTTAGTCTAAAATTATGTTAACTATCTCTCTGGTAACATTTTATGGGCTAAGAATGCTTCTATGGGATTATCATAATCCATGGCAAGTGCTGGTCTTGTCATGAAGTATTGGATTTGCCACCGGAAACTCTAATTTAATTATCATTTAATTCTTCCTCCTTCTTTAATCCTTTGCAATTGTTGGCATCATGCAATTAAGTTTAAATTATGGATTCCACACCAGTAACCTGACTACCTTTAGTACCATATGTTAATATTATTTATGTGAGATTAAATGATTACTTATGTGACGCCACTTAGTAAAATAATATCCTCACTTCCATGTAGTGAAAGTAGATATTTTGTAGCAATGTACCAAGACTTCCTTGTGATTGAGGCATGTGGTATGGAGAAAACTATGGCAAATTAATTGAGATCACATCATCATATGTTGTAAAATGGAAGTCAGAAGGAAACACCTTAGTCCCATACTCAGGTTGGGTTTGGACATTTGGGGCACTTCAACCTTAGTTATGGGGCAGTGAATTGGAACAGCCTTTGAAATGTGTCAATCACTTTGGGCTGTAAGCAGAAAAAGTTGTTGAGGGGATTGGAGCATTGCAGTGACCCATAAATTCTTTGACAAAAAATATCCCTGAAAAATAGGAACTTTGGACTTTTTTTATAGCCAGCAAGGTGGACTCTGTGAAGTAGTCAACTCTTCTTGTAGCACATAGATAAATAATACAGAAAAGGCAGAACAAGACGTACACAGAATTAGATAACAGGCCGCATAGATAGACACTAGAACACCCCTACACGCACCCGTTATTTGTGTGACTACCATCAGGAATAGGCACAAGAGCTAGGCCAGCTTTTCAAGAGATACTAATGATTTTATCCTGCATTCCACTCATAATATTGCCTTTCATTCCTGGCCATATGTAATAGAGGATAAAGTACTGTACATACTCGTGTATAAGCCTAGTTTTTCAGCACATTTTTAATGCAGCTTTTGTGGTAAAATGAGGTGCCTTGCTGATATTTGGGTTGGCTTGTACTTAAGTATATATGGTACAGCGTGGACCAAGGTGATGAAATTAAAGTCTAATCATGACTACATGACACTTGACAGAGGCCTTGCTCACATCTAGCTCTGGGTGAAGATCAGATATCCTGGAGAAAACCAGCACCGTGACGTTAAAATGTTGCCATGGCCACCGTCTTGAGAGCCCGTCTCAGTCTAGGTGAATCATCAGGGTGCTATCCTCAGTCTTTAAATGATAGGAGGAAATGCATCAGTGCCAAAAATAAGCAAACAAAAACCAGAATGCAATTATTCTGCAGGAGGCTGAAGGCTACAAACCTTTGGTGTGGCTGTTGTGGGATTTTTCTGAAACAGTTGATCCTGAAGAAATTGAGACTTCAAAGTAGAGGCTGGTCAACAAAGGACCTATGCCTGGGCCAGTCCCTGGAGATGACAGCCTGCTTGGTAAAATGGACAGGCAGCAAAAAAGAGCAAGGTCCTCAATGTGATGGATAGATACCATGGTTGTAAAAATGGGCTCGGGCATGCGAATAATTGTGTGAATGGTGCAGGACTGGGCAACGTTTTGTTGTTGAGCACAGGGCCACTAAGGGTCACAACCTAATCGATGGCACGTAACAACAATGATCTCCTGAACCATGCACCTGGAACGTAAGACCAAAGGCCATTAAACAGCCTATGCCCGTGAATCAGTTACAGCTTCAGGTCAATTACCTCCACACCTGGAAGAGATTACTTCTCTTAATGTAGATTGGGATCGATTTCTACTCACATAGGCAAGCGATCACTTTTATCAGTATTAAACAGCCACAGGAGAAACCTCTGTTCCTGGTCCCATAAAGAATTATGTGAATGAAATATCTCAGGTGGTAGAATGAGACAGAACAGGGCAGCAAAGTTAGGGACATGGGCCAGATTCAAAGGCAAGAACTATTCCCTTGTGGAACAAGAACTCAAGAGAAGTCCCTAAGGCAGTGGTTCTCAACCTGTGGGTCGCCACCCCTTTGGGGCTCAAATGACCCTTTCATAGGGGTTGCCCAATTCATAACAGTAGCAAAATTACAGTTATGAAGTAGCAACAAAAATAATCTTATGGTTGGGGGTCACCACGACATGAGGACCTATATTAAAGGGTCACAGCATTAGGAAGGTTGAGAACCACTGCCCTAAGGTCTTGAGATCGGAACCAACAGCGACCCACTCACCGTCAGGGAACATTTCCCCAAACTCCTTGCTGCTTCAACTTGAGTTAGTGGGAACAGAGCAAGCTCCGACAGAAGTTATCAAGAATCTCATGCATTCCCAAACCCAAACTCAAACAACAGTTCACCCCCATCAAGTTGATACCAACTCGAAGCCATAGTAGGGGACACAGTAGAACTGCCCCTGTGAATTCCCAAGACTATAACCCTTTCCTGGAGTAGAAAGCCTCTCCTTTCTCCCACAATCCCAGAAACTCATAAAAGGCCAGCACACACGTGCCATTTCAGATGGATGTGCTGGGTGCAGCTTTCTTCCTCCTTTGAGCTTCTAATAAAATTCTTCAGTGTTATGTTTTCCAAAGTTCATCTTTCGCTTGGTAAGACAAGAAACCTAAAACCTAAACAGAAACCTAAAACCTAAACAGATAAAACCTGACCTTTTGATCTCAAATACTTGGCTTCTCTAAGATGTGAATACATCACGAGTTTTATTATTTCCCTTATAGAACTGCCGATTGTTTGGCTGAAACTTGAGCCACAGTAGTGCATTCCTTGTCAGACTGAAGGATGACTGGGGGTCATGTAGTCTTGGAGTTCTATCACTGTATTTGACTAGGATTTTGAGCTCCACATTTTCTCCCACTCTATCCAGGACCTTCTAATGTGATTCTTTTCTTAACTACTCTTTCAGAGTGGTTAATAGTGGTAGCTGACGACCTCCTAGTTCTGGTCTCAAGGTCATGGAGACTAATATTCACATATATATTGCATGAATAGTTGTTATGTGTCTGAAGTTTTCTTCTTGGTTCTGTCCACCAGACAGGTGGGGCCTAATAGTTGTACCTTAGCTCTTCATAAGCTTTTAAGACCCCAGTTACTGCCCATCAAAGTAGAAGGAAAAACATTCTTTGTCAGCTACGTTATGCCCATGAACCTTGGTGTTCCCTGAGAGTATGGTCCTGAGCTAAGGTGACCAGATTTAATGCGGGACACCATTGACCGGGGGCGGGGGGTGGGTTCTTGATTAAAAATTTGGTCTATATGGACCAAATAGACCGTTCTCTAGCTTGTTGTGCATTCTTTCCAAAAATCAGGACTTTAAAAAAATGCCCAAAATCGGGACTGTCCCTCCAAAAGCAGAGCATCTGGTCACCTTATCCTGAGCCCTCAGGCCTGGTCACTAATTTCCTCAAGGTATTTGGTTATGTCCAAAAGTTTTCATAACTTTCATAACTTTGTGCACTATACAGTGTCCACTTTATTACATTCATGGAGAAATTTACAACAGAGGTAATCTTCTCTCAAACCTCCCTTCCATACCTATTTAAACTGAGTATATATGCATACATGCATCTACTTGTAGATCAGGATAGCTAATGGCATAGTGGTTATGTGATGGACCATCATATGAAAGGTCCACAGTTCATACCTGTCCTCCACTCAGAGGGAGAAAGATGGGAAGCCTCAGAAATTCATAGGGCAGTTCTCCCCTGCCCTACGAGGTGTTGTGAGTTGGCATTGACTCGGAGGTGAATTTGATTTTATTTCTGGTTACTTTTAGATCATCTTTGTTACAGGACTGTGTAGCTAAAAATGTTTACTCCTGTGGCCTTTAACTCTTGTTCTTTTTCCATCATTGTTTGATGAGCTCCCCATTACTGTTTTTTCTTTTTGTTTCACCCAAGTTAATACATGTCTACTCTCTGACCAGTAAACCCTCCCACCCTGGTAACTGTGGTAATGATTTCTTTTAGAAGAAATAATAACAGACTCATCTCAAGTACCAAAAAGAACTAGTCAACATTCCACCATTTCAGGAGGTCATATTTGAGCAAAACCCAAAAGTCCTGAAGGAAAAAGTTCAAGATACACTAACAGCATTAGTCAAAAACAAGGCTCTACGAATTGATAAAATACCAATTGAAATGTTTCAACAAGCTGATAAAGCACAGGACACACTCACTCATTGATGCCAGGAAATGTAGAAGGCAGCTACTTGGCCAACTAACTGGAAGAGGCCCATATTTGTACCCATTCCAAAGAAAAGTGACCCAAAAAGATGCTCAAGTTATACAACAATATCATTGATATTATATGTAAGGAAATTTTTGTTGAAGATCATTCAACAAAGGTTGCAGTAGTATATAGATAGGAAGATACTAAAGGTTCAAGCTAGATTCAAAAGAGAACTTGGAAGAACGGATGATATCATTGCTGATGTCAGTTGGATCTTGGCTAAAAGCAGCGAAAACCAAAAACATGTTTACTTGTGTTTTACTGATTATATGTCTAGGCATTCAACTGTGTATCTCATAGCAAACTAGGGATAACCTTGAGAAGACTGGGAATTCCAGATACTTCATTGTGCTCTTTCGGAACTTGTACCTTGATCAAGAGGCAGTTTTGAGAGCAAAACAAAAGCATACTGCATGATTTAAAATCAGGAAATGTGGGTGACAGTTTGTATCCTCTCAGCAGACGTTTTTCCATCGGTATGAGTGCTGAGCAAGAAATCTGAGAAGACAGCTTATATGAAGAAGAATGTGGCATCAGGAGTGGAGGGAGGCTTGTTAACAACCTGAGATATGCAGGTAACACAACCTTGCTTGATGAGACTGAAGAGAACTTGGATCAAGGATTGCAGCCTTCAGTGTAGATTACAGCTCAATGTGAAGAATAGTAAAATCCTCACAACTGAACCAATAAGTAACATCATGATAAATGGAGTAAAGGTTGAGGTTGTCAAAGATTTTGTCTTACTTAGATACACATTCAATGCTCATGGAAGCAGTAGTCAAGAGATTATAATGAGTTGCCGTGGGTAAATCTTCTGCACAAGGCCTCTTTTGAGGATTGAAAATTAAGGATGTTATTTTGAGGACTAAGGTGCTCTAGCCCAAGCCATGGTATTTTCAATTGCCTCATATGTGAAGGTTGGACATTGAATAAAGAAAACAGAAAGAGAATCCATGCATTTGAATTGCGGCGTTGGAGAAGAATACTGAAATAGCATTGATTGACAAAACAATCTGTCTTGGAAGAAGTACAACCGGAATGCTCATTAAAGGCAAGGATGGCAAGACTTCATCTTACATACTTTGAGCATATTGTCAGGAGACCAATCCTTGGAGAAGGACATCATGTTTGATCTAATAGAGGGGCAGCGGGGCAGGGGAAAGGCCTTCAAGGAGATGGATTGACACTGTGGCTGCAAGAATGGGATTGAGAATAGGAACAATTGTGAGGCTGGAGCAGGACCAGGCAATGTTTCAGTCTATTGTGTATGGGGTTACTATGGTTTGGAATCAACTCAGTAGTACCTAACAACAACAACCCCAAGGAGTTTCAGATTAACAATGTCCCACATGTCAGACTCTTCCAAGATGCTATTCAGCTCCATATTTCCCCCACTCCTCCCTTTGTGTAAATTCCCTCATGTCCCTGGTTTCTTTGAATTACAGCAATGTCCCCAGGAACTCATACAACACTGAGAAGTAGCTCACGTGGTTCAGGGGTGCTGTTCAGCCCAAATTTGAAGATCAGGTAGAGGCGAGCCAAATGCAAGGTCCAGAGTCAGAAGCTTCAAATTTCCAAAAGTCACAGCCGGTCTCCCTGCTTCTACCACAGCTTGGTCAGAAAATAGAGGACTGGCTTCCAGGTGAAATGATATATGTAGGACTGTGTGGTGGCCCCATTAAATAGCCAATGAAGCCAAAGGTGTGGCTTGCTTCATACTGAGTGCTAAGGTGAGGCCTTAAAGATGCCATCAAGGAAACAAAGGGTACGACTTGATGCACACCCTCCACTAAGCCCAGGTCTTTATCCTGCCCTGTTCTTGCTCATTAGTAAAGAATGTCCTCCAAAATGAGACTTGAGCCACAGGGAAATAAAGTCCAGAATTATATAATACATGAGCAATTATACCTAGAAGGGCAATATTAATTGGCTATCACACAGTAACTATAAAACTATGTTCCTTTTAATATAAAAGTAACTATAAAACTATGTTCCTTTTAGTACACTTTGTCTCGACTTTTTGCAATAGTGGTCTCATACAATATTTGTCGTTTTGTGATTGACTAATTTTACTCAGAAAATGTCATTTATCATTGTTATGTTTTTCACAGATTCATCCTTATTGATTGACACTCTGTAGAATGTAGTTCCTTGTGTTTACGTACCGTAAAAAGAAAACTAAAACACATTAATACAAGAAAGTAAATACTACAAAACATATATGGATGACAGACTGTACCGTGTTTATGACAAAGAAGACATAGCACTATGAAAATGCCAATGGTACCCAAGGCGATCTACAGACATAATGCAATCCCAATCTAGATTCCAACATCATTTTGTAAAGAGAAGGGAAAGCTAATCATCAACTTTACATGGAATAGAAAAATACGCTGGGTGAGCAAAGAACTACTAAAGAAGAGGAGAGTAATTTTTCCCTTTACTTTAAAAATAAATTTGAGGTATTTATTTGCTTTTAGAATAAATTTGAAACCCTTTATTTCCACGCTGTTGTTGTTACTATTGCACTGATTCGTGGTAACACATAGATTACAGAATAGAACTATTCCATCCATTTTTCCTTGGTTGTAACTTTTAAGGAATCATATCTCTTGGTTTTTTCTTTCAGGGAGCTTCAGTTGCATTTAAAATAATAAAGAAGGTTAAAGATATAACAGCCATGATTATATGTGATTGGTATTGTTGTTAAGTCGACACAGCAATCTGATGCACAACAGGACCAGGAAGAAAACTGGCCCTTCCTGAGCCATTCTTACAAACATCACAATGTTTGAGTCTACCATTGGAGCTGGTGAGTCAGTCCATGTGATTGAGGGGCGTCCTCTTTTTCTCTGACATGATGTCCTTGTCCAGAGACCGGTTCCCCCTGAGAGCCTGCTCATACCGATGTGAGAAAAGTTCCTCCGTCCTCATTTTTTCAAAGACATGCTATTTGAATGTCTCCCAAGTCCGATTTGTTTATTCTTCTGCTAATCTGTGGTACATTCAACTTCTTCTCAACACGATGATTCGATTGCATTCAATCTTCAGTTTCCCTTATTCACTCTACAGTTTTCTCATGCATGTGAGGTGATGGAAAATGGAAAATGCCATGACTTGGATCAGGTGTAGCTTACTCCTCAAGGAGACTTCTTTGCTTTTTAACACTTTGCCAATATCTTTTGCAGGAGATTTGGCCAATAGAGGACTAACCAACCGGCTGCCACCAAGTCGATTCTGATTCGTAGTTACCTTATAAACCAGAATTCAGTTGTTCTCTAGGGCTTCTGAGGCTGTAAACATTTTCAGGAGGAGATAGTTCCCTCGGTCTCGGACAGAGGGACTGGTGGGGGGTTATGCACAGTGCGTAACCCACAACGTTGCCCTGGGTATAACAGATAGAAGACCTGGCAGGTCTGTGCCCTCCTCACAAGGGCTATATGTTTGAGTTCAATCTTGCAGCTGTCCCAGTCTGTGTCAATCCATTCCAGGAAGCTCTTCCGATCGGGGCTGGCCTTGCAGGATGTCCTTTCCCAGGCACTGCTTCTCTCAATAACATACACAAAGTAGGCGGCTCCCTTGTCAGGAGCATCCTGGTTGTACTTCTGCCAAGACAGACTTGTTTGTTTTTCTGGTAGGCCATGGTACTTTCAACATCTTTCACCAGAATCATAACCCAAAAGTATCAATTCTTCTTGGTTCTTATTTATTTTTTGCCCAACTTTCACATGCATATGAGGTGATTGGAAATATCCCAGTTTGTATCAGGCACATATTAATCTTCAAAAATATCCCTCTTCAACATTACACAGACATATTTTAGCGTAGATTTGTCCAATGCAATGTGTCGTTTGATATCCTTACAGATGCTGTCATGATCATTGATTGTGAATTTAAGCAAAATTAAACCTTGACAATTTCAATCTTTTCTTAATTTATCATGATCCAGAAGGGAGAGCTTTTGTTTTCTCTACAATCCATACTGAAGCCTGCAGTCTTTGATTTTGCTCATTGCATCCTTGAATATTGCAACTCAAGGATTGACTTGTTCTTCAGTTCCATCAGGTTGAGGATTGCAAAAAAAAAAAAAAATCAATTGTGCTCATCCTTCTTGGCTTTCTATTTCCAGGGCTTAACACTATTTATTATAATGCTATATTTTGTCTTCTTGAGTTACCAGTTAAAATCTTATTATTAGCTCTTTTGCTTCATCATTTCTTCCACTTTAATCAGCTGTTTTAAGCTCAAGACGAGGAACTCCAGTGGTATAGTGGGATAAAAATGAGGCTACTAACAGCAAGCTTAGCTGTTTTTAATCTCCAGCTGCTTTGCAGGATAAATATGAGACTTTCTACTCCTGGGAAGATTTGCAGCCTCCGACACTCACAGCGGTAGTTCTACTCTGTCCGATGGGGTTCCTCGGAGTCAAAATGGACTTGATATCCAAGAGCAAGTTTTAAATCTTTGTTGACATCCTGTTTGGTCTTTCTGTCCTTCCAATTTTTAAAAATTAATCTTTTATTGTGAACTAGGTGGGGTATTTCCATTTTAAGGAGCCCTGGTGGCATAGTGGTAACCATTGGGCTTCTGACCTCAAGATCAGCAGTTCAAACTCACTAGCCATTCCATAGCTGAAAGGTAAGCTTTCTACTCCCATAAAGAGTTATAGCCCCAGAAACCTCCAAGGGCAGTTATACTCAGTCCTATAGGGTCGCTATGACCACGAATCAACTCAATGAGAGTGAAGTGTTTTTTTATTGAGATTAGATTTTACACTATCGACTTTGCATTCAATACTTCAGACTACTAGACATCCTTGACTTCTATGTTCTATTACACCCCTACCACCCACCCCTTGGATTTCTCTTCCCTGTCTTCCCTTACACTCAATTCAATATCTGTCTTCTTTCTAATTTATTGCTTGGCTTTCTTTTTAATTACCTTTTGATTTCTCCATGTAAGATTTGCTCGGTGGGATCCCATGACTTGTCTAGTACTTGCTTCAATATGTCAAGACTACTTTTGAAATTATCTCTAAATTTGGGTGTGATATACTAAAAATTGTACATTGGTGAATTTGTTTAAATTTTCCTTAGCATCAAGTTGAATTTCCACATTAACAATTGATGATCTGTTTTACAGTGGACTTGGCTTCTCATCAATATTGAGTTTCTCCATCTTCTCTTTTTGTGGGTATAATTTATTTTATTCCTGTATATTTTACCTGGTAAGATCTACATATATAGTTACAATTTGTGTTGTGGAAATATGGTATTTCCAATGAATAGGTCATTCATCTTGAAAAAGTCTATAATTTAATCTCCTGTGTCATTTCATTCACCGAGGCCCATATTTTCTATTTACTGATCCACTTTCCTTGTTTCCAATTTCGGCATTTAAATAAGCAGTAATCATTCCACATCTTTATTGCCTGTTTGACTATCTTCAGGTTGCAGAAATTGGTAAAAAAATTTTTTCACTTACAATGTTAAAAGACATCATGTTTTATTTAAATTAAAAGATCAATTTATTGGGTGCTCTTACAGCTCTTGTGGTAATCCATACATCAATTTCATCCAGCATATTTGTACATATGTGGCCATCATTTTCTAAACATTTACTTTCTATTTGAGCCCTTGGTATCATCTCCGCTTTTTTCCCTCCCCCCCGCCCCATGACCCCTTGATAAATTATAAATTATTATTATTTTCATATCTTACACTGACCAATGCACATGTTCTGATCTAGCCCGCAGAGAAAGGCAGCACTGGGTTCATAATAGTGGGGGTCAGGGGGTGGTGGTGGTCAGGAAACCTCAAGGAACCAGAGGAAAATTGGATGTTTCATTGGTCCTATACTACACTCTGGTTAACACATCCCTTCCATGTGACCCTTCTGAAAGGAGATGTCACATGATCTGCAGATAGGTTTGGGAACCCCTAGTTCTCAACAATATGTGTTTTGTTTGTTTGTTTGGGGTCTTCTGACCTGTTACCTGATCTTGTTGGCACCTGATGATCACACAGGCTTTTGCGCTTCTTCCACGTAGGCTTATTGATGCTCTACTAGATGGTCACTTGTTGAACTTCAGGCCTTTAAAACCCCAGGTGCTATATCTTTTGAAAGCCTGGCACCATCCTCTTTCTTCACAGAATTTTCTTATGCACCCATTTGTCTTCAGAGATCATGCCAGGAGGGTGAGCATCACGAATGCAAGGTTGTTAGAACAAAGTGTCTGTGTGAGTCTGGGTGCATTAGAGAAACAAATCCACAGAAGCTCATGTATTGGAGAGGGGAGTTACAAAGCCCTACACCAGCGGTTCTCAACCTTCCTAATGTTGTGACCCTTTAATACAGTTCCCCCTGTTGTGGTGACTCCCAACCATCAAATTATTTTCATTGCTACTTCATCACTGTCATTTTGCTACTCTTATGAATCATCATGTAAATATCTGATCTGCAGGTTGTATTTTCATTGTTACAGATTGAACATAATTAAAGCATAGTGATTAACCGCAAAAACAATATGTAATTATATATTGTGAAATATTTATTGCTAAGTAAAATAAATGAAATTTTGTCGTGTAGCATGGGCAACAGTCTTCACACTGGCTACTCATATGTGAGATGGATAGAGGAGCAATGTCTTGGAAGACCATCCGAAAGATGTGTTTTCTGATAGTCTTAGGCGTCCGCTATGAAAGGGTCCTTCGACCCCAAAGGGGTCACGACCCACAGGTTGAGAACCACTGCGCATGATGGATAGCAGCACAGGGAACTGGGGTGTCAGGTCTCATGACTACCTCTAGGAGGCTCTCTATGTTACTGGGAATATGACCACTTTTAGACAGCAGCCTAGGGAAATTACTGTTCACTGTGGTCAAGGGCACAGGAAGGGGTGGCAGATACCATCCTGCTAGACCTGGTGAGGGGTTAGCAGAGCTCGCAGGCAGACAGAGTGAACTTCGAGCATTAGTAAAGAATTAGAAAAATACTTTTCATCATCAAGAGAGATATGAACCAACAGAAGCAAATGGAAAAAATATAGATAAAGGAGTTAGCAGGGAAGGTCATAAATATCACTATCATCATATTGCATAAAATAAATACTATTCATTGATTATATACAATCTCTAGATAGTTAATGTTATCTTCACAGATAAGAAAAACTCTGTACATCTCCTCAACATGAAATATGGTAAATACACACCAAAAAAATACATAGAGAATAAACTTATAATTGTTTGTTTGTTTTCCCCCAAGTTTCCTTCACAGACAAGTCAGGAGTTAAGATAGTACAAGTCCTGGAAATCCTACAGCTTGAATAAATATCTGGAAGAATGGCACTATCCTGAGTTAACCAAAGATCACACAAGGTCAAGCAAAATACAATGTACAGTACATCTGTCATCATTAAATGATTAATTTTATTTTACTGACAGGACTTTATTTTTTCTTTAGTCTATGGATATCACTACTAAGTCTAGAATACTTGGTTGGCATTTAATTTTTCTTTAAAATTTAAAAATGTTATTTCACTAACCGACCTATATAAGTTTTGATAAGAAATCAACAGTCATTGACCATGCTGCTCTGAGAGGGGAAATGCAGTAGAGAATGGGAAGAACCACAGGCATGAAGTGTGTAAGGGTTGATTCAGAGTTGTAAGAGGCAAACATTGGGAAAAAATGCCTTGGAAGTTCAAGTAAACCCAGAAAATGTGTGCTTTTACTTGTAGAATGCCTGTCATCTTTTGTACACATGGGGAGGAGCTTTTAAAGGCACAGTCTAGGGTCTGCAAGTTTTGTTGCCAAAAAATATTGTTTGGTTGGTTAAGCAATATTTACTTCAAATAAATAATATACACATACATAAACATGTTTCCCTCAGCGAGCAATGCCCATATATGTGAAAATCTTACAAATATGCCTCCTACCTAATTTATTTCAGTAAACAACATTCAAGTAACATACCATCCAACATGCATTCCTTTACTTCCTGTCCTATGAATATCTGAAGTATTAAAATTTTACATTTATCATAGATATAGATTTTAATAGAGACTACTATATAGCACACATTCCACATACTAATTTTATACACAGTAAAGCAGACATTCCAAGGTAGCTTATATTTTACACAGTTTTTTCTATTTTCTTCTCTTTTTAATTTTTTATTTTTCTACTTTCTTCTAACTATGGCTTCTCTTTCCTCTCCTGTGAATATCTTCAGGCTGACTAAGGTGTTCCTCTACAGCTACCCTGTTCTGAAATGGAGGGTCATAACTCCAAATCATTCACTATTTCATCAGGGGGACATAAATAAAAGTGTGTTGTTACTCCCAGTTCCATAATCCACTCACTTCATGTCTAGTTCTTTCTTTGTAGCTTAAGTCAGTTTCAACATAAATCTTACTTTCTTACTCATCTGAAATGGGCACAGCCCACTTGGTACAGCAACTTTCAGAATATGCTCTATTGTATATTCTAGCTTTAAACGTTTCTTCTTTTATTGTTTTTGTTCAGTGCCACAAAGTCAGTCCCGCCTCAGAAAGACTTCTTGCACAACACAATGAAACATTGCACGGCCCTGTGTCACCCTCACAATCGTTGGGTGTGAGCCCTCTGTTTCTGGCACTGTGTGAATGCATTTTGTTCGAGTCTTCCTCTTTTCCTTCCATCTGTAATACTTTAAACCTACACTCATTATTGGTTAAAAACTTGAAATACAATGTTGTTCTATTTTTATCATGTAATACAATAAGGGAAACGTCAGAGAGACCTTGCCCTTTTCCCTGTAGCATGTTTCAATGAGTTAAGTAAGCAAAGTGAATCTATTGCTACAATTTCGGTCAATTAAAGATATAAAACATTTGTACATCAGAAACTGCAATCCGAAAAGTTAAGGCACAGTTCCAGGTGTAGGGAATGAATGAGATAAACAATACAACTTTTTGAAGGTAATTCAAATTTTAGTAGTGAGAAAGAGCTGAAAATGTTCATATATATTTAGTGCAATAGATTTACAAAGTGCTATAGAAGCAAAGAGGAGGCAGGAGAAGTTCTCTCTCTGACTTGTGTCTTTAGAGAATTTAATGTTTTAGATGATTCTTATAAAATGACTAGGAAATTGCTGAAGATGTTTCTTTTGTCTGTTAACACACTAAGAAGGCAAACGCCTAACATATACATACTGTTTGTTGAATCAATCAATAGAGTTGATAAAAATGTACAAGCAACTAAACTATTCTAATAATAAAGCCTAAAAAACAAATTGTGCCTGAGAAAAAGTCTAATCTAGTAGCCCCCAATTAAAAACAAACAAAAAAACACATTCTCCACTAAGCTTACTCCAAATCAGAAACCAACCTCACACAATTGGGTTAGAAAATTTACATTAGGTTGAGAGTTATTGTAAGATGGGTCCTAGCTTAGTATAAGACATTATTTTCATCTCATTAAGTTAGAGGTCTCTGATTAAACTAAATCATATGGCACCTGTGTTAGGCCAGTTGACAAGAGAAACAAATCCAGAGACACTCATATATGTGTAAGAAAGAACTTTATAACAAGGAGCAATTTTATATAAGGAATACATCCTAGCCCAGTCCAACTCAAATCCAGAAGTCCAATACTGGTCCATAAGTTCCTCTTCAGACTCATGCAGCCACATGCCGTAATGCAAGATGTAAGAGGATCACAGGTCTAGGGGTGCAATGGCCTGCGGATCCAATGATGGTGGCTCTGGCAGCAGTCAGCGTCAGCCAGCAAGGTGAAGACTGAGGAGAAGCAGGAGGTTCCCAGGACCCTTCTGATGAGAAGGCCACGCCCACAAGGAGTCACCAGTAGGCCGTGACCTGATTGACAGGCTAAACTCCACCCCTACACTTTTACATATCTTCAAGTTGACATGAAATTATGCAACTACCACAGCATCCTTATCTTCAAGACAAATGGATATGCTGCCAACAGTGTTGGGGCAGGACTTTGGTGGCCTGAGGGCTAGTTGAGCCCTTGCACTAACAAAATGGCTTTTAACTATAAATGAGGTGAGAGACTACACAATCTCTATAGCCTTTTTCCAACTCTAGTATTCTAGAACATTCATTAATATAAAACAGAATCCTAACTTTATTTTAGTTGTGTTTTCAAGTTCTTTATATGTTTATTTTTGTATGCATGTGTGTTAGAGTATGTATGCCTGTGTGCAGTAAATATATATATACCCTGTTTCCCCAAAAATAAGACAGTGTCTTCTATTAATTTTTGCTCCCAAAGACGCGCTAGGTCTTATTTTCAGGGGTTGTCTTATTTTTCCATGAAGAAGAATACGGTACACGTTTATTGTTTTATTAAAAGAGACCTGGCACTTCCTGTCTGCTCCGGCTGCGCTGTGGCCAACAGTGAGCTGTGTGGCATTGCCCACCGCTACGGTCCAGAGTCCAAAGTTACGGTAGCTTCAGGGGGCCTTATTTTCAGGAAGGTCTTCAGGGGGATGCCTTTTATTTCAGCAAGAGGCAAAACTGTAAGTAGGTCTCATTTTTAGGGGATGTCTTACTTTCAAGGAAACAGGGTATGTGTGTGTGTGTGTGTGTGTGTGTGTGTGTGTGTGTGTATGTCTGTGTGTATATATATATATATAATTTCCCCTTGTCTCAGAAATAAGAATATAAGTTTTGGTAGGGATTTCTTTGACAGGTAGATATTTCTCTTAAAATAAATGAGCCATACATTAGAGCATAAAACAGTTCTCAGGCTTTGTGTGACCAAGGCCAGTAAATATGTCAGCTTTATCTTACTTTTGATATAGTGATACCTGCATTTTCTATTTCTTCCTGGTTAGTAGACTAGTAAGTCAGTCAAAAAACAATAAAATCAAGACCAAACTCCTGGAAGTACTAAATAGTGTCTGCCAACTTGTCAGGGGGAGTCTTGAGTTTATAATGCCACCTTTTCTTCTTCTAAGAACCACAAACGCCCACAATATACACGATGGATCGGTATCTGCTTCAATGAAGATATTTTATGTTAGATTTTAAGAGTAGTCCTAGCTAGCAACCAACTGCAATTCCTTTGAAAAAAAGGTAGCTGAATTTTTTTATGTACACTTAAAAGGAAAACAAAGAAACCTTAACTACATCAATATCTTTTTCTTGAAAAAGATTGAACATGAACAAAATATAAAAAGCAAAATGAGAGCCTATCCTGTACTACCTTTCCCTGAACATTTATCTATACATATAATCTATTAGAGTTCCAACCTGTTTCTTTCTAGAGCTCACTGATGGATAGATTTTATATACATATACATTAATTTTCTCACATAAAAATCAGTTCATACTTGTAATGCATCCAATGGATTATTAGGAGTTACAGATATTCTACTATATTACATTGAGGTTAATCTCAGTCTTTGTTGTTAATTGCCTTTAAATTGGCATTGATTCATGGTACCCCCAGGTCCAACAGAAAAACCACTGCCAATCCTGCACCATCTACCTACTCATTGTTATACTCATCTCCATGTTACAGTCACTGTGCATGTTGAATGCTTTCTTAGGTGAGGGGCTTTATTTTCATCAAACAATATTAGGTTTAGATTTTTTTCAATAGTTAATTTTTGAAGTAAGCCTCCAGGTCTTTGTCTTAATCCTGAAGCTCTACTGATACCTGTCTAATGAGCGACCTGCTGGTATTTAAAATACTGGCGGAGTAGATCTCAGCACCATAGCAGCATGCAAGCCACGACAATATGCACACTGAGAGGCAGGAGTGGGATTCTTAAATGGATACAAAATATGCCAACATTTATTTTATCTCTTGAACATTTGTGGAAGCTTGATTAATTTTATGATGTCCCCCATTGCAATGATCAGTTGAATGAATAGTCATGAACAGTAATTTTGTTTTGCCTTTAAGGTAAGTATATATTGGTAGTATTAATTCTTGAAATGTCAGTGAAAAAGAGTAAGACTGTTGGGATAGATTGACACTTTGTGTCTCCTACAGATTTTAAAAAAATATATCTTCCTACTCACAGGAAACATATGCATCAATCTGTTATTTTTCTAATGCTTTCAGTTCCAAGTTTGAAGAGCATCTCAGGACACTCGCCACAGGGAGTCCTCTGGTGTCTGCTGGTCCAGGAAATCTGAATTAAGACTTTTGGTTCTATTCCACATTTTTCTCCTTCGCTATTGGGATTAATCTGATATTACGTCCTGATCACAGAGTTAGTAGTGGCAACCTGAAACCATTCTTCTGGTCTTTTATTCTTTTTGAATCATTTTATTGGGGGCTCATACAACTCTTATCACAATCCACACATGCATCCATTGTGTCAGGCACATTTGTACATTTGTTGCCATCATCATTTGTTGGGAGCCGGCCCTAGCAGACATTCTCAAGGTCTTTCAGTGACCGGCCCTAGTGGAAAATTACTGGCAGGTGGTTATGCCTTAAAAGATATCTTAGTCACCAAAGCTTCCTTGTTCTATGAAAATGTCTGAGACAGTTTGCAGTCTGTGTTACCCCCGTCTCCCCCCGAAGTGTTCTTTGACCATTGTGCATCTGTAACTGTTCTGCAGCTACGTGACCTTGGTTGGTTATCTTCCCCACTCTTCACCCATTGGTTGAAATACTAAGCACTCATTGGACTACAGACGTACCATATTGAGAATATGATGGATAGCCGATTGGTTAACATTCTAATGCTTCATTATAATAATACATGTTGGATTGGATACTGTGCAGCACACCTTATTAGAATATGCACCTCCCAGTTCCTCTTTATATTCCCCTAACTTTGCCCAAATAAACGAGCTTGATCAGCATTTGTCTTGCTCCACGTCTCCGTGTCTTTCTTTCCATCCAGGTTCGTCTTTCCCCCCAAGGTCCTGCTCGTGCGTCCTGCTGGCCGGGACGCATCAATCATTCTCAAAACATTTTCTTTCTACTTGAGCCCTTAGTATCAGCTCCTCATTTTTTCCCTCCCTTCCCACCTTCCTCTCTCACAAACCCTTGATAATTTAGAAATTCTTATTATTTTGTCATATCTTACACTGTCCGACATCTCCCTTCACCCACTTTCTGTTGTCAGTCCCCCAGGTAGGGGGTTATATGTAGATCCTTATGACCGGTTCCCCCTTTCTTCACCCACCACCTCCCCCTTCCCCTCCTGGTATCGCTACTCTCATTATTAGTCCTGAGCAGTTTATCTGTCCTGGATTCCCTGTGTTTCCAGTTCCTATCTGTACCAGTGTACATGCTCTGGTCTAAGCAGATTTTTAAGGTAGAATTGGGATCATGATAGTTGCGGGGGGGAGGAAGCTTTAAAGAACCAGAGGAAGGGTGCAGTATAGCAATGATGAAACATACAACTTTCTTCTAGTTCTTCTGGTCTTAAGTAGATGTGGTTGTGATTTTTTGTAGGCTAATCGTACTGTAGATTAATTTCTTCTCTGAGATGCTGGTGGTCTCCACAGCAAGGCTCAGCAATCTACTGCGGAGAGGCCGCAGCCTTGGGCACCCTGAGCAGGTTCGATTCAGCGTCCAGGGGCTCCTCTGAGTGAGAACCACCTCCCAGGAGCAAACAACAAGAACTCTTCTCAGTGCTACTGCCAGGGTCCTGTCCACACAAGATCTGGATTATAGTGGGAGACACAACCAGGGATGGAGAATGACAATAGATCAGGGAAAAAAGGATCACGATGGAGAAATCGTGCGAAGAAAACAAAAAGGGCTGACTTGAAAGAATTGGGGGAAGATGTGTCTAAAGAGGTGACATTTAAGCGGATGCCGAACTATGAAGAAGGACTGAGCTGTTGTCTGGCTCACACCGAACTCACTACTTGGTCAGCTCTCCAATAGCACTGCCTCCTTTTCTGCTACATTGTATAATTCTTTACAATGGGCACAAAGTACTAACAGATAATAATGCTCCTGCTTATGGGATCTATTATGGAAGTCAATAAGTTACAGATCAAATGAGCAATGCTCATGATGCAGTTGTTCAGTCAGGACGGCCTACAAAGTTCCTTCAGGGCTCCTTAAGGGCATGGCATTCCACTGGAAGCCTCGACCCAAATGCACTTAGCTCTAGCGCCAGAGTTCAGCAAACGCAGCACCTCAAATTAAGTGACCAGAGACACCCCACGGACAAAACCAGCTTCCTGCCAAAAGGCACTCAGCTCTGCTTGCGCTGTGGACTTGGAAGTTCACTGTTCTCTTGCACTCTGGTCCTTGGTCCTGCTTCTGCTACGTCTCCGCTAGTTCTCTGGTATCACAGCTGGCTCCCGTATCAAGGAGGTTCAATGTCAGGGATGCCAAGGCCCAGAGGATACACTCCACTTCTCATTCTTGCTGGTAATGAGATTCCAGCTTCCTGCTTCTGAGATGGCTCACTTCACACCCAGCAGGATGGCAAGAGGTGAATTTTCCTCTAATCACCATCTTCCCTTACTTTCTTACTTAGACCTATCAGAAAAAGAAGGGTCATTTAATGAGAGTAACACAAACTCTGGCTAGAAGAGCCATAATAAATGAATTGCTATCTTGAAGCTGTGGATTAAATATATACTCATATATAGGAAGATTCTTAAGAGGGGAAACAGTGTGACCTCAGGAAGGAATAAGTTGAAAAGATTAAAACAAAATCAAAACACAAAAAATGAAATAAGACCAAGCCTCATGGGCAAGACCTTCCTTCCTTCTATGATTCTAACTATTGCCTTCTGACAGACGCTGGGTAGCAAGTCTTGTGACTTGCAATAAGACCAGACTTTCTCCTAGGAAGCGTCTAGGGACACGGTTCATAGTAGATAGAATGCAGTCCTCTTGCTTGCTCTCCTGGTGCACCATTTTAGCTTCTTCCTCAGAATGCTAGCACTGGGCAGCTGTGCAAGTGTCTGCCTCCTCCACGGCACTAGAAGTCCTTGGTGGACGAATATGTCTTCCCCATGCCATAGTTTAGGCTACAGTTGGATGACATAGTATTTAGAACACAGTAGGGATTGAAGACAATTTTATATAATTCATGACTTTATCTTCTAGTCTCCAGATTTAGAAGGATGTTTTGGAAGAAAAACTTGTGGAATAATACAAAATAGAACTGAGCCAAATGCAAAGATTATAGATAAATATTGTGAAAATTTTCTTATAGGACAAAATCCATGCTCTTTAGTTAAATATATCTGAATTCCAGTAACTATGCCGTGGCATGAGGACCAAGAATAACTAAAAATTCCACATTTAGGAAACAAGTTGCTCATTTGAGCACAGTCAACATGTTCAAGGCATTGCTAAAAATACGAGCAACGTCCTGGCATAAAGCATAGTCTTGGGACTTCTTGTAGGAAAATTCTTAATATGTCCAGAGAAAAAATCCAAGGGAGGTGAGTGTTGAAACAAATCTCAAAGCATATGTGTAAAAAGCAATGTGACTTACAGAACAAAAAGAATTACCTGGAAGAGTGACAACCTGTTCCCTTCTAGCTAATGTTTGATTTATTAACTAGCTAAAATTTCTAATTTTGTTCATTAACTTTTTAAAAATCATTTTATTAGGGGCTCATACAACTCTTACAACAATCCATACACACATCAATTGTGTAAAGCGCATTTGTACATTCATTGCCCTCATCATTCTCAAAACATTTCCTCTCCACTTAAGCCCCCGACATTAGGTCCTCATTTTTCCCCTCCCTCCCCGCTCCCCCCTCCCTCATGAGCCCTTGATAGTTTATAAATTGGTATTTTGTCATATCTTGCCCTGTCCGATGTCTCCCTTCATCCACTTTTCAGTTGTCCGTCCCCCAGGGAGGAGGTCACATATAGTTCCTTGTAATAGGTTCCCTCTTTCCTACCCACTCTCCCTCTATCCTCCCTGTTTTGCCACTCACACCACTGGTCCTGTAGGGCTCATCCGCCCTGGATTCCCTGTATTTTCAGTTCCTATCTGTACCAGTGTACATCCTCTGGTCTAGCCAGACTTGCAAGGTCAAATTCGAGTCATGGTAGTGGGAGCGGGGAGGAAACATTTAGGAACTAGAGGAAAGTTGTATTTTTCATCGTTGTTACATTGCACCCTGACTGGCTCATCTCCTCCCCGAGACCCCTCTGCAAGGGGATCTCCAGTGGCCTCCTAATGGGCTTTGGGTCTCCACACCGCACTCCCCCCATCATTCACTATGGTAAGATTTTTTGTTCTGATGATGCCTTACACCTGATCCCTTCGACACCTCGTGGTTGCATAGGCTGGTGTGCTTTTTCCATGTGGGCTTTGTTGCTTCTGAGTTTGATGGCCGCTTGATTACCTTCAAGCCTTTAAGACCCCAGACGCTGTATCTTTTGATAGCCGGGCACCATCAGCTTTCTTCACCACATTTGCTTATTCACCTGCTTTGTCTTCAGCGGTTGTGTCGGGAAGGTGAGCATCATAGAATGCCAATTTAATAGAAGAAAGTATTCTTGCGTTGAGGGAGTACTTGAGTGGAGGCCCAATGTCCTTCTGCTACCTTAGTACTAAACCTATAAATATAGGCTCATAGATCTATTTCCACATCCTCATATAAATATATTTGCATATATTCACTTTTAAACACATATGTGCAGATTGACAATTAGCACTCATTTGAAATAATAACAGGGATGTTTTCTAGTAAAAAAGCTTGCAATAATGTGTCTTCTTAGATAATTTTCAGATAATTTTCACACTTTGCTCTGTAGCTTCATATTTTCTGACACACTGTTAAATGCTCCCAATATTTGTGAACTCTGCATAGATTACGATGAGTTGGAAACAACTCCATGACAACTAACAAAACCAAAAACAATGAGTTGCATATTATGAAATTGAATGGAGATGGACGCCCATTTTACTTCAACTAAAGCATTTAAAACAAAGTGAATACCCTACATAAATCTTTAATAACCAAGTTTATTTAAGTACCTTAAGCTGTTGAAAAGAATTTTGGATTACATAAGGCAAATGTTTTGAGAATGATGAGGGCAACAAATGTACATATATGCTTGACACAATGGATGGATGGATGGAGTGTGATAAGAATTATATGAGCCCCCAATAAAATAATTTTTTAAAAAGAAAAGAAATACAAAAAAACTATTATTCTGAGATCATCTTCAAAACTTAAACTAAAAATTTCCCTTAAAGTCTTACTAAAACTAAGCAATACTTTCATTAAAATAAGCTTTAAATATAAAAAAAAGAAGATTGAAATCTCATTCTCAATTTAGTAGTAGACAAAATTGAATCATCTTGAGTATAGACTACCTTTTATCTTTACTTGAATACACAATAAGGTACAATATGCTTTATGTGGTTTCGTTTCATGTTGTAAATGGTCTGTGCTGCATGCCGATGTCCTTAGAGAAAATATCCCAAGTGGTTTACCCCACACACACGAGACAGCAAGACAAGACAGTAAGTGAGGCAAGGATTTAATGAGCAAAGCAGTCTTCAATCAGGAAGCGGGTCACCTCACGATTTGAGAGAGATGCTGTCTAAGGGTACACATTGGATTTTATAGGGGCTTGTGTCAGTCCACATCCTATTTTCCCTTGGCCATTATTCTTGATTAGTGCTTATTCTGCAATAATTTGCCGAGTTCATAATCCATGGCTTGTGCACCTCATTATTAGGTGAGGTGGTTTGGGGATGATTCATCCAGATCTCCAGGAGAATGGATCATGTGAGACAGTTTGGGATGGGTCATCCAGATCTCTAGTTGACATTGATATTAAGAAAACAATGGAAATTAATTTTCGCCAGACTTTTAAGTCTCATGATAATACTAACAAAGATTGGATGCTTACACTAAGTTCATCACTGTCATTAAAGTTTTGCGTACATTAATAAATCCATAGATAGGTAGGCTTATTATCTATAAGATTCACAAATTAGGATATGCAGGGTTAACATATATTAGTAATTTGCCCAACATTATGGAAGAACCAAGTGGCATAATTTCAGACCAGTACATTCTATTACAGTCCATACCCTTAACTGCCAAAGTAATGTAATTATACTGGGTTTCCTCTGATCCACATTCTTATCTAATCTTCTATGGAACACACTGCACATATTTGCAGAGAGCTGATATGATTTGAGAATATGGTATGTGGCCACAAAGCAGAATGCTGCTCTGCATGTAGCTAACTGATCTAATTAGAAACCAAAAATGTGACTTTAGTCTAATTAATAAGACCCTCTTGTCACCTGAACTTACTGGCCCTGATTCCAGAAACAGATGGCCTGACTGGGACTATACAATAACACATAACATTCTGACAGGGAATAAAATAGAAGATATGAGTAAAAGCAGTATTGTCATCATTGAGAATCAAATCTATTCTCTTTTTCTTTCTCTTGTAAACATTTATTTGCTACATCACCATATAATGAGTGATATTCTGTGATACATTTGTCATACTTTGGTTGCAATCCTCATCATAAAGTGAGGTGTGTAGAAATCAAGTGAAATTTGATAAGCATTCAACCAAGTGCTTGTTGTGTGACCTGGATTATTACTATATAGACAATCTGAGAAGTACAAAGAGCTAGACTATATTAAAAAGAAAAAATGAAAATCCTTCTCTGGAAACATTACAGATATATAAATGTCATCCTTTACTAAGGATTAGATAGTAATTCTTAAATCAACATCCATTCGTATCATGTGCGTTATATGTGTATTTATTCCAACACTAAAATGAGAGCCAAATCGACTTTACTAGAAATGTCTAATTCAAAGGCTTGTTTCACGTGACTTTTGTTAAAGTTGGCCTACATTCAAAAGCAAGTGATTAATGTAAACAATTTCCCCTTTCTAGCTGCGGTCTGTCAGATTTCAGGATGCATAGTCTAGTTCCAATTAAGGTTTCATAATCTTAAAAAAAACTAAATCTGAAAGAACAAGTGATAATACTTTGATGTTTTTTCTCACTGTTCCTTGCAATTCAGAACAAATGATAATACACAGTTGATCAGAATCCATTTAATTGCACCTCATTTTTATTTAACAGTCCCTCTGGCTCTTACATCTTCTCTGTGAGAGAAGCATCAAAACAAAGAGTCAAATTTCAATGACGATTCTAATATCTGCAATCTTTTACTACAAATATAAGAAATGAACAAGGAGAGGGCCATGCCAAAATACACTGGGAAAGTTGGCAGAACACCCACTCACCCCTGCATAGCTTTGTAGAATAATTGAAAGAATGTGAATGAAATCTATTAACTTTCTCTCCATGACATAAAACTATCTATTGAGTTTAGTGAACTTTCAACTTATTGCTGCATGATTAGGGTTTATTTTTGTTATTTAAGTTACAGTTCTGGAATGTAAAAGAATACTATGGACATTAAAGGTAAAGCTGTGATGCTACACCTAGGTTTTTTCATTTGAAAATAATTAGTATCTAAAGCAGAGAATTTTAAGCCAAGTACCAAACTTGAAATCCTACTGGGCTGGCACAGTTTAGGGATGAATAAAAAAGAGCGTTGTAATTGTTTGTCTTTTGTTAATTTGGTGATCAAAATTCAACTCCAAGATACAATCTGAGCATCACTAATAAACACAAAACGAGCTTTTATAAGTACTTTAATTATCTCATACCTAGATTAAAAGAATTGGATTTAAAGTAAAACAGAATAATTAAAGGTGAGAAAAATCTTTCATGCACTTCGGAACTAATGAAGTTATTAATAACACATTAGAAATGCTTCCAAGAAGTAGAAAAATAGTACTAATATGAATATATCAAACAATTACTCATATTATTCCTACAATAAAACAATATTTATAATGTCATAAATATTTTACGTTCTTAAACTATGTGTATTTTTATGTAAAATACAAAAATACTTGAAATATTTGTTACAATAACAAAATCAATTATACCCGTTTATGTATTTTGAATAATTTCAATCAAATTCTCAGAATTTTAAAAAAAAAGCATTTTTGGGGGGGCTTTTACAGCTCTTATCACAACCCATACATACATCGTGTCAAGCATATTTATACATATGTTGCCATCATCATTTAAAAAATATTTTCTTTCTACTTGAGCCTACCAGCTCCTCATTTTTTCCCTCCCTCCCCTCCCCTCCCTCCCTCATGAACCCTTGATAAACTGTAAATTATTATTCTTTTCATATCTTACATCGTCCACTGTCTCCACTCACTTTTCTATTTTCCATCCCACTGGGAGGATATGTCAATCATTGTGATAGGTTCCCCCTCCCCCCACCTTCCCCCCTACTTTCCTCCTACTCTCCTGGTATCACTACTCTCATGATTGGTCCTGAGAGGTTTATCTGTCCTGGATTCCCTGTGTTGTGAGCTCTTATCTGTACAATGTACATGCTCTGGTCTAGCTGGATGTATAAGGTAGAATTGGGGTCATAATAGTGGGAGAGGCGGCAGAGGAAGCCTTAAACAACTAGAGGAAAGTTGTATGTTTTGTCAGTGCTATACTGAAGCCTGACCAGCTCATCTCTTACTTCTGACTCTTCTTTGAGGCAATGTCCAATTGTCTACAGAGGGGCTTGGGGTCTCCACTCCACTCTTCCCCTCATTCGCATCAATATGGCTTTTGTTCTGGATCTTTGATGCCTGGTAACTGATCAAATAGACACTTCATGATCACACAGGCTGGTGTGCTTCTTCCATATGGACTTTTCTCAGCTGGATGGCTGCTTGTTTATCTTCAAGACTTTAAGACCCCAGATGCTATATCTTTTGATAGCTGAGCACCATCAGGTTTCTTAAACAGTATGATAGATCTATTTGACAATTCATATAGAAGGTTAAGTTAAAGTGGAATGTGCCCTTCCCATTTATCATAACATGTTAAAACCATGATGATAAAGAGTGTGATTCTAAACTATGAATGGACTTGGAAGAGAATACAGATTGGAAAGAGAATAGAAAATCTATGTACTAAGGGCTACTAAAAAAAAATCCAGAAAATGCTCCACTGAGCAGAAATTTTGTAGTACACATTTCCCCCTACTAGGTGAGCATGGAACAACTGGCTCTGAGTTAGTGCACCCTGGGACATCACCTGGAAAGGTTCCCTGTGGTCACATTGAATTTTTTCATAAAAGCAGTTTCACTTGAACCTCAATTTTGTGATGGCCAATTTATGAGAAGAGGATGCAGCTATGAAATTTTGTTTCCTGTGGAAAAAATGCCAAAGAAACTGTTGTGATATTGACACAGCTTACAAGGGCAGCGCTAATAGAAAAACAGGGATCTATATGTGTTACAGGGATCTACATATAACTTCCTCCCTGGGGGACGGACAACAGGAAAGGGGTAAAGAGAGACATCGGACAGTGTAACATATGACAAAATAATAATTTATAAATTATCAAGGGTTCATGCTGGGGTGGGGGAGCAGGAAGGGAGGGAGGGAAATGAGGAGCTGATGCCAGGAGCTTAAGTGGAGAGCAAATGTTTGGAGAATGATGAGGGCAACGAATGTACAAATGTGCTTTACACAATTGATGTATGTATGGATTGTGATAAGAGTTGTATGAGCCCACAATAAAATGATTTTTTTTAAAAGAGTGGTTTATTCTTTCAAAAAAGGTGAAATATCAATTGATGACAAACCTCATTCTGGATGTCCGTGAACTACCCAAATGAACAAACATGTGCTGGAAGACCAACGATGGACCACTGGAGGGATGAGAAAGTCATCTGCGCTATCGTGGAGCTCAGTACCGTGAACATTAAGAGAACACTTGGGAATGAGAAGGGCTGCTGCAAAATCTGTGCCGCGCATTCTGACTGACCAGCAAAAAAAGCATCCAGTGGAAACATGCTGTGTTTTGAAAGAGCAGCAACAAATTGACCCAGACTTTTCTTCCAAGGTCATTATCAGTGACAAGATATGGTGCTTTCTTAGAGCCCCAAAAGCAAACATCAATCAAGCCAGTGGAAGACGCCATCATTACCTCACCCCCAAAAATCTTATCAAGTGGAATCAAAGATCAAAATGATGCTCATTTGTTTTTTTGATGCTGCAGATATGATATGAGGGGGATAGTGCATTTCAAGTTTGTCCCACCAAGTCAGACTGTTCATCAAGCTTTCTATTTAGAGGTTCTGAAAAATTGCATAATAGCATGTGACATAAAAGGCCTGATTTGTGGCAGATGGGAACTGGTTTTGCTACCTTAACAATGCACCTGCTCACGCTGCCATCTCAGTGCACGAGTTTTGGTCCCAAAACAGCATGGCTCTCTTGCTCCATGCACCTTTACTCACCTGACCTCACTCCTTGTGATTTCTTTTTGTTTCCTCATATGAAGAGAGACACGAAAGGCCAGTGATTTGAAGGCATAAAAAGGTTAAGGGGAAAAAAACTAAGGAGCTTCCTACTTCTAAATTCAACAATCCAGATTTCATTTGCTTTAATAGCAGTAATATTCTACCAGGTTGCATAGTGGTTAACCACTCAACTGATAATCAAAAGGCTAGTGGTTTGAATCCCCCAACTGCTGTACAGAGAAAGTTATGGCAATTGGCTTCCCTAAAGAGCCTTGGAAAATGGAAATAGAACATGCAGGGGAGGAAAAAGGAAAAGCAATAAGACATTTAAGGAATTGGATGAGTTGAAACAAAATGTGTACGCATTGTTGAATGTAAAACAAATGAACTTCTCTGTAAACCTTCACTTAATTCACTGCAAAACATTTTTAGAAAAGAATTACAGCCTTAGAGGCACAATGGGGTAGTTTTACTTGGCTCTACAGGATCTCTATGAAGCAGAAATAACTGGATTCCAGGAGGGCTTATTTGGTTGATTGGTTGGTTGGTGGATTTGGGGTTTCTAATATAGGGATGCAAAAGCACTCAGTTGCTAACTGAAAATTCCGCAGTTTGGGCCTACCAGCAACTTCATGAAATAAAAGATCTGGCTAACTGCTCCTTCAAAGATTTCAGCTTAAAAACCTTATGGGCCAGTTCTTTTCTGTCCTATAGGGTCATTCTGAGTTTTCTTTTCTTTCCTTTCTAATGGCTCGACGACATGCAACAGTATCATATCTTTATTAATAGACAGATACATAAATTATCTGCTGCAGTAGCTCTTTAGCACTCAGGATCTCTTTACCTTCGTACCTAGGTAGTTCACTGTCCTATTACCTTGATCACATCACACTATAGGACCTGGTGGATAAGAAGCAGCCAAAGTGCCTGAGGAATTAGTAAGACATTGCCTGAGGGTGGACAAGACACTTTCAAAACTTCTGGGGCCTGAGTCCCCAGTAAAGCTCTGGGGAATTTAGAAGCCTAGACATGATTTTCCATTTTTAAAGAAAATGAGAGTTAGATTGCTGTACTTTGCATCCTTTATCACAAATAAAGAGGCATGGCATCGATCCTTTTGGATCTTGCAGACAAAATATAATGTATTTGGGTGCATTTCTCTGATTATTTCATGATGTCAAAATATGCTAGCAGTTTAAATAAAAAGTAAAGAATATAGTTTAGCTGATTAGGACTGTGTGCCAGAAATGGTTGCATTTACACCTGGTGACTTAAGAAATTCTCGGTGGCTCAGAATATTTGTGGCATATTTGCATGAGATAACATACTTGGGTTAAGCTCTGGTGAAATAATCACAGCAAAGTTCCCTGTGGTTTTTAAGTAAAGCCAGGCCTGTTTTGGCAAGTCATTATCTCTTTGGCTTGCTGCAGGTTCCTGGTGGAGATAGAACATCTGCTTACAGAACTAGGTTACCAGCTGCCTGTCATGACCTGCGTATTGTCATATTGAACCAAGCTAAGAACTCAGGCATATTTGTCAGAACTGAATCCTAAAATGTAAACTTGAACATGACCTGAGAACACGAGTATGCTACTTGACAACTAGTATGCTACTTAAAAAGCAGTTCACTTTCCCACCAAGATGTGTTTACTGCTGTCGTGTTTCCATTCCTTGCTACCCCAGTGCACACCTGTACCCACAGGAGGGGCACACTGTGAAACACAGAGAAATTATTCCTGAAAAAAAAAATCTAACATAGCATGGTACAAATAGGCAAAGGAGAATTGCAGTGTTTCAACCCTGCTCACAATTTTAGATCAATAGAATTTTGGCAAAGAGAAAATTGGGGTAGGAGTCTGGATGGAAAATACCAAAATAGTTGTTTCAACAGAGAAAACTTGGATATAAATAGTATGTAAAGATTGGTTCCTAAGATTTTCTTTGGAAAGAAGTTTGTGGGTGGAACACTTTGATTGGATTCAGAGTCTGAGAATATTAGGCACCATGTAATCATTCACCAAAAGGCCCATTGGACTGAGATGGACACAACCTCTTTCCCAAACTGCGTTACCGATTGATCAAGGAACACAATAGCTTTGACAGAAGGGTTAGAGGCTATGTAGAAGCAAATCATTCCCCAAACCAGAACTCACAGGCACTTGCCACCACAAAGTATCCAATTAGTCAGCAACAGTCAGAGAGACCATCTGAACTTGTTCTTCTCCAGGGATCAAGGCAGCCACCAGAGTGTGCACTGAAGTATTGGTTAGTTGACCTGGCAGCTATTTGATGGGAAAATTGTTCTGAAATTATGTTTGGCTATGCATAAACTATATACCACATATACTCGTGAATAAGATGCGTTTTTCAGCACATTTTTAATGCAGTTTTGTGGTAAAAATTAGGGGCCTCGGCTGATATTCGGGTCAGCTTATACTCAAATTTTATTTATATATATATATATAATCTGGTACAAGAAATTCAAAGTCCCACAGTGGCTTAAATGATTTGTCCTTAAAGCTGGATTATCACATGATAGAATTTTTCAAGGCCAAGTGACTTGTTCATAGCAAATACCGTTTTTCAAAAACACAAAAGGTGACTTGATACGTGAATTTCTCCAGATGCAATACACAGAAATCATATTGACTCTATTTGTAGGAAAAGATCATGGAGAAACTCAATATCAGCAGGTACAACCAGGCCAGAAGTTGACTGTGAAATAGAAAATCAATTGCTCATATGTAAATTCAGGACACATCTTAAGAAAATTAAAACAAGTCCATGAGAGTAAACATATGACCTTGATTCTATCCCACCTGAATATAGAGAACATCTCAAGAACAGATTTAATGTATTGAACACTAATGACAGAAGACCTGATGAGCTGTGGGAGGACATGAAGAACATCATTCAGGAAGAAAGATAAAGGTCATTTTAAAAAACAGAAAAGAGAGGTCCCAACTACATGGACAGTCACCCCTGTGAATTTACTTCAGAGGACAGCACTGAAGCTACAGCTCAGGAAGAGGGACATATCTGATCAGAGCACATGGGAGCAAATGAAGGGGGAGGAAGAGAGAATGGAGCACATCCTGGCCCACCAAGCCTTGATGATGATATCCCTGCTCAGAGCAGCCAATGCACAGAGAGGACCATATGGTCAGCCCCACTAGGAGATATGGCATCCCTCACTGACCCATATCCCCTTCAGGGGACAACACTGAACATACAGTGTGGGAATTGTGCCTGATCTGACTCCACCACACTGAGGCAAAACACCAAGGGTATGCAACAGAAGGGGAGCAGAACAATGATGTCCCCAGGGAGTACCAAAAATAGACTTTGGGGCCAAAGCATGGCACCCCATCAGACTCAACCAAAAACACTCCTAAAGGTCAACAAACAGACCTTGAAATATTTACAGGCTTTTCTCTTTTTTTGCCATTGGTTTGTTGTTGTTGATGTTTTATTTTCTTTTGTTGCTTTGTTTTGCTCTGTCTTGTTTTATAGATATCATTATCTTAGCAGGTGTATCTAGATAAGATAGGTGGGGTAAACAATCTGGAAAAGAAAACAATGGGACAGGGGAGACATGGATGTGGGGGAAAGGAAGCGGTGTTAACAAACCCAGGGACAAGGGAACGACAAATGATCCAAAATCATTGGCAAGGAGGGTGTAGGAGGCCTGGTAGGGCTTGATCAAGGGCAATGTAACCAAGAAGAATTACTGAAACTCAAATGAAGGCTGAGCATGATAATGGGACAAGAGAAAAGTAAAAGAAACTAGAAGAAAGAACTAGGAGCAAAGGGCATTTATAGAGGTCTAAATACAGGCATATACATATTAACTATATTTATATATGATGATGGGGAAATAGATCTATGTACATATAATTATAGGGTTACTATTAAGGTAGGATAGGGACATTGGGCCTCCACTAAAGTACTCCCTCAATGCAAGAACATTTTGTTCTGTTAAACTGGCTTTCCATGATGCTCACCTTCTTGACATGATTGCTGAAGACAAAGTAGGTGCACAAGCAAATGTGGTGAAGAAAGCTGATAGTGCCCAGATGTCAAAAGATATAACATTTGGGGTCTTAAAGGCTTGAAGATAAACAAGTAGCCATCTAGCTGAGAAGCAACAAAGCCCACATGAAAGAAGCACACCAGACTGTGTGATCACAAAAGGTGTCGAAGGGATCAGATATCAGGTATCAAAGAACAAAAAAATCATATCATTGTGAGTGAGAAGGAGTGCAGAGTGGGGACCCAAAGCCCATCTGCAGGCAACTGGACATGCCTTTACAGAAGGGTCTTGGGGAGGAGATGAGCCAATCAGTGTGCAGTGTAACAACAATGGAACATGCAACTTTCCTCTAGTTCTTGAA
>NW_022107431.1:97975339-98034716 GCF_000313985.2 Echinops telfairi | reverse complement strand
CGAAGCGCGAAGTGGCGAGGGTTCACTGTATGTATGGATTGTGATAAGAATTGTATGAACCCCCAATAAAATGAATAAAAACAATAATAATCAAAAGAAGAAGAAAAAGAAAATGATGATGGCAACAAATATACAAATGAGCTTGACACAATGGATGTACATATGGATTGTGATAAGAATTTTATGAACCCCCAATAAAATGATTAAAAACAATTATAATAATCAAAAGAAGAAGAAAAAGAAAATGGTGATGGCAACAAATATACAAATGTGCTTGACACAGTAGATGTATGTATGGATTGTGATAAGAGTTGTGTGAGCCCCCAATAAAAGTATTTATTATTAAAAAATAATAATTTTTTTTAAAACAGAAAAGAAAGAAAAGATCAAAGTGGATATCAGAAGAGACTCTGAAACTTGCTCTCAATCTTAGACTCTTCCCTTAATTTTATAGTAGCTAAAGTAAATGTAAGAAATGATAAAGTCAAAGAGCTGAATAGAAAATTTCAAAGGGCAGCTTGAGAAGACAAAGCTACGCATTATAATGTGCAAAAACTTACAATGAGAAAACCAAAAGGGAAGGACATACTCAGCATAGCTAAAACTAACAGAATTCAAGTAAAACTTCAGGCCTTGTGTTAAACCAGGTTGACTAGCGAAACAAATCAAGAGACACTCATATATGTATAAAAAAGCATTTTTTATTAAGATGTAATCATGCATCCATAAAACATCCCAGCTTAGTCACCTCAATCCATAAATCCAATACCAGCCTTTCTTCAGACGCATGCAATGGTGCGGAGTTCAGGAGTATCACAGGCCAGTGGGTGCGGAGTTGTGTGGATCCATTGATGGTTGCCACATCCCAGGGCTCCCACAGGTCTCAGCGTGGCTGGTCGACAGGACGGTGAAGGCAGAGAGAGAGAAGGACTGGCCTCCAGAGAGCCATTTATCTCCATTGCACCTCCAAAGCAGGTCATCAAGCTGCAACATGATTGACAGGCTAACCTCCACCCATATCTTCTTACAGGTGCATGTTGGGACAAAAAACCCTATTACAATCCTTGAGTTGCAATCTTGAAAGGTTTTATGGGTAAAATATTGAATGATTCAGGAAGCATCAAGAGAAGATCAAGAGAATACACAGTCACTGTACCAAAAAGAACAAGTAGACAAGCCATCATTTCAGGAGGTAGCATATGAGCAAGAACCAAAGTTGCTGAATGTGTTAGCATAATGAATTTATAGAATACCAATTGAAATGTTTCAACAGCCTGATGAAGCACTGGAAGCACTCACCCGTCTGTGAAAGGAACTGTAGAAGACAGTTACTTAGCCAACTGACTGGCAGAGATCCATATTTCTGCCCATTCCAAAGAAAGATGAACCAACAGAATGTTCAAACTATAAAACAATATCATTAATATGATATACAAGTAAATTTTTGCTTAACATCATCCACCAACAATTACAGCTCTACATTGACAGGAAACTGCTAGAAGTTCAGGCCAGATTCAGAAGAGAACTTGGAAGAAGAGATATCATTTCTGATGTCAGATAGATGTTGGATGAAAGAAGAGAATACTAGAAAGATGTTTACTTGTATTTATTGACTATCTGCCAAGGCATTTGACTTGGAGCATAACAAACTATGGATAACCTTGAGAGGAATGGGGATTCCAGAACCCTTCATTGTGCTTGTGCAGAAACTAGATACAGGTTAAGAGGCAGTTATGCACATGGGATAAGAGAATTCTGCATGGGTTAAAATCAGGAGAGGTGTGTCATGGTTTTATTCTCTCACCATTCTTATTCAATCTGTACGTTGCACAATCCATCAGAGAAGCTGGACTACATGAAAAAGAATGTGGCGTCAGGCTTGGAGGAAGCCTTATTAACAACCTATGATGTGGAGATGGCACAACCTTGCTTGCTAAAAGTGAGGAGGAATTGAAGCACTTGCTGATGAAGATCAAGGATTGTAGCCTTCAGTATGGATTACACCTCAATTTAAAGAAGATAAAAATCATCACAATTGGACAAATAAGTGAAATAATTATAAATGGAGAAGAGGTTGGGGTTGTCAAGGATTTTTATCTTGTTTGTATCCACAATCAATGTTCATGGAAGCAACCATCAAGAGATCAAAAGACATGTTGGATAAGTAAATATGTTGCAGAAAACCTGTTTACAGATTGAAAATTAAGGATTTTACCTTGAGGTGTAAGGTGCTCCTGACCCAATACGTGGTATTTTCAGTGGCCTCATATACATGTGAATGTTGGGCATTGAATAAGGAAGTCCAAAGAAGAATTGTTGTATTTGAATCGTGGAGATGGAGCATATTGAAATTACCATGGACTGCTAAAAGGACACACCAATCTGTCCTTGAGGAAGTGTGGCCAGAGTGTTGTTTACAGACTAGGATGCTGCGACCTCATCTTACGTCCTTTGGACATGTTGTCAGGAGAGACCAATCCCTGGAGAAGGACATCATGTTTGCTAAAGTGGAGGGGCAGTGACAAAAAGGAAGGTTTTGATTGAAATGGATTGACACAATGGCTGTACCAATGGGCTCAAGCATAGGGATAATTGTGAGGATGGTACAGGGAAGTGCAGTGTTTAATTCTATTATGAATAAGGTTGCTATGGATGAGAACCATCTCAATGGCACTTAACAACAATAACAAGTTTACCCATCGGTACTGTGGAAGAAAAGCCTGATGATCTGTTTCCATTAAGATTAGAGTCAAGGACCTACGTACCGGGCCATGCTGCTTATGGCGGCACTGGAGAGGGGGCGCTGAGCTGTTGGGTATGAAGGGTAACAGAAGAGACTTTACCGCCTGAAACTGCTGCTTCCAGTTCAAATCAGGCAAGAAACAAACCTCGTAACAGCCAACAAGACCAAAGAACAGGACACTTCAGTTGAAGACACAACACGGGATCTGAAACAAGGAGTTTGTGCCTACTCAAAAGCTTTGAAAGAGCACTTCCCAATGCTGCTGGTCGTCTTTGCTTTCTTCAGTGCTGTACTGAGATTGCCCGGTGCAGCAGCAGTCTACTCTTTATTAGCTTGATAGATCGTTTTTCTCTCGCTCTTTTTTTAACACTAGCAACTTTCATCCTTTGAAACGTGTGCCATAAAAGAAGAACCAGCCAATACTACTGAAATTGCAATATTTGATTATTGCTGCGAGATGATGTTGCATTTGAAGTATCATCTGACCGGTGGACTGGGAAACCCATTGCAGTTAAACTGGTGAAGATAAAACCAGAAATCCTCCCTGAAGAACTAATGAGTGGACAAGAAGTGTTTTATCTGACCTACACCCCTGAAGATGTTGAAGGAAATGTTCAGCTAGAAACTGGAGATAAAATAAACTTTGTAATTGACAACAATAAATATACTGGTGCTGTAAGTGCTTGTAATATTACACTCTTGGAAAAGAAGCAAGCTCACTGTCAAGGAGAAGTATGTGCCATGAAGGAGGCATTTGGCTTTATTGAAAGAGGTGATGTTGTAAAAGAGACATTCTTTCACTACAGTGAATTTAAGGGTGACCTAGAAGCCTTACAGCCTGGAGATGATGTGGAGTTCACAATCGAGGGCAGAAATGGTAAAGAAGTTGCAACAGATGTCAGACTTTTGCCACAAGGGACAGTTATCTTCAAATATATTAGCATTGGACATTTTGAAGGCACTGTAACCAGTTATTCCAAAAGTACCCAGTAAAAACCAGAATGACCCATTGCCGGGACGCATCGAAGTTGATTTTGTAATTCCTAAAGAACTTCCGTTTGGAGACAAAGATACAAAATCCAAGGTGACCCTGCTGGAAGGTGACCATGTTAGGTCTAATATTTCAACAGACTGATGTGACAAATTAGAACGAGCAGCTAATGTAGAAGTTCTATCCAATGCATTTCAATTCACTCATGAAGCCGGAGAAACGGGTGTAACTGCTGCCACGAGAGATGGTTTGGTTTTATCAGGTGTGTGGATCGTGATGCTCATATGTTCTTCCACTTCCGTGAAATTTTGGATGGGAACCAGCTCCATATTGCCGATGAAGTCGAGTGTACTGTAGTTCCTGATATGCTCTCTGCCCAAAGAAATCATGCTATTAGGATTAAAAACTTCCCAAGGGCACGGTTTCATTCCATTCCCATTCCAGTCATCGTTCTCTGGGCACTGTAGAAAAAGAAGCCACTTTCCCCATGCCAATACCACTAGCCCAAATAAAGGCAAAGAGAGGGAGGCTGAGGATGGCATTATTGCCTATGATGCTTGTGGGGTGAAACTGACCATTGCTTTTCAAGCCAAGGATGTGGAAGGATCTACCTCTCCTCAAATAGGACATAAGGTTGAGTTTAGTATTAGTGACAAACAGAGACCTAGTCAGCAAATTGCAACTTTTAGGTGGTATTTCCAATTCCAAGAGGTTGGGTTACGTGGCAACACTGAAGGATAATTTGGGGTTTATTGAAACAGCCAATCATGCTCAGGAAATCTTTTCCCATTAGAGTGAGTTCTCTGGTGGTGTCGGTAGCCTGGAATTGGGAGACACAGTCGAGTACAGCTTGTCCAAAGGCAAAGGCAACAAAGTCAGTGCAGAGAAAGTGGATAAACCACACTCAGTGAATGGTGTTTCTGAAGAAGATGACCCCACTATCTATTCTGGTCAAGTCCTTCGTCCCCTAAGGAGTGTTGATCCAACACAGACTGAGCACCAAGGAATGATGGAGATTGTGGAAGAAGGGGAGATGAAAGGTGAGGTGTATCCATTTGGCATAGTTGGGGTGGCCAACAAAGGGGAATTCCCGCTGAAAGGGGAGAGTGTCAAGTTCCAGTTGTGTGTTCTGGGCCAGAATGCACAGACTATGGCCTCCAACAGTGGCGTGTGTGAAAGATCAGTTTGGCTTCGTTAACTATGCAATAGGAGACAGCAAGAAGCTCTTTTTCCCTGTGAAGGAAGTTCAGGATGGCATTGAGCTGCAGGCAGGAGATGAAGTGGAGTTCTCGGTGATCCTTAATCAGCGCACTGGCAACTGCAGCGCCTGCGATGTTTGTCGTGTCTGCAAAGGCCCCAAAGCTGTTGCCGCTCCAAGACCTGACCGGTTGGTCAATCGTTTGAAGAGCATCACCCTGGATGATGCTAGTGCTCCTCGCCTCTCGGTTCTTCATCAGCCAAGGGGACCAGATAACTCAATGGGATTTGGTGCCGAAAGAAAGTTCCATCAAGCTGGTGTCATTGACTAATCACATCCACAAAGCACATCATTAATCCACTATGATCAATTTGGGGAGGGGGACTGTTGGTGAAGGGTTCTGAATATCTCCCTCTTCATCCCTCCCAAAATGCGGACTATTTATTCTAATGAGCTATTACACCAGTTTTAACACCTTCCTCGTGTTATGTTTAAAAATAAATAAATTTAAGAAAACCATTTTAAAATTTAAAAAGCTGCAGCCTGGAACACTTAAGGTGGTTCCTTATAGTATCAATTTTAGGAGCTTTATTTGGTGCATTTAATGCAACTGGAAATTGCAAAATCCACTTCGCCTATGTTGTAAGTGACAACTATAGACTGGTACCTTGTTGGTCCTTTGAAATTCTGCACTTGATATTTCGTGTCTACTCTGCCTTCCTACTTCTGGCAAGATGGTCTGCCTTAGCACTCAGTTGCAATGCTTTTTTCCTTTCCTGTTCATGATGCTTTAATTCTGAGGACCAGATGAGGGTAGACTATATTACCTTTTAAAAATTACAAAAATGTATAATAGACAAACCATTTTCTTACATTGATGGCCAAATGTTAAGATGTTATTTGTCAAATCATTTATAATCTTGTTACAGTCCACTTAACGAAGTTTGGTTAGATATCTGTGAAATTATCTTCCAGAGTAGTTTTGTTTCTTTCCCTAGGATGAGGGGGCGGGTAACTTTACTACAATTAGTATGTATGGTGCAGATGCGGTGTGCCAGCAGTGTGATAATTTAAACGTATTTAAACAAAAGCAACAAAGGATGAATGCACAAATGTGCTGCTGCTTAGACCACTGCAGCTTCTAGGACCCAATTTCTTTTATTGATTTAAAAACAAAACAAAAAAATTTAAAAAGTTGTGCCTGAAAAAAAAAAAAAAAGATTAGAGTCGAGGAAATTAATGAATTAATTCTACTTTGTCATGCACAGGGACATCATGAATCAGAATCAGCTTGATGCTGGCCAACAATAATAAAAATACATGGAATTTAGATTTAAATAACCAATTTTCCTCTTCGAACAAGTTCACATCCCCATTATTTCTGAAAGATGAAAATACTGTGACATACTGCTATCCTCAGGTATCAGTAAAATGTCATGTGAGAAATTAAAGACTTTCATCAGTAAAATCAAAAGAAATGTAAACTGCAATTCTTAAAATTTCATTCCAATTGAATATGTTTCCTATCTATGGAGATTTGTTTACTAACAGTTATATTATTTGGCATTTTTAATGTGGTTATTTTAGTGGGATTGTGTTTTTTGTCTATTTTTATGTATGGGTACATTCTAAAATAAACAATTTCAATTTCAATGTAAACAGATGTTTGGCTATTTACAGTGCTTACTACAAAAATTCTAAAAGTAATCTATTTCATCCTCTGTTTAACATAGTACCAACTCCAGCTGTATCTTCATATTCAAAGATCTGATTATTGAATACTTAGACAATATGTTGGATGGCCTTGGGTTTTAAAATCTGTCTAACTCAAACATCTCGGCTTAAAACTTTCTACTTGTATTATTCAGCATATTTTAGCTTTGTTATAATTCATGGAATTGTTGATTGAATTTTCTTTTGATTGTGTGTTTCGGTGCCTGTCTGAATTTTTATATATGGTTATAAGTTTAATTCATATATAAAATTCCACTACTAACAACCAAACTTCTCTTTCATTGCCATTGAGTCAAAGCTGAGGCTGTAACTCTTACCAGTAGAAAACCCATCTTTCTCCCAACCACCAAACTTCCTCCTGCATATATTAAAGAACATGGAGTAGCTCAGAGTTTTAAACCCTCAGGACAGAACATTACCCAGTTTAGTTCTACCAAGCTGTCCCAGCAGCAACGCTGATATTTACGTACCATGTAGTTTAAAAGGTGACAACTAGGCCAAGCCAAGGGTTCACCACATCTGCTGGATCTTGAAGAATTCACCGTCATTTAGTACCATGCTTGATAGGTTTAATTCAACACGACATCCCTTTTGTCTCTATTTTTGTCACTAAGAAAATCTCCTGTGAATATGTCTTATTAGTGACGGGAAGGTCCCTGACCTGCACCTAAGTTACATGAGACCTTCAAAACCCAAACCAAGCCCACGGCGATTGGCTATTGAGTCCATTTCAACTCCGAGTGAACCTATAAGATAGAGTAGAACTATCCCTGTGGGTTTCTGAGAAATGTAAATCTTTACAAGAGTAGAAAGACTCATTTTCCTCCTGTGGAGGGTCTGAAGGTTTCAAACCCTTGACCTAGTGGTTGGCAGCGAAACATGTAACCACTATGCTACCAGGGATCCTCAGAAGTAGACAGCCTCATCTTCGTCATGTAGAATGGCTGGTGGGTTAGAAACACTGACCTTGCTATTAGTAATCCAAGCCTCACCCAACATTACCAGGATTTCTGGATTCTATTGTAGGGCACCAGAGTAATGATCAAGGATTGTTAGGAAATATAAGACAAATATCAACTAGAGTCAAGCCTTGATTATCACAATTCAAAGCCCACCCTACTTCCAAGCTACAACAATTACAACAGGAAATGTATGCATAAAGAAAAGCAAGGGCCATTTATAGGAATCAAAATTTGCTTCTTTTGGCTCCAAATGGGGATAACCAAAAATCCAACAGTTCATTCAGTGGACTTCCAGTCCAGAATGTTATAATCCTTTGCATCCCTCCTGGAGTGCCAGCATGAACTCGTCTTGGCATTTTGTAAATCCAGAACTAGTTTGTTAAAGCTACTTACCCTCAATATGCTATGTGTACAAAAAGAAAAGAAAAAAAATTAAGTAAAACCAAAAAAAAAATAGTTAAAATCTAACCATACAGTTCAGGATGCTAAAAGAAAAAAGATTTAGGTCGATACTACAGGCAATGTGTACCAGAATTTCATAAATTTGATCCATCCCTCAATTATGCTGAGATTCAATGATCAGATTATTTTTTAAATAGAAACTAAACTCTTAGTAGAATGATCTCATTTTCTAAGTTCACTGAACATAAAGATATACAACTAATCTATAACTCCTCAGAAAGAAAGGAACTTTTAAAAATAAATACTAACACATTTTTTCTTTTCTGAAATAAGAATATGATTAATTTTTAAATAAAACTCATGCTAAAGATTTAATCCTAGCACTTGTAATTGGTCCACACTATGAAAAATATTCACCTGGTAATAAAAGCAAAGTTCTCTTTTGGTCTTTTACAATATTTCAAAATTCATTGGTTTTATGTGTGGTCTGCGTGAGTAATTTAAATTTGTTGTGGGTGTAACTTTGTGATATTCTCAAATTCTTGTGCCTCTTCTTATTTACCAAGAATTTAATGATTGAACACAGAATATGAAGCAAAATTGTATAAAATATTTGGTTTCACCTTGATGAGTTTGCTTTTGCTTTTTAGAATTGACTTTTGCTTTCTTTTTGGATAATTTATAAAAAGGACAACTTTGTTTCTCATGTACATTTCATAAGATAATGTTATTTTCTCTCTTAGAATGCACAAAGGCAATTCTAGTCTCTGGAATGGAATTATCCCACTTTTAACATAATCAAGACATAGAGATTTTCACTTGAAAATTTCTGGTGTTCAGAAAATAGATTCAGGAGACAAACCCACAGAGAAGACATCTTCGCTGACAGATACCTAAGTAGAAAGAAAGGCAAGAATAAAACAAGAATGGTCCATCGTGTATGGCTAACTCCAGAACATAAGAACGAACCGCTATTTTAGAATAGTAGAATATGAAAAGTGGCTTCTATGATTGACCTATCAAAGGTGACTAGAATACTGACTTTCTGAATCACAAAGCAGCCAGAGACAATACATACACTACAGATTATTTCCCTACAAGCATCAGATAGGAACCAAAAGTCTACAATAAGCTTGAATAAAATTTTTTTGCTGGGGTGGGGGGTGACTCAAAAATTGGTGATGAGCAAGCAACAAATCCTTTTGAGGGAATTTTGGATTCCTTTTCTTGTTTTGTTGAATCAGAGATGGAAAGTGTGGAAGTTACATAATCTGGTTTCAGTTTGAGGATTAAGAGTGTAGGGGTGCAGTTTAGCCTGATATGGCCAATGAGGCCTCTGTGTGGGCATGCATGGCCTTCTCCTGAGAATTCTGGTTAGCTCCTGGATTCTTCCTTAGACACAGGTCTCGGTCTCTCTCTCTCTCTCTCTTTCTCCTCACTCCCTTGGAAACTCTCTACTGACAAGGCTCACTCCCTGTGAGACATTTCTGAGAAGAAGCCACGTGAAGTTACTCTGAGGCAGTCAGAGTTTCAGAGCTCAAGGAGCCACATGGAGACCCCTGCCAGTCCTAAGATGCTTACAATGCCACTGGATCCATAAGACTTCCCACCCACTAACCTGTGATCTTCCTGCATTTGGTGTTATTGCATGTGTTTCATGAGTCTGAAGAGGACTTTATAGACTGGTATCAAACATATGGGTTCATTTCGGACTTATGGACTTGATCTTGGGGGCTGGGATGTTTTCTCAATATTCAGTTGCTCTTGTAGATAAAGCTCTTTCTTAAACACATAAGAGTTTCTCTATGAATTTGTTTCTCTAGTCTACCCAGACTAACACAGCAAGATTATAACATGCCTTAACCATTGGGATGGCGAGCCATAACTTGCTCTGTACCACAAGTTAATTAATATAATATCGCCTGGGAGAAAATACTCATTGATAGCAAGACTGAAATGCCAAATATCTACTTTTTTTTAAAGTCATTTTATTGGGGGCTCATACAACTCATCACAATCCATATATACATCAATTGTATAAAGCACATTTGTACATTTGTACATTTATTACTCTCATTATTGTTTTTTAAAAAAATTATTTTATTGAGGGCTCATACAATTCTTATCACAGTCCATACATACATACATTGAGTCAAGAACATATGTACACCTGTTGCCCTCATCAATCTCAAAACATTTGCCCTCTACTTTAGCCCTCAATATCATTTGCTCATTTTCACCCTCCCTCCCCTTTTCCCCCTCCTCATGAACCCTTCATAATTCATAAATTATTATAGTTTTGTCATAAGTTACACTGTCCAACGTCTCCCTCCGCCCTCTTCTCTGCTGTCCATTCCCCAGGGAGGAGACTATACTTAGATTCTTGTAATTGGTTCCTCCCTTCTACCCCACATTCCCTTTACCCTCCAGGCCTCGCCCCCCTCACCACTGGTCCTGAAGGAGTCATCTGTCCTGGATTCCCTGTGTCCAGTTGCTATCTGTACCAATGTACATCCTCTGATCTAGCCAGATTTGCAAGGCAGAATTGGGATCATCATATTGGGGGGGAGGAAGCATCAAATATCTACTTTTAGAGAACAATATTGTGAACATGAGAGCTATGAGATAAATCAATGATTTCTAACTACTCTGGAACACTCTAAGAAAGAGAACAATACAGTATCCACTGCCTCACAGAGCCTAGTTCAAACACCTATACCTGTGGATTGTACTGTGGAGGGGCAGCAAGAAAGAGGAAGACACTCAGCAAGATGCATTTACACAGTGGCTCAAACATCGTGACAGCTGTGCGGGTGGCTCAGGCTGGAGAACAGGGCAGTGTTGTCCTCTATTGTACATAGTGCCGCCAGGAGTCAGAGCCACCTCACTTTTACACAACAATAGCAGGCCCATGGATGTAATTCCATTTGGGAATAAGGTTTTATTAGTTATATTAATGATGGCATATCAGTGTCGAATTTCTGAAAAGAATCATTTATGATAATGATGTCTAAATTAGACCAGGAACATATAAAAACCATACATATATGAATGGACTTAATTGTTAGTGCTCTTCTAAGAACATAATCAATGTTCATAGGAGCCAATCAAGAGATCCAATAACATGCTGCATTGGGTAAGTCTACACAAGACCCCTTTAAAGTTTTAAAAAAAGAACAAACAAACAAGGATGTTACCTTGAGAATTGAGGTACACCTGACGCAAGTCATGGTATTTTCAGTTGATCATATGCATATGAAAATTGGACATTAAATAAGGGAGTCTGGAGTAAGAGCAATGAATTTAAACCATGGTTTGGGAAAAGAATACGTAACGTATTGTGGACAGTTGAAAGAACAAATAGCTGTGTCTTGCGAGAAGCACAGCCAGAATGCTCTTGCGAGGCAGAGATAACAAGGCTTCTCGCATACTCTGGGCATGTTAGCAGGGGAGACCCAATTCCGGGAGAAGGACGTCATGCTTGGGAAAGTGGAGGGCAGTGAAAACGAGGAAGGCCCTCAGCAAGACGGATTGGCAGCGTGGCTGCAACAATGGGGTTAAGGGTAAGAGCAATTGTAAAAATGGTGCAGGATCAGACAGTGTTTCCTTCTGTTGTGCATACGGTTGCTGTGAGTCAGGACCTAATTAAAAACAATGACAATCTAACAATTAGCTCTTATGACAAAGTCCTACTCGAGGCGTGGCTTCATGAGGAGCTCACGGCCTGGTCCTGCACCGTCCTCATGACTATTCTTGTTTGAGCCCATGGTTGATGCCCCAGTTACAAAAGTCAGGCTATTGTTAAACAATATAAGTTAATCTAGGGATAACAGGTTTGAAATTGGATTACAAGGGTGCTAAGCAAGAAGAACCTTCTTAATGTCTAACTGAATCTCTTTACAAATAACTTTACTAGAAACTGTAGATTTGATGATTCAAGAAAAAAAAGAACCAAACCGGAGACACCATGCAAAACTGCTCATCTTTATGCTTCTCATGTAAACATATCTTTGGGCAGCTTGATGAAGTTGTGGGAACTGCAACTATTTTGAGGCAGAAAGAAAAAAGGAGGGCAACAAAAGTCAAACATTCATCCTATGCGACGTTATGTTATTGTAAAAAGTATTGCTGACTTCTCGTTAGCCAGTTCTGTCACACATTTACATTCGCCGCAAACTAGGACTGTGAGCACAGTCATTCTACCATCACTAGAAGAGAGCAAGGGTGAAGCAGGCTTGACATTGTCCTCAGCAAGGAAGCCTGCAGGACATACCCAAGGTGAACACTGATCACAATCCATCTTACTTGGTAGCCATTAAGATCACAAGATAGTCTTATGATATAATCCTAGTTTCTGAGGATGTAGGTCGAACATTAATATTAATAACTGCATTTTATAATTGGGTAAAGGTTATCATTTATATCTAGCTAAAAAGAAACCTCTTCAATCAGAAAAGGAAGCAGAAAATATTAAAAACTGAACCAATTTTAGAATGGGTCAAACAGGAAATCGGAAAATAAGGTATTACATTTTAATCTAACTACTTCAGCCATAATATACTTTACGGTGCTCTCTGTCTGATATCAGGCTTATTGATCTCTCTCCTCTATGGTCAGAGGGATTCCCCATGGACTTAATCCAGGTGAAGCCCTGACAATGGATTTGAGACTTCACTGCCATCCACAGCCTTCTGCAAAATGGGTGTTCACAATTTAATCTCTGATACCATTCCTAGATTTGGATTTTATTATTTACAATCTTTGGATCACACAGGATGGTGTGCTTCTTCCATGTAGACTTAAACTGACACCTTGCTGAGATGGCAGCTTGCTTTAATACAAGCCTTTAAGACCACAGACGCTATTTTTTCACACACTTTACCACAGCACCCAAATCTTTTAAAAATGTTTTGTTGTAGGTTTTTGTTTATTTGCTTGCTTGCTTCTTGTCTGTGTTTTGCATGATTTTCTGTATATGAACTCCAGGATTAGTAAATGTGTAGAGACAGTAACTAGATTAATATTCATCTAAGGGCATAGCAGGGGAGGCCAGGGGAAAATAGGAGCTTACAACAATGAGTATGAGAAGAAAATATATTGAAATTGATTGTGGAGATGATCGCACAAATCTTCTTAATAGAATTGAATAATAAAATTGTATTATAAGTGAAGTATATGACAATTAAAAAAGAAAGAAAGAAAGCTCTTGAGCCTCCTTTCCTTACCAAACTATTAAGCCCCAAACATATCACATCTTCCAGGTCATGACGATGAAACACCTGTGAAAACAGGGGTGATGATTCTTAACAGATCACCATTTAGCTGGACTGACCTATGCAGACAGAAGACTTGTGAATTTTACTGTATTCACATAAAAATAATGTGGTGGTGAATCTAATTATAGCTGCTATTTCAGATAGAATCTTTTCCCTAGAGCAAATTCTCACAGCTCTAGATTCTTGGTATGAATTTATTGATTTAGATTTTTAAAAACGGTATCTCAACTCAGAAAACCACAAGCGTTATCTTCTTTCAGGTGATAAGGTCTAGTCTTCTGGTGGGTAAGGGCAGCGTCTGCACATATCTAGCATCCTATGGCTGGCCTGTCCCCGCTTTTCATGACTGGGTCACAAGTTAGTCCGCAGGAACCTTAATTATGTCACCAGCCCCATCAGCCGAATTTATTACGGTGTTAACACCACGCTCAGAAAGCAGGATGAGATGGGCCATGAGACTGTAATGCCTTGTAAAATATATGTCCGAAACCAGGAAGAAAATCTTAGTGGTCACTAAAAGTTAGCGGTCTAGGAGTGTGAGGCACGCGAGCATGACTTCTCCTACTGAGCCGTGTGAAGAAACGGCTCCGGCTGTATAAGGCGGAAGGGGAACCCACTTCACCTCTGCCCGAGGGTGAGCCCTATGAGGCAGATGTCAATCATGCCTCCACCCACTGTGCTGGCATTAGCCACTGCTCACATGACACTCTACTTCTGTGCTGGTTTCAGCAATCCAGAACTCTCTGACAAAACTCTTGATTATGGGGTTTATTAGGAACCTTAACAGGTTGAAAGGCGGGTTCAAAAGAAATTAAGGATACTGTCCTTTTGACACAGTCCCTTTTTTCAGACAAGACAGCAGTCACATCTCTCTGGTCCTCTGTCTCTCAGTCACATAGCGCCTTGGCGTCTGTCCTGCTCAGGAAAGACACCCACTCTGCAAACCAGTCTCCTGCCCAAAGGCACTCAGCTTTACTCCTTCTAGGGGCGGGAAGGCCCCTGATTCCGTCACATAGTCTTGTAGCATCTGATGCTACTTCACATGGGGATTGGAATGCCCTCTGCTCGGGGGCTTCTGGATGCCCCTTGAGTTCTCTATTCCGGTGTCTGCCTAGAGACCGGAGAAAAGGTATCCATGGGCCTGACCTGTTCTTCCTGAATGGGGTATTATATCACCAAGCTATAATATGTGGTGTCAGGAAGAGGACACCAACTGGATGCTGTGGTCTATGTGGGATTGAGTGTTCGGAAACCGCGAGTGCCTGGGTGAGTTCCCGGAGCAGGTCCCTGTGACCGAGAGGCCTTCCGCGCTCCCGCCCCACCCTGCCTGGAATCCTGCTCGGGATCTGATGGCGCTTGTTCCTCTGACCAGATAAGCGGAAAGAAAACGTTGGCGCCTAGTTTACAGATTGCTCACCACGACATGCCGACACTTCATGGATGTAGATTTCTGTGAGCTTAACAGTCTCACTCTTGGAACCCTAAAATATTCATAGTGAACAAGGAACGTTCACAATAAGCAAAAATTCCACCCGTTCATTGATTCTTGGGTATTGACCGCTTGTTTGGTGAATGGTCACAAACTTAGAATGAACAACGCCGGATGATTGGAAACAAGGGGGTTTGTGACAGATTACATAGAAGGAACCCTCAGAATCTGTCTGAAATGGAAAACTATTTCTACTTCATGGGAACACTGGAGGGGCCCTGGAGACCTAGTGGAGTACTTAGTAGTTCAACGTCACCAACTGCTCCCTGGGAGAACGATGGGGCTTTCCCCTCCCAGGAAGAGTGTTCCCACCTTGGAAACCTGCACGGGGGGCGGTTCCACGCGACGGGGTTGCTATGAGTTAAAATCAACTTAGTGGCGGTCTGTTTGGTTCTCATATGAACATTTGCCAAAAATACCTCTCAATTTCCAAATGAGGCTCTCAATAACCAAGAGGATGTGCTGACCTTCATTGTGAAGCCAAGTCAGTGCTTATTTACTAAGCTTATTAGTAAGGGGCCCATATTAGTAAGAATGTTATGCATGTTATGCATGGGCTCAAAAATATGAATTCCGCTTTCCAGGACTGACCTGACTACTAGAATAGTTGAATGTTCAATTTGTCATTTGCTAGTCTGATTCAGATCCTCTGATAAGGAACCATACCTCAGGGGATCCGATGGCCAGCCAGCGGAAGGTTAATTATACCAGACACATTTTTTTCCCTTCATGAATGAGATAGCAATTTATCCTCACTGGAATAGAAAATGCCAATGGATTTGGAATTTCTTTCTCAGCTTGCCAATCTACGACAGCAATGCCATCTGCAGACTGTGTTCACTTCCATATCAGCATCATGATACCACACGCAATGCGTGTCTGACTTAAGAAGTTATTTTTCAGCCAAAGAAGTAGCAAGCTTTACACGTTTTTTTCTTTATTCACTACTTTCAATGTTCAAATTTCATTCTCTCTCTGGGAAACAACCTATTTACTACCTGGAGCTATTTTCTGGAATCCAATATGTTGCTTATCTGAATACCCAGCTACGATAAACGCATCAACTATGCTAAAATAAGGGTTAACTTTATTTTGCCCATTGACAAATTATTTTTATAAAAGCAATGCAACATAAAGTGATAAAATTGTTGGGAGTCCAAAAAAAATCTTAGCTCTCTTCAAACACTAAGGCATTACTAATTCCCTACTGGGATTCTGATACATAGGCATGAATATCCCCAGAGGTCACGAGTATCCTTTGCATGCCATTTTTTTAACATGGTTTCTATGGTAATATAATAGATAGACCCATAGGGACATCCAAAGGCTATTAAAATCTGATTATGTTGGTACATGGAACATCAGAGACTAATCTCAAAATATAGCTTCAATGTCATCTCTTAAAGTGGAGCAAAATTTAGAAGAATAATAATGGTTTATGGGTTTTTCTTTTTGGTAAATATACACATGATTTATTACCAACTACAGGAGACCCATGTTAATAGAAATATATTATTATTTATTTAATTTACAGGTAATTTGTTTACCTAGCTGCTAAAATTTCAAAACAGGAGGTGTTTCTCAGGTACATTATTTTTCAATGAAATCTCTCTAGAGCATGGGGGACATAGAATATTTATAAAATAGAAAATTGCTTGTGCCATCTATTGGTGAAACATGTTTTGATGGCAAAGAACTATTCTTCCTATCATTCTGTCCACAAAAAACAACTTGAAATTGCTTAACTATTCTTTTGTAAAGATTTCACACATTTATTAATATAGCATGTCATCCATGTGCTTTAATACTGTCTGAGCTCCAGATGCTATTTCTAAATCTAACACATATATTTGATGCATATGTTAATAAAATGGTTAGGAATGTGCATATTTATTAGTTAAACAATTTTATCACTTCTCTGTCACTGAATCCACATGATCCAATTATGCAGTTGAGTCCGTCAATTACACACACACACACACACACATACACACACACACCTGTGCCAGGTGAATGACTTTTGCAGAAGTATTTGTTGGATTATTTCTTTTGTTTGTGTTTATATTCATAGTACAAAATAATGGGTTTTTTTTAACTTTAGTTTAATCAAAAAGTGCTCTCAGATCAGCTATTTGTCCACCGAATAAAAGATTATATAACTCTCTCTCCATTAGATGTCCATATTGCAACAAGGAATTCCACCAGCCCATCTCAGAAAAGGAGGCCGTGTCAGAGTGAGTTGGTTGGAGGTCAAAGGAGGGTAGCTGGGAAGTGGGATGAAGACCGGATAATTTTCCCACATTAGATTATGAGTCACCAGGGTTGTGCGCAATCATGTTTCACATTGCTCTTTTGATTCTGACACTGACATATTTCCTCCCTTGACTTTGGGAAAGTGTTTAAGCTTTTGGAATTCACATTTCTTCATGTAAATAATTAGATAATGAATCTCAGTCCACAAACTCAGACAAACAAGTGAAAGGCATGCATATTAAGGTTTAATGCATGCATGTGCATAAATTGATGAGGATGGGGTGCGAATCATTGGACCCAAAGTCTACATCCTTAAATTTAAGGTTGGTATAAAAAATCACCTCCTTTGATAGTAAGCGTAAATCTCAATGATTTCTCTGTGAGCTACCTAAATTATAATAAGAATTGCCATAGTGTTTTTTTTAACTTGAAAAACAAAAAAAACAATATAACTTCAATTCCTCATTCCCCCCGCTATAAAAAAATTTCTTTTCAGCCTCGCCACTGTGGAGCACCGGATTTCACTCTATGTGATTCAGTGTCTCCCAAGCATGAACAGTGTTTTTGACCAAAATAAATTTCTATCATCTTGACTTAAACAGGACTCTAAGTTTAACTTATCTTCACTGTATCCCAGAGGTGGCACACCTGGCGTTCCAAGACCAAGTCTGGGCCCCATTATGCTCACCTGGTTCGTCGAGCTCTCAGAGTTTGCTCTCTCAAACGAATGCGAGCTTCTCAGGCTTTGTTTTTGCTTTCTGTTCATCTCTTGGGTACCATGTTGGTCTCCTTGCCAAACTAAGTTTAGTAAGACTGACATCTAGTGACCAACCCGGTTATTGAATTTCCTTTGTTTCTGGTGCGCTATAGAGTTTTATTCGCACACGTATGCACATGGTCTCAAATCCTTGTAAGTTTCTTCTTAGTAAGGTGGAGAGTGCTCTGCCAGGACTCATGTGGGACCCTACTTAGGAACTCTTCTAATATGGTTGAAAATTGTAACCCTGGACCTTCTTCTACATGGACATCAGCATTTGCTTACTCAGATAAATTACTGAGATTAATGACTAGTGTAAAGTTCATTTGATTTAAATAAATCAACGTGTCTGTGCAGTAAATGAAAACAGAAAAGCCCTTGAATTAAAAAGCTTCAAATCCACCAGTGGCTTCATGGAAGAAAGAGGAGTCTGTCTGATCCCATAATGTTTCACGGTTTTGGAAAGCCTCTGTGGTCTCTCTGCGTTGGAGTCAACTTCAATGCCAGGGATTTTGTTGTTGTTGTTGTTTGTATGTGGTTTGGTTTGTGTTTTGGTTTTGAAAGATAGCAAGAAAGCAGTATTGGTTTACCATAACCTACTTCATCCAAATTAACAAAACAAAACAAGGAGCTACAATGTTAAAGCATTATTCTTATCTGTCCCTTGAAAATTCCTCTTCATAGGGATATTTTCCAATTACAGAAACCAATATAAGGGATTAAATTAAGAAGTTCTCTTAGCTGACAAAACGAAAGGGTTCAAAAAAATGTTCAGGTGTTGCCTTGTGTAGGATTGTACTTACCTGTCTGATTTTTAAGCTGACCTCAAATTAGGAATTTTTTCTCATTCTCAATTTTTGGCTTTTTTTTCTTTTTGTCTCAGGAAGTCATGTCAAGCAAATGTTGGTTTTATTTGGTTTCCCCATGAGGCATTTTTAAATGTTATGGAAACTAATCATTGTGCCCGGGCTTCCACATTGACACGAATTGGTATTATTAAACTAGCTTGGACGATTTCCTCAACTATTTGCTCTGGTTGGTTTAATGATAAATAAGAACTATTATAAGTTAAATGGTGTTCATATAGGGTTGCTGAGTCTGAGTAGGGTATATGAGTCTGAATCCACTTGATGACAGTAGGCTTAACTACCACGAGGAATGAATGAAAATAAATTCATTCTGACAACATTTTTGTGTTATGCCACTCTTGAAAACAAAATCTTAAAAGCAAAATCTTTATATGATACAAAATCTTTATATGAGAAATGAAATAATTTGTATCAATTCCAGAATACCTGAGGGCTCTGCCAGCCTTGCCTAGATCTGCTGTCAGGAAGAACTAGGATTTTAAAATTCAGGGAAACAGACTGGCAGAAAAGGCAACTAAACAGGTGCTTCTCAAATTATCCTAGTTATGAGAAGTTAGGCAAATTATTTCCAAAATATTTTTATCAATGGCTCTAGTTTTCATAAATTCTTTAGGACTTTTCTTTTTTAATAACGTGAAGAAAATAATTAGGCTACTTGCTGTACATTAAGAAAATTTCCTTTAGTTACTTGGCTGAAGATTTAATTTGTTTCTTACATAATCTGCCTAAAAGACAGGTCATTTGAATAGATCCCTGAGTAAGAAAACTAAACCGTACAATTTTGAAAAAAAAAAGTTAAAGCTTTTTTTTCTTAAGATCTATTATTAAATTAAGTATTGTTTTCCAGTAATCTATAATAATCTCCTGGCAGCTATGAAATGTGTGGCAAGCTGCAAGGGAAATTTTTCTGTTTTGTTTTTACTTAAATGCCTAGAAGGATTTATCCAATATGTTATGAACTACATGAAACATGCCAAATCAGAAATGTCAAATTTTACTTGGCTTAAATGTGCATGTTAGTTGTATTTCCTGAATATTAAGCAATTGGTGTATAATATTTCATAAATTTATTATTTCAAATGCTAATTCAGTTACTCCTTGGTTTTCCATTAAATGTAGTACCATCAAGCCAGTAATTTTAAATGAAGAATTCAAATTTCTTATGCACAGAATTTTTATTACTATTTCCAAGTTTACCAAAACTAAATGCACTGCCACAAAAACCATTCCAACTTCTAGTAACTCTCTAGAATCAATGGGTGTTAAAGGATGTATTCTTTATAGAAAAAGATTGGTACATATTTTGTCATGGAGCAGGTGGCAGGTTTGAACAACCATCCTTTCAGTTAGCAGTCAAGTGATTTAAATACAGTGCCACAGGGAACCATATTAGATGTTTAGAAAATGTTTCAACAAACTGACAAAGCACCGGAAGCACTCAGTTGTCTGTGGCAAGAAATATGAAAAATGGAAACTGAACCAACTGAGTAGAAGCGATCCATATTTGTTTCTATTTTGAAGAAAGATGACCCAACAGACTGCATAAATTATAAAACAGCATCAGCGATATCCCACCACTTGCCTGTCAACTTGTCATACTGTGGTGGCTTATGTGCTGTGCTGCTGGAAGCTATGTCCCTGGTATTTCAGATGCCAGCGGGGTCACCAGTGAACAGCTTTCAGAGGAGCTTTCAGACGAGAACAGGCAACAAAAGACCCAGCCCCCACGTTGGAGGAAGAACCCTCCGACAACCTGGTGCATCACTCCGAAGCACTGTCCATACGGAAAGCCTAAACAAAGGAAGCAGAACTCTGTCAGAGAAACGGCTGGCAAATGGGTCCCTCTGTCCCCGAGGGCACTTGAAAGGTGACTGAGGAGGAGCGGCTTCCTTCAAGGGAAGGTAACCATGGTGACCGGAGTCCAGTAAAGCCTGTGGGAGTGGGTCCTTGGGCATCTTCATTTGCTGATGGGCCATGACTCAGGGAAAGAGAAATGGCTGCAAAAATCTTCGAATGACTGGAACTTGGACTCTGCTAAGTATAAATTTAGGAAAATTGGAAGTGATCAAAAATGAAATAGAACACATGAAGAGTGATATCCTACGCACTAGGATATGGAAATGGACTGGTATTGGCCATTTTGAATAAAAAAATTGTAGGATTTACTATTCATTGTCGGAAAGGATCTTGCTGAATCTATTCATCATGAAACACAATGCTATCTGTAATTGGATTTTATCTATTTGTCTTCAAGGAAATCCAATCAATACAACGACTATTCAACTTTATGCACCAACCACTAAAGCTAGTGATGAAGAAATGGAAGAACTCTACCAATGACTTCAGTCAGAAATTCATCAAACACGCAATCAAGATGCATTGAGAGTTATTGGTGGTTGGAATGCAAAAGTTAGAAACAATGAAGGAATAGTAGTTGGAAAAGATGAAGTTCATAATAGGAATGAATCTAGAGATCTTATAATAGAATTTTGAAAAACCAACAACTTTTTCATGGCTAATACCTTTTATCAACAACACTAAAGGCAGCTGTACACGTGGTCTTCCCCAGATGGAAGACACAAAATCAAATTGATGACACCTGGGGGAAGAGAGGCTAGAGAAGCTGAATATCAGCAGCTAAAACCAGGCCAGGGGCTGACTGTGGAACAGACCATCAGTTACTCATGTATAAGTGCAGGATAAAGCTGCAGAAATTAAACAAGTCCATAAGAGGCAAAATACAAGCTTGGGTCTATCCCAGGTGAGTTCTGACCACATCTCAAAAACAGATTTGACTCCCTAAACACTAATGACAGAAGGCCTGATAAGTTGTGGGAGGACATCATGAAGAAAGCAAAAGGTCATTAAACAGAGAGCAAAGTACAGATCAAAGTGGATGTCATAAGAGATCCTGAAACTTGTATTTATTATAAAGGCGCTAAAACAAATGGAAGAACGATGAAGTCAAGGAGCTAATAGCAAATTTCAAAGAGTCAATGGAGACGACAAAGCCAAATATTATAACAAGATGTGCAAGGACCTAGAATTAGAAAGCCAAAGGGAAATAAGAGGCTCAGCGTATCTGAAATGGAAAGAACTCAAGAAAAAAAATTCAAGCCTCAAATTGCAATTTTGAAAGATTCCGTAAGTAAACTAATGGACAATACAAAAAAATCTAGAGAAGATGGAAAGAATACATAGTCACTGTAACAAAAAGAACCATTTGAAAGCCCATCATTCCAGGAGGTGGGATAAGAAGAGCCCATAGTGCTGAGGAAGAAGTTCAAACTACGCTGAATGCATTAGCCAAAAACAAGTCCCCAGGAAGGGACAGAACACCCATTGTAATGTTTCAGAAGCTGAAGAAGCACTGAAAGCATTCACTTGTCTATGCCAGGAAACTATGCCAACTGACTGGAAGAGATCCATACCTGTGCCCACTCCAAAGAAAGATGACCCACCAGAATGCTCTAACTATAGAATGCTATCATTGATATCACACAAAAGTAAAGTTTTGCTTCAGTTCATCCAATAACAATTACAGCAGCACATTGTCAGGGAACTGCCAGAAGTTCAGGCTGGATGCAAAGAAGGACTTGCAACAAGGGGTATCATTGCTGAGCCCTTCCCCCCCGCCCTTCTGACTCAGTCTCCAGTATTGCATAATGCTTCCATGCATCTCAGGCAGCTCCCAGCTGCTGGAGTGCTACAGACATGGGGATCTCCAGTGGCCTACAAATGGGCTTTGGGTCACCACTCTGCACTACCCCCCTCATTCACAATGATATGATTTTTTTGTTCTGATGATGCTTGATACCTGATCCCTTTGACACCTCGTGATCCCACAGGATGGTGTGCTTCTTCCATGTGGGCTCTGTTGCTTCTGAGCTACATGGCCGCTTGTTTACCTTTAAGCCTTTAAGACCCCAGACGCCATATCTTTTGATAGCTGGGCACCATCAGCTTTCTTCGCCACATTTGCTTATTCACCCACTTTGTCTTCAGCAATTGAGTGCTACAAATGTGGAACAAAGGATGCTATTGTAGATGCCAGATGGATCTTCGCCGAAAGCAAAGAATATCAGAATGATGTTTACATGTGTTTTATTGACTATGACAAGGTATTTGACTATGTGAATCACAAACTATGGATAAGCTTGAGAAGAATCAGAATTCTAGAATACTTCCTTGTGCTCCCGCAGAATTTGTACGTGGATTAAAAGGCAGTTGTGTGAACAGATCAAGTGACTACTGCATGGCTTAAAATCAGGAAAAGTGTGCATCAGACAACAACAAGCCTGGAATCCTGCCTTTTCTTTACATCCTTTGGGGCTGTTTACTCGTGTAAATAGTCACAGTCTCTTGTAAACAGTCACAGTCTTGGGAACTCACTGGCAGGTCACTATGAGTCAGCATTGACTTGATGGCAGTGAGTTTGGTTTTTGTTTGTTTGTGTGGTGAACAGAGGAGTGGCCAGCACCTACATTCACTCTCCTAGAGACCAGATACATCCACCCACACAGCCCCTGCTCTATGTGAAGGTAGAGCCAAGTTCTTGAGAATCAGGCTACTGGTATACCCTCTCACATTTGGAGGTATGTCAGTTCCCCCTCATCAGAAACACAGAAAGCAAAGTGCCAGGTGACTGGACTATTGCTGGCTATCCTAGTGAGCATGAATTTTTCTCATAATCACCCACTCTGACCCTTGATGCTCTCTGGATCTTAGTTACTTTCCAAAAATAAACACACTCTGATTTCTGACACCATCTGAGCATGCATGAACTACTTCAAGATCAGGTCCTTGACCTTGGTTAAAAGCTAGAACGGCAGAGATTCTATCTGAGACTGGAATCCCCAAACCTCACATTATCCCACATATCCTATGAACTCTGGCTTGAAGTGGGTGTTGTCCCATACCCCTGCCCTACATGATTTTCCATCTCTGGATGTTCTCCCTTCTTTCCTATATATTTTTTTCCTTCCCTTGGTTTATATCCTGTCTTTCTCTGATTTTTTTCTTTATTTTCTTTTGTGTCTCTGTTTTACTTTTCTTCTTTGTCTTTACTATTCTCTTATTTCACTTTTCTTTTTCTCCATCCATTGTTTAGCTTATTGGTTCCTTTTTCCTTTTTTCTACCCGTATCCTTGGTTTCCTTTCTTTTTTTAAGATATTCAATTCTGGGATTTTGGTATTATTTGCCTGTTTGACCTTCATGTTGTTTGTTGTTGTTGTTTGTTTTTCATAGTTGTCTGTTTTCACTTTTCCTCTTGCTTTTCTCCTTTTCCACCTGAGAGATAGCAATCATACCCACAAGACTCAGACAGACCTAGACAGCTTGCAGCCCTACTTCTTGGGCAAGGATCATTCCCCACTCCTGAACTACCTGACTATAATAGATAGCAGCCAACACCAGCCAAAGCTTCCCTCAATTTTAGTTTGCAGAAAGAAAAGAGATAACTGCATTCACACCCACATTATCTATCACATAAACCAGAAGCAGGCAGTGAATGCCTACGTTCTCTCCAACAAGAAACCATCAATTTAATATAAATACAGCAATATCACACAGTTTCAGACACAATGAACATTCCGTTCATATGAGGAAACAAGGCAGGTTGCCTCAAATGAGTGGCAAAAATATTGAACCAGAGACCTTTCTCAAGAATAAATGGCATTGGAACTCCCTGGTAGGGAAGACCCCTGTGTTAGAATAATCATCCAGTTAAGACCCAAAGGGAGACCCGTGACTAAGGAAAAGCTCAGCAAGTTAGAAAAGAAGAGGGAATGGAAGCAAGAAACAGAGAACCTGGGGGGAAGGATGCTGTACTGAGGGACTGCAAGAGATAAGCTGGACGTTGGATGAGTAGTGGAAGGCGAAACTCATGACTTGCTCTGTAAAATTTCACCAAATTCACAATTAAACTTCAAAAACTAATTAGAATACCTATCATTTGCTCTCCCTTATGATCCACTTAAATTTTTCTAGTTTTTAGTATATTTTCCTCTCTTTTCAATTGAGATTTTTATCTATTTTGCTCGTTATTATTTTTAGGTTTTGTTTTTTCTTTTAATGTTTTTCTGTATATGAATCCACGACAGGTAAATCTGTAGAGAGAGTAACCGGACTAATGGTTCCTTGGGCGTATGGCAGGGGAGGTTAGGGGTAGCAGGGAAGCTAATAGCATGAGTACAATAATGAAGAAAATGTTCTAAAACTGATTGTGGGGGTGGCTGTACAACTTTTCTTAATATGAATGAACTATTTAATTGTATGATATATTAATTATATGCCAATAAAACTTTTGAGTAAAGAACTCAACAATTAAAAAAATACCATATTGTGCTTAGAAAAAAGATCCCAGAACTCTTATGGAACAGTTCATGAGGTTTTCAGCTTGGGGGGGATCCAAATTTGCAAGGAAACAAAATTAATAACATCAACTACTAGAATAAATATGTTTATATGATGACATTGCTAATGTTCGATTGTCTAGATATGAGAAACCAATGTTTCCTTTTCCTTGTTAGTACAAATCTGCATTTAAATGGATCATCTACCTTCTATATTTGTAGCTCAAACAGAGTTAAAACATACTCTTGAACATTTATAACTTTTTTTATTAATTCTGCCCAATAGTCCATAGGAGTATATATGGAAATAACTAAGAAGAGAGAAGCAGTTTTTGAACTGTGACGTATGCTGACAATCTCTAATCCAATACTCTAATGAATGTTTGCTGTTTCTCCCACAGGACTCTACGTTGCAGTTGGGTTCAATAATCAGTTGCAATGACTGCACTAAACTCACAGATAAATATTTGTGATTATGGGGTTTATTACATATATTTAGTACAATTCAGGAGAAAAATGCTCAGGACACAGTTGGTTCATCAGGGCTGTATCTGCTGTGCCCCTTGGCAGCCTTTTCTATTCCATCTCTCAGCCTCTCAGCCTAGCATCTGTTCTGCTCGTGAAATGTTATAAAGCTTTTTAAGGCTACCATAAATTCAAAAAATGCCACAGTCCTCAGCTTGAAGGACAGACATAATAGCCCCATTGCTTTTCCAAGACTGTAATCTTTAAATAAAAAGACTGCTACATTTTTCCCATGGAGCAATTTGAACAACTAACCTTTCAATTAGCAGGTAAATAAATGATTTAAGTACTGTGCCACAAGGGACCCTTATTTAGATGTTTAGAAAGTTGATCATCTTGATAGACCTTTGACAAATAGAAGTATCTAAAATAATAGTAGGATGCTTTAATACACCAAATTCAATGAAGGATAGAACAATTAATAAGACAAAACTCAACAATATAATGAACCAACTTGGCATTAAATATATCTAAAGGACACTCTACCTTACAATATCACAAGATATACTATTTTTCCAGCACACATGGGACCTTCTCTAGAATATACCATATATTAGACCATAATACAAGTTTCAAAATACTGAAAACATCAAAATATTACATAGCATCTCCTCAGATCACAATGCTACTAAATTAGAAATCAGCAATTGGAAGATCAGGAGGAAATCAAATAAAGGGAAATTGAATAACAGTATACTTTAAAACTACACAAATCCAATAGCTTTGCTGGTGAATTCTACCAAATATTCAGAGAAGAGCTGGTGCCAATTCTATGCAAAGTATTCTAGAGTACATAGGGCTGGGAAAACCCCAAATATTTTTATTTAATAAGTAAGCATAGCTCTGATACGAAAGCCATGCAGACACATCACTAAAAATAATTACACACCAATATCTTTCATGAACATAGATGCAAAAATTCCCCCAAAAATCCTAGCTATGGAATCAAAAAATATAATATGCCAAATTTACATATATGTTTGACAATATCATAACAAAGTGGGATTCATACCGGGTTTGCAAGGATGTTTCAATAATATAAAAACAATACTTGTATTTATATGGCAATACATTGAGGAAGTGGACGGACTTCAGGCCTCTGCTTAAACCGTGCCTCGACACAGGAATACTTTGTTTTAACAACCTGGCATTCTGAGATGCTCACCTTCCTGGCATGATCGATGAAGACAAGCAAATGTGGTGAAGAAAGCTGATGGTGCCTGGCTATCAAAAGATATAGTGTCTGGGGTCTTAAAGGCTTGAAGTTAAATAAGCGGTCATCTAGCAGAGAAGCAACAAGCCCACATGGAAGAAGCACACCAGCCTATGTGATCATGGCATGTCGATGGGATCAAGTAACAGGCATCAGAAGACCACAAACAAACAAGCATATTATTGAGAATGAGGGGGGATGGAGCAGAGACCCAAACCCCATCTGTAGACAATAGGACATCTCACACATAAGGAAGGGATGAATCAACCTGGGTGAAGTATAGCACCAATGAAAACCACAATATTCCTCCTCGGAGTCTTTGAGGAGTCCACACCCTCCACTATCATGACCTAGATCCTGCCTTTCACCGTGGGCGATGCCGGAGCATATACACAGGTACTGATAAGAGCGCAGAACATACAGAATACAGGTCAGATAAGCCCATCAGGAACAGAAATGGTAGGGGGGAGGTGGGAAAAGAAGGGGGGGGGAACCGCAGGGCAAGGGAGGCAGCAGTCGATGTAAGATATGAAAATAATAATAATTTATCATTTATCAAGGAGCCATGAGGGTGGGAGGGGGAAGGAGGGTAAAAAAAGGGCTCAAATAGAATCTAAATGTTTAGAAAAGAAGTATGGCAACATATGTACAAATATGATTGTTATGAGATGTAAGAGCCCCCAATAAAATGATCTTTAAAAATAAATAAATAAACACAGATCAAGAAAGCTGCCGGCAAAAGCAAGGGAAACACAGAAAGAGAGAAAGAAACCTTTAAAGAATTCAGGAAAACACTACAAGAACTGATAAATTAAGTGAAAAATTTGAAACAATAAAAAAAATAGAAATCCAGAAGATTAATACTAAGATTTAAGAAATAGAAAACACATTGAAAGAGCAAAGTAGTAGAATTAAGTCAATGCGCGGCTGAATTACTGCATCTGAACACACTTTAATCCTGTGAACTCAGTTTCTATCATAAAATCCAATAGTATTAATCAATCAATCAATCAATAAAATCCAATAGTGTCTTCTCTCCCCTTCTTACCCAAACTCATCAGGAAAATGAACATCTTTTCATGGGGGCAGTGAAGGTTGTGGCCAGAAGAGTCATTAAATAACTCACTGCGCTGTAAGATTTTTCAGATGAAAGAAGACCGTCGCGTCCACTTGGACTATTGAACACACTGAATTCAAATTAAAACGTCAGCTGCATGGCAGGCTGGGGAACATCACAGGGAGATTCAATCAGTTGAAAGTTTGATTATCCCTTTTATTATGCTGAGGAATGTGTCTTCTATTCCTCTGTTGCTTAGTATTTTCAGCAGAAATATGTATTGGATTTTGTCACATGCCTTTTCTGCATCAATTTATTTATTTTCCTTTGTTTTATTTGTGAGCAAAATATTGAAGGATGCAAGAAGCAGCAAAAGAAGGAAGAAGAAGTCACTGTACCAGAAAGAATTGGTTGATTTTCAGTCTTTCAAGTGGTAGTATTTGAGGTAGAACTAATGGTATTGAAGGAGCAAATCCAAATGCACTGAAAGCATTAGCCAAAAACCAGGTTCCAGGAACTGATGGAATAACAATAGAAATAGTTGAACAAGCAAATGAAGCACTGGAAGCACTCACGCATCCAGGCCAACGGATCTGGAAGACAGCTACCTGGCCAATTGCCTGGAAGAGATCCATATGTGTGCTCATTCCAAAGAAAGGTGACCCAACAAAACATGCAAATTATAGAACAATCTCATTGATATCACATGCAAGTAAAATTTTGCAAAAGCTAATTCTAAGACAGTTGCAGCAATACATTGACAGGGAACTGCCATAAATTCAAGTTGATTCAAAAGAGGTTGTGGAATGAGGGATACCATCACTGATGTCAGACAAACCTTGGCTGAAAGCAGAGAATACCAGGAAGATGTTTACTTTGCTTTATTGACTATGTGATGCCAGTTGACTCTGTCAATCATAACAGACTATGGAGCACCTTGAGAAAAATAGGAATTCCAAAGCATGTCATTGTGCTCATGAGAAACCCGTACATAGACCAAGAGGCAGTTGTCAAATCAGAACAAGGAAACTGTGTTTGAAAATCAGGAAAGACGTGTGTTAGACTTGTATCCCTTCACCAGTCGTATTCAATCTGTATGCTAAACAAATAATCCAAGAAACTGTACTAGATGAAGAATGCAGGATTAATATTAGAGAAAGACTCATTAACAACCAGTGATGTAAATGTAACACATTCTACTTTGCTGACAAAGTGAAGAAGACTTGAAGCACTTGCTGATGAAAACCAGGCTACAGCCTTCGGTATGGAATCCAACTCCTTATAAAGACCTCAAAATTCTCATAATTGGACCAGAATCATGCTAAACAAAGAAAAGATTAAAATTGTCGATGATTTCATTTTTCATGGATTCACAATCAGTGCTCATGGAAGCAGTGGTCAAGAAATCACAGGGCATATTCATTCAAGAAATCAAATGACATGTTTCATTGATCAAATTTGCTACACATGACCTTTTTAATGTGTAGACGAGTAAGAATGTCATTTTAAGGACTAAGATGTGCCTTACCCAAACCATGGTGTTTTCAATCGCCTTATATGCTTGAGAAAGCTGAACAAGGCATCGGTAAGATTAGAGAAGAACTGGTGCATGTGAATTGGGGGGCTGGTGAAAAATACTGAAAGTATCTTGGACTACCAGATGCACAAACAAATCTGTCTTGGAAGAAGAGGAGCAAGAATGCTCCTTAAAAGCAATGATGGCGAGACTTCACCTCAAATACTTTGGCCATGTTACCAGGGCCCTAGTCTCTGGAGAGAGGACCAGCGACAAACAGAAAGACCCTCAAAGAGATGGATGGACACAGTGGCTGCAGCAATGGACTCACACATGAGAAATGGGAAGATGGCCCCGGAACAGTAGTATTTGGTCATACAATTAATGCACAGGATCCCTGCGTGAGAACTGACTAGACAGCACTTAATGAAAACAACGTGTCTACAATCTATAGTTTGGACTGTAGATTTAATACAATTAGAAACTTCCAGAAAAGATAATCGTTTGTACTCTTTTCATATGATTATCTAATTTTATTTTAAACGAGGAAAGGGAGAAATGTGAGACTTTCTACTCCTGTAAACAGTTATGGTCTTTGGAAACCCCGGAGGCAGTTCTATTCTCTTCTACTGAGTTGCTCTGAGTCAGAATAGACTTATTCTATATAAGCTTGCTAAATGAAACTTAATATGCCAAGTTTATAGATTTCAAATACCACAGGTTCTGAAATTGTAGCTAATATTCAAGCACAACCTAAGGCTACAATATAAACTCGCAAAACATCTGAGCTACTGCTCTCTTTGAAACTTCGCACTTTTACCCCAGGCAAAATTCAATTTGCTATTAATTGTTTCTGTCAACCTCTGAATTGGAAAGGGTATCTTCATGTTGTGAGCCAAGATGCTATGCTGCGTTGTGATGTTGGGCACTCTTAACACTAGCTCCCTCCCACCTTAAAGGCAACTGCAGTTTCAGAAGTGGGTTGACATATCAATTAGTTTGTAATTAGTATATATAGTCCTTTGAGTATTTGGAGCCAGGTTTTATTCGTATTTAGCAAGTCGATAGTAAACCTACATGGAAAACAGCTTCAAAGGGCAGAGAACAAGATGACAAACGTGAACTTATTATAAGCTGAACAATTGCTCTTAGCTCTGGGATCTTCCCCCCGAAGAGAGAACCCTTACTGACAAGTGTGGAAATCTGAGCACTGCTTTGTCTGGCTGGTGTATGCAAAGGAAGGCCATGGCATTCTGTCTTTTATGTGTGCAGCAAGGACATCGTGCTCCCAGAATTCCCGAGGTAAGGAAAACATAACCCATCAAATAAGAAATGAAGGCTGAGAAGAATCTTAAATTAATTTAATGTATATGGTTCATTGGCTCAGAGAGCAAAGAACTGTATCGAAAAGGGGGTCAGTTTCTTGGAGCCCCACAGGGAGCTCTTGGCAGAAACTACTGCTATTGAGTTGCCAAGGCTTTTTTGTCTCGCTTGGATCCACAATCAATGCTCATGGAAGCAGCAAACAAAACATTAAAAGATGTGTTGCCTTAAATAAATCTGCTACACAGGACCTTTATAGAGTACTGAAAAGCAAGGACTCTACTTTGACAATTGAGTTGAGCCTGATCCAAGCCATGATATTTTCCATTGCCCTATTTGCATGTGAAAATTGAATATTTAAAAACGAAGACCATAGAAGAATTGATGTATTTGAACTGTGGTGCTGGAGAAGAATACTGAAAGGCCATGGCTGCTTAAAGGACAAACCGATCTGTCTTGGAGGATGTACTACAGCCAGAGTGCTCCTGAGAGGCAAGGATGGCAAGGCTTCTGTAACATATTGTCAGGAAAGAGCAGTCCCTGGAGAAGGGCATCCTACTCAGCAACGTGGAGGGACAATGATGGAGAGGAAAGCCTTCAAGGAGATGAACTGACCCAGTGGCTGAAACAATGGGCTCAGGCATGGGAACAACTGTAAGGAAGGGCAGGACCACGCAATGCTGTCTTCTCTTGGGCATAGGGCCCCTGGGGGTCATAACCCACATCATGGCAGGAGACGATGGAACTGTGGGGCTGAGTGACTTCCAAGCTGGCTTCCTGGCCCCTAGAGGCAGAGCTCAAGGGACCACTGAACTAGAGGCTAAGAACCGGAGAAAGATTTGGCTACTGACTGAGGAGACCAAGGTCTGTTTCCTTACTGTCTGCTGATCCTGACTTACGGTAATCTATTAACTTCCCTAATAAACAAACAAACAAACAAACAAACAAACAAAACAGACTCTTCCCTTAAGTCTGACTTACTGTGACTCAATTTCCCTAATAAACCCTCTTAATTGCCAGTATTGTTTGTGGATTTTGTGTGGCCTTTGCAATGGATTATCTAACACAACATAGAAGTAGAGTGGCAGGGGATGAATGGTTGGTGTCAGAATAAATAAAGAAGACTAGACCCTAGGGGTTTGTTCACTCTGGCCTACTGTCAATAAGGAATCAGAGGAGCTCAGATAGGTCCTCCTCCATGCCCCTTATTGCATTGACCCCGTAAAGGGTTCCCAAGGATGTCAATCTTTACAGAAGCAAATAACCTCCTCCTTCTCCCACAGAACAGCTTGTGAATTTGACTGCCAACCGGTGAGTTAGCAGAGCAATACTTACCCGACTGTGCCACCAGGGCTCTTTAAAAGCCAACAACACAGTTCTTGGCTGAAGTAGATGCACCATTTAGATTTCTGACTCACAGACTACTAATCCACGGTTTCTTTATTTAAGCTTGACCAAAAAGGAAGAGTTTATCCAAAATAATCATATAACAAAATAATCATTGAGTTTACTAGTTGTCATTAAATTGACCCCGACAAATGGAGAACCCCCTGGTGCCAATAAGAACCGCTCCACAGTCTGCAAGCATGTGACCTTTCAGAAGTAGAACTCCATGCTTACCTTCCTCGGAGCTTCCACATGTGTTCAGCACACCACCTTTTTGCAAATAGTTGAGCCCTGAACCTTTTGTGTCACCCAGGGACTCAAAAAGTATTCTTAATTTCTTGAAAACCTGCCAGCATACACCACTGTGTGTACTGCAAGTTGTGATCAAGCGAAGCTTGCACTTGATAAAACTGCAGCTCAGAGGCAAAAATTGCCTCTGACACGAAAGCCACTTTCTGCTTCCTGTAAGAAGCAGTTGGCGATGGAGTCCCAATTCCAATACTGTGCTCCGGCCACGGCCTTCTTCAAACAACGTGAAGCTCAGAAACACTCAAGGGTCCTTCTTCCTCTGATGGTGGAAGGGGGACATGAAGGCATATGGAATATGAATGATAACTGTGGAGTATTTAATTTTCATTAATCCACAAGAGAGAAACCAGCATAATTAAAAGCGAGGAGAATGCATCCTTTCTCTCCTACTCTCCTCAATTTAGACATATCTGACAACTCTGGGTTTTCCAAATAGTAATTGAGAACTCACTATCAGAAATTATTCCAAGTACTTTATATTTTCTCACAACAATCCAATGAGATATTTGACATTGCTATTTTACAACTGAAGAAATGAAGACCCTCGGTTACTAAGCAAAGCAGTATGGTGCCAGAGTCTGTCCTCTTGGCAAATATTGCACACGGAATGTATCCCTCAGTGTGTGCATGCCCCTATTTTCTGTACCTGAACATTTCCCTCAGTAAATAAATCCAACTGGAATATTCAGGAATGCCCATAGACTATAAGTTCTAGCACCGTCTCTGGAATCTCTTCTATCTTATCTCCAATGTATGTTTCTGCTCTCTAGAAGTTGAGAAAAGGGTTCAGAAAAGGTGTGTCTGGATTGTGATAAGAGTTGTATGAACCCCTAATAAAATGATTTAAAAAAAGAAGTGTTTTTCACAATTGGAGGTATGGCTAAAATAGAAGTTGAAGGAGTCTCTGGATAATCAGATTCCCTGGATAACTGAAAGAAGATGTGTTAGGCCACATTGAGTAAAAAACAAGTCCAGTGATACACCCAAATATGTGTAAGAAAGAGCTTTATATCAAGAGATAATTATATATCGACAAGATATCCAGCCTAGTCCAATTAAAGTCCACAAGTCCCTCTTCAGCCTCACACAGCCACATGCAATGATGCAGAATGCAGGCAGAACACTGGCCTCTGGGTGCAAAGCCTTGTGAGTCCACTGTTGGTGGTGGACATTTCCAGGGCTCTGGCAGCATCCGGCTCACCAGCAGGAAGGGGAAGGCAGAGAGAGAGGGGAGGTTCCCAGAGCACCCCCGTATGAGAAGGCCATGCCCACAATGAGTCACCATCAGTCTGTGACCTGATTCACAGGCAAAACCCCACCCCTACACTTTTATATATCATCGAGTTGACATGAAATTATGTAACTACCACAGGAAAAAAAAATGTATTCGAAGGAAAAAAAGAAAGAAAATATATTAGAAGACTATGTTTTCTTTGCTGCGACTGAAAATCCTATATCGCACACTCCGAGGCTGAGTCAAGCCACACTCAATATTCGCGCAGATTGGATTGTAGCAGCTTTGCCACTGTTTGACTTCACAGGGGAAACAGAGAAGTTTTAAGGAGGTAGATGGAGAGAGAGCTGGCAGGGAGCACCGCTGATTTTGGCTGTGTTCACTTAGCCTTATTCCTTCAGCTTCCCTTCACTTATATGGACCGGAGATTTTTCCTTTGAATATTTAAATTGTTAAGACACAATAAAGCATAGAAGGGTCTGAAAGACAGAGACACAATCGCCACTAGAGGAGGTAATCGCTATAGAAAGTGCCATTCTGGCCAAGAGGAGAAATGGAATGGTGGCAAGGAGGAAATGAGGTGGCTCCTAAAGAAAAAGAGAAATGTGTTTTTCTCTCAAGCAACTGTTTTAACATAGCTGCATGTAATATCTAGCATACATGTGAAACTTCACATGAAGGATTTTGAAACTTTCCTATAACTCTGCTTGCTTCTCATCCACACAACTCCTGAATGACTAGGGGCTGTTGTGTCTGGTGCTAACTAGTCAATGGGATATCTTTTCATTTTTAACTGTTTTTAAAGATATTACTAATATAATATTTTCCTTTTAAATACATGTGTTTCATTTGAACAATTTAGTAAGACCAATTGCATCAATCACGTGTGCAAGCATCACTGATGTTCCTTGCCAAATTTCAACCTCAGAAACGAAAGTTCATGACTATTTAAAGAAAAAGAAGGTCTCTTCAAAACCCAAAGCCCATCGGTAGGCAACTGGACACCCCCTTACTGAAGGGTTGTGGGGAGGAGACGAGCCAATCAGGGTGCAGGGTAGCAATGGTGAAACACATAACTTTCCTCTAGTTCTTAAATGCCCCCCCTCCCACTATCATGATCCCAATTCTACCTTACAAATCTGGCTAGACCAGAGGATGTACATTGGTATAGATAGCAACTGGAAACACAGAGAATCCAGGACAGATGACTCCTTCAGGACCAGTGGTGAGAGGGGCGATGCCTGGAGGCTGAAGGGAGCATGGGGGTAGAAAGGGGGGACCAACTACAAGAATCTAAGTATTGCCACCTCCCTGGGGGATGGACAGCAGAGAAGAGGGCGGGGGGAGATGTCGGACAGTGTAACTTATGACAAAACTATAATAATTTGTGAATTATGGAGGGTTCTTGAGGGAGGGGCACTGGGGAGGGAGGGTGAAAATGAGCAACTGATATTAAGGCTAAAGTAGAAGGCAAATGTTTTGAGAATGATGAGGGCAACAAATGTATATATGTGCTTGACACAAAGGATGTATGTATGTATTATGATGAGAACTGTACGAGCCCCCCATAAAATACTTTTTTAAAAAACCCCACAAGAGCCTTTCTCCACCACTGAAAAGAAAACAAAGGTTCACAAAAATACTTTAACTCTGCTACACTATTATCTAGGGCAGGAATCATTAAACTATGCCCCAAACTGCCCACTGTCTATTTTCATAAAGCTTTATTTGAACACAAGCATGCCTATTTGTTTGTCAATACCTTCTTTGGACAACATCAGCATTGAGTAATTAAGACAAAAGCTGTACATTCACAAACAAAAAGTATTTTTTTAGCCTTTGGAAGATAAGTTTTCTGACCTCGCCCAGAGGACATCTGCAGTACCCATCCTCCTAAATTTCAGAGGTGCCAATGTGGTCAACAGCATCCTCCGAATATTTATGGCATCATAATCCCAGGATATCCTCAAGATCAAATATGGCTCATGAGAGCTGACAGTATATCAGTCCTCTAGCAGCCATATCACCTTATTACACTCCTGCCTGCAGTAAGCTGCACAGCCTCAGGCCCCCAAGACTGCCTCTGTGCCAGAGAGGGTCCAGAGTGAGATTTCTAAACATGGACGTAGTCACATACAACACCCTGAGTAGGGCCCCGTATGACACAAAAATCTATGCAGACTTTCACGAATAGCTCAGATAGCTCATTTTTCCCAGATTGTTGGAAAGTCATTGTGTAAAAATCGTTCTACTTTTCTGTTTCTTCATTCAACAAGAAGTCTTATGACAAAATTATATAAAGCACTTTAATTAGTAGAATATGCTGAATAGCAATATATTGAACTTCAACTATATAGTTTAAATTTAGGCATCAAGTATTCCTAGGGGACAATTATTAGGAAACCCAGTGATACCATCTATAGCTATACACTCTATTCCCTTGGGAATAAACTCGTTTCCCACCCGTTAAACTCTTTGGGCTGCTCTGCAGACACAAAATATTATTCCAGATAGTTCTTCAGTTCTTTCTTAGTTAGATATACATTAGTACTCCACTCATGACACACTTTTAATTTTACTTTTCCACTCACTTACATCTTAGCTAAGGTTTTCCAAGGAAGGTACTGACCTCCTAGTCTCTAATGTTTCCTATCTAGGCTCGTCCTCATCTGTGGGCAATGATGCCCTAAGGCAAGGAGAATTCCATGAATTTACCCTGGTGATCTTGGTGAAATGCACAAATATTTTATACTTTGTACTCTGGAGCACTAAGTGATAGTCGAGGCCTAAGATAGTTTAGGTTTATTGTGCCAACCTGGCCGATAAACACAAGTGGAATTAACTGAAGGGCAGAGAGAGAAATAGCTCGGTGAGCCTCGCCTTTCTAGTTCTCAGGTCTCTTGCTTGCTGATGGTTGGACCAAGGTGCAGCTACCTTAGCAGGTCCCTGCTTCAGCTTGCAAGGCTGTCTTCCTGAAGACATCCCCAAGGAGAAGCCACATGGACCTACCCCGATGCAGTGCTGGGTGCTGGAGCAGCGGTGTGGAGACCCCTGCCAGCGCTGAGATGCTTACACATTCACTGACTCGGCTTTCCTCCTGCAGTCGGCATTATTGCATCTGTTTGGTGAGATTGAGGAGGACTTCGTAGACTGGTGCCAGACTTATGGGCTAATGTTGGACTTATGGGCTTGGACAGCACTGGGTTGGGATGCTTTCTTAATGTACACTTACCCTGAATATAAAACTCTCTCTTGTACATAAGAGTTTCTGTGGATTTGTTTCCCTAGTTTACCCAGACTCACACAAGGCCCCAGGTACACTTAGTGTAGTAATTTTCAAATTCAGGGTTACCAGCCTGCTTGTTAGGATATGAGATCAGTTCAATAAATTCAGGCAAGCTATTGATGGTTTCTTTGTGCTTAATGCAATGGAATGGGAAGTAACATTTAAATCTCATGTACCTGAAAAGGAATTCCTGTAGCTCACAATATAAACTGTATCACTGGAGGTAACTTGTCAATATTTGGGAGCTTCTGTTGTTCAGGTTCCTCCCGTCCTCTCCCCACCTTCTCTCTTTAGCATATGATTGTATTTGGAGATCATTAGAGATCATTTTCCACTCAGCTTTAAGAAGTCAGATGATTTTGAGAGCCCAAACCACCCTCGAAGATTGCTTTGCTTGTTCTTTTTTAATTATTCCTTTAGATCAATTTAGTTGGACAATTGTTATCTTTGTTTTGGGCCCAAACACAGGAGAACATTTTTACATAGTGAAGTAAAATGCCAGTGCAGCACTAGAAATTTAATTACTAATTAATATCTTTATTTGTGTAAAGTGATCACTGAAAGGCTACCTTATTGTAACTCTGAAAATGAAAATTGTTTTAACAACATTTATAACTTTCTCTAATTCAGAAGGCACAAAAGCCTTATCTAGACCACTGTTTTTATATAATTCTGTAAACTGTTCATTGAAATTGAAGACATATATTTCAGAAAAATTTAAACAAATAAAATCTTATGAGCATATAAAAGCATATATTCATGAAGTGCTTATAAAACCAAAAACTGTACTATCTCTCAGCTGTTGTAGGCAGTGGCTATGGCATCTGTGATAGGTAGGTTGGCTGAGTCAGGTTTCTCGATGGTTTAGCACTGAGTCCCCAGGTTAATATTTGACTTATGGACTTGAAGCCTGACTGGATTTACCTGCATCTACAACTTTATTTCCTGGAAATAAAGTTCTTTTGTTACGCAGAATCTTAGTCAAATGAAATTCATTACAACAGGTTAGATGATAATTCGTGATTCAAGGAACCATACAGAAAGACATAGGCTTTTAATAGTAGCTTTCAAGCAAATGTGGTGAAGAAAGCTGATGGTGCCCAGCTATCAAAAGATATAGCGTCTGGGTCTTAAAAGCTTGAAGACAAACAAGTGGCCATCTAGCTGAGAAGCAACAAAGCCCACATGGAAGAAGCACACCAGCCTGTGTGACTACGAGGTGTCGAAGGGATCAGGTATCAGACATCAAGGAACAAAAAGTCATATTGTAAATGAGGGTGAGTGCAGAGTGGAGACTCATAGCCCATCTGTAGACAACTGGACACTCCCTTACTGAAGGAGAAGAGTCAGTCAGGGTGCAGGGGAGTAGCGATGAAACATATATTTCTTCTAGTTCTTAAATGCTTTTTCCCACTATCATGATCCCAATTCTACCTTACAAATCTTGCTAGGCCAGAGGATGTACACTGGTTCAGATAGGAACTGGAAACACAGGGAATCTAGGACAGATGATCCCATTAGGACCAGTGGTAAGAATGGCGATACCGGGAGGGTGGAGAGAAGGTGGGGTAGAAAGGGGGAACCGATTACAAGGATCTACATATAACCTCCTCCCTGGGGGGTGGACAACAGAAAAGTGGATGAAGGGAAACATGGGACAGTGTAAGATTTGACAAAATAATAATAATTTATAAATTATCAAGGGTTCATGAGGGAAGGGGGAGCAGGGAGGGAGGGGGAAAATGAGCTGATATCAAGGATTCAAGTAGAAAGAAAATGTTTTGAGAATGATGAGGGCAACAAATGTACAAATGTGTTTGACACAATGGATGGATATGTGGATTGTGATAAGAATTTTGTGAGTCCCCAATAAAATGATTTAAAAAAATAGCTTTCATCATTTGCTCCTATAACTCTAATTTAACTGACATAAACCTGTATCACTTTTTAATTCATCAATAATATATTGAGTTTTCTATCATTTAAGAAACCATATTCTCATGTTGTTGGTTTGTTGGTTTTTTTGCAAGTAGATCATGGTTTTTATATTTTCAAGATATGATGTTTCCTTGATTGTCGATAGTGTGAAATCTTATCCCTTTTGTTTGACTGTTCATTGAACTTGGTGAAAACCAGGTTCCCTTCCAACTTGGCAATATGCAATGTCCCATCAAGAAACAGTGTAGTGTTAGTGGCCATGGAGCCAAACCCAATCCATCTGCACATCCTGTGTGCAGAGTAGCACTGTTCGGAGAGTTTTCAAGGATGGTACAGTTCAGAGTGCATCTCCAGGTCTGCCTCCTGAGTGCCTTGGAGTGAATTGGAGCCCCCAAATTTTGTCTCCTAGAGGTTGCTTAATCATTGTGCCACCCAGAGACCCTGGCACAATCTGTGTGCCATCAAAATTTTACTAATGTCTGAAGGATTAGGATGTCACTTGGGACTTGCCAAATGGGTATGAGTTTTATCTACTTTCTGATATTTTGTTAGCCATTTTATATCATTTAAAATGATCGCTCATATTTTTGAAATATTTGAAAATATATATAATTTATATAAATATAAGTTATTAAATATTAAGCTTCTTAAAAATAGGTAATCTGTATAATTTGTCATTTACATATAATTTCTCAAGTATTCCTAGTACACAATGGGAGCTCAATACTCTTCTTGAATGAAGTGTAACCCTTATTATAATTGAACAAAAATGCTTGTTTTGTTTATTACATTTTGTTTATAAAATGTAAATTCGTTTATAAAATATAAGCTTTGCTCATGAAATGTTTATGAATTGTCTACAGGTGCCCCCGTGGTAAAGTGGTCATGTGTTGGGCTGCCAACCGCAGGTCAGCAATTTGAAACCACCAACTGCTCTGAGGGAGACAGATGAGACTTTCTACCCTCGTAAGAGTTACCGTCTTGGAAACCCGCACAGGCAGGTCTGCCCTGTCCTATAGGGTCGCTAGGAGTGCACATCGACTCGATGGCAGTGAGACTACAAAAATTTTAGAGACGATATTCTGAAAATATCATTTTTTCTTTTAATATTTATTGAAATTTTGGTGAAAGTTCACAGAACAAATTGTTTTTCCATTGAACAACTCATACTATTTGGTTCTAGACATTGATTGAATCCCCCACAATGTAACAGCACTCTTCCCACTTCCTATCTTTGCTTGCCATTTCCATTTGTCCTTCTCTCTTATCCCATCCTGCATTCTGGCTGTTATATTTGGGCAAATGCTGCATTTTTCAGTTCTAGTCTAGTTGTTTGTAAGAGCTCCAGTAGCATAGTGGGCTAGGTGTTGGACTGCTAACTACACAGTCAGCAGTTCAAAACCACCAGCTGTTTCTGCAGCATAAAGGTGAGGCTTTCTCTTTCCACATGGATTTACAGTATTTGAAGCCAGCAGGGGCAGTTATACTTCATCCTGAGTCAGAATGGGCTCGATGGCAGTGAGTTTGGGGGTTTGTTTTTGGTGTTTTGTTTGTTTTTAATGGTTGATTCTTCTAAGGAGTACATAACTCCTTTGTTAACATTACAAGCCTGTCTGCCTATTTGGAGGATGAAAGTCAAAGAATGAGTTTAGTCCTAGGACTCAGGGTGACTAAAATCAATAGCCTCAAGTCTTGTGCCAATCTATGAGACCATTAATCCTTATGTTTAATATATTTTTAGGGTTTTTGCCCTCAATTTCCCCCCATTCTATTCAGGACTTCTATCTCCATTGGAGATGGGCACTCAAAATTTGACAACAGGGGAGCAGCTTTCGCAGAGGGGAGTCCACCAGGGTGGTGTCAGTTGGGTAAAGCCTGTGGCTTGGAGCCTTCATCAGCTTCATTTGCTGATGGGGCATGACTCCAGGTAAGGAGAAAGAGGCAAAAATCTTCTAATGATTGAATTTGGAATGTGAGAAGTATGCGTTTAGGAAATGCTTGGTAAAGCAGAGGGGCAACCAAGGAGGGGGAGGCTCTCAATGCGCTGGTTTGACACAAGAGATGCATCAACGGGCTCGGGCAGAGGGACAACGGTGGGGATGGCACAGAAATGTGCAATGACATTGCTTCTGTTGTGCATAGGGGCACGTTGGGTCGGAGCCAGCTTGATGACACCTGACAACAGCAACAACAGTTGTGACCCTAGTTGTTGAAATTGATGAATGGATTCAAGCCAGGTGCAGGCTCCTTTCCCCAAACATGTACCATTTGCGTTTTCATAAACATCACAGTCTCTCTCTTGATTGCCACTGTCCATTAGTCTTGTGACCAAGAACAAAACCAATTATTCACAACCAATTAAGAAGCTCTGAAGACATTTCCCCCCATCTCAATTCAATAAAATGTTTAAAACAATTTCATTGTGCTACTTTCTTAAACTTGTACTCTTATGTAACATGTTTTTAAGGGAAGTTTAAAAATTGAAGTTTAATTATTTTGGGAAAATTGTGTTTCATGACCGTTTTATATCTCTTAATTTTGTTGCAAATTTATTGTCAAGCTTCTGTATTTTTTATGCTTTCTTCATCAGGAAAACGCTATGAGTGTTCAAACGCTGTACTTCATGTTGTGTTCAGGTACACTCATAGTGACCCGATGTGAAACAGAATGAAGCACTGCTCACTCTGCTCCATCCTCAGAATTGCTGTGACCTTGGGCCTTGTTGCAGCCACTGTGCCAGCCTACCTGGTGAAGGTCTCCCTCCTTTCACTGCCCCAGTGTACCAAGCATGGCGTCTCTCCCGATGTCTCCAAAGTGCAGGAAATGAAACCCTGCCGTCCTCGTTTCTCAGGGGTGTTCTGACTATCCTTCTTCCAAGGCAAATGCCCTTGTCTTTCGGGCCGTTCACATACTCTCAATCAAGTCCCCCAGGATTTAGATACCTAGGTTTTATTATTTTGCTTCATGTATACAGACTCTGCAGATATACAGATATGCTTCTTTATGGATATTGTTAATGCCCTGTTGTCATGAGATGTTGAGTAGATTCAAACTTGTAATAACTCTAGATGAGAAAGTAGAACTGTCCCTTCCGGTCTCCTAAGATTTGCTTTTCATGCAGTTTTCTTTCCCCACAAAGCTGTTGGTGGGTTCAAGGTGCCAACCTTTCACACTGCCAATAATTTAACCATTACACCATCATTCAAATATACAAAGTTACAAATAACACCAGAGCTCAGATTGATTCTGAAGATATACAGAATAAAATAAAATAAAAACATGCCTTTTGTGCAAACTACATGGTCAAAATTAAATGATCTTTCCAATGTACTTCAAAAGTTGAAAATCAAACTTGCTGCCATTGAGTCAATACCGAGTCCTGGGGATCCTGTAGAAGAGGGTAGAACTGCCCCTGTGGGTTTCTGAAACGGTAAATCTTTACAGATCAAAGCCTCGTCATTTTCTTTCAGGGTGCCTGGTGGGTTCAAACGAGTGATCTCGCAATTATCAGACCAATATGTAGCTCCTTAAATCACCAGCGCTTCTTTACAAATGCATTGTTATGGGAGGGAGGTGGATTTAATGTGGCTAATGTGTTGTTCTTTGTAGGGGCCATAAAATTGGCTCTAACTAATAGTGACCATGTACAAGAGATTGAAACACTGCTCAGTATCGAACCATCATTAAAACTAATGATCCAAGATGCTAAGTCAAAAAGAATTGCTACAAAAGCTGAGAAACTTTTATTAAAACAAAAATATCAAAACATCAAATTCTATTGCTATATTGTTTGGACCATTGTTGCAGCTACTAGGTCAATCCATTTTTGTGGAGGGTTGTCTTCATTTATATTGATCCTCTTTTGTCCTCCCTTGACTAGTCCTTTCTGATAGTGTGTCCCAGGTAATTGAGACAGTCTTGCTGTTTTTTCTTGTCAGGATCATTCTGACTATACTTCTTCGCAGACGGATTTGTTCATACCTAATGTCCGGCTATGCATTGGGCAGCTAACCGCAAGGTTAGCAATTTGAAATCACCAACAGCTCCATGGCAGAAAGTCCAGGCTTTCTGCCCCCATGAAGAGTTAGCATCTCAGAAACCCACAGGGGCCAGTTCTATCCTGTCATAGAGTGCGGCTATCAGTGTGAATCAACTTGATGGGTGTGAGTTTGGAGTTTTGGCAATGTCTATACTAAGTGACCAAAGCTATATATTGTGTTCAGATGAAATCAGCAGGTTAAAGGATGATATATGTTGGCTGTAACAAGCAAAAATATATTTTCACACAGTTTAAGAGGCTAAAAACCCAAATTCAAAGAGCTAGTTCTGGAGGAGAGGGTTTCTTCTTTCTGTTGACTCTGGAAGACAAATGGAATTTTTTAAACTAATTCATTTTGTCCCTCTAGTCAACACCTCATCAACACATTAAAGTGCAAATAGAAACATGTCTGTTTACATTTATTAACAGTTAGACCCATAATAACAGTATTCAGTTATTTCAACTTTTAGAAATTATGTTCTAGTTAGTTACGTGAGGAAGCTTCAAAAAGTTTGAGGAAAATTTCTATTATCTTCTAATTCCATTTTTCATTAACTATTCGAAGCCCCCTCCTTCATACAGTAATTTATTTAAGGAGACTGATTTTTATGACATTTTATTTCTTCATAGCATGTGTTAAAAGAATATTCTTTGTAGAATATTCTCAGTAAATTTCAACTAAACGAATGGTCAAGGATGTATTTCTAAACATTCTACTATTTTCAAATAGCATTTCAAATAAATACTATTTTCAAATGCTACTAGTACTCATATATACAGGTATAATTCTTTTAGTTGCATATAACAGTTCTAGTAATACTTCAACTGCTTTTGCATTAGAACTACAATTATGTCAATGAGAATAATAAATTTGATCAATGTTTTACTATAGAAGTAGTTAATGCTACATGCAATCAAGTATTTATAGTTTAAATTGCACAGCACATTTAACCTAATTTTTTCATTAACAAATTTGTTTATTCCATAAACCTTGGAAAAGTGCTTAAATTCTGTAACTCTCAGTTTCCTGAATGGTAAAATATCCATGCAGCAGTAACGGTTACAGGTAGGTAGAGCTGAGTCCACCCTGAAGACTTTCTTCAACTGTTTGGAAAAGGGAGGATGAGTTGGGAATATGCATACTTTTTGATCACTAAATCCCATGATTTGAGCTTTATTTTGAGGAAATAATGCTAGATGAGAACAATACTAATCCTAAACTATAAGAGAAATCAAGTGTTAAATGACAGATATTATTTAAATTTAATTATTTCCTCTATAATCATTTTAAAAATTAATAAGCAATTTAATCACACCTTGTGACCTCAATTTCTGGGTTCACCCTGAGTCATCTGCTTTGAAGTACACAAAAACCCACTTCATAGTCACCTAAACTTCTAACCAATGCCAAGGTTAGGAAGCTCATCTGGAGAATCAGTCTCTCCTTCTTTAATTTGTTACTTACAAAATGTAATATCATGAATAAAGACTGATGTGAATGTTAAAAATAAAAAAAGAAGCCATATTTTTCCTTATCAGTCATTACCTGACATGATACAAAACACACTGCCATTTTCCACGTTCAGATATTATAGTAGACCAATGTGTACATGTTTAGAAGACACAATTACTATCCATATTGAATTGTCTATTAGCAAAATAGCGGAAGCATAACCTGTATATGCGTCCTCTGTCACCAACCTAATACGCCAGCACATTTTAGCTTGTCTTCTGGTGTTCAGTATTAAATATTAGTGTAAGGCCTTGTGCATTCATAGATTCAACATAGTGAATGCTGCTGCTATTAACCAGATAGCTTCCTTTCAAAATGGAAGGGTAGAGTTTTTGTGATGCTAGGTCTGGTTACCGACTGCATGGAAAAATGAAAGGCTAATTTCATGCTTAGGGAAGGGAAAGCTATTCTTAGTCAAACAGCTGAATCTGCAATATAGCCTTTGCTAGTAGAAGATTTTCTTTATATCTAAAAAAAATTCTGAAACAAACTCTACTCACTATTGATTGTATTGTAATTTATCCTCATAATTTAAAGTATATATCCAGACAACAAAGGACCGGGTAAAGACGGAGAGGTACAATAGGAAAGAAGTGAATGGATTAATTTTAATGAGAAAAGTGTTTAAATTTTATATAACTCAACAATGAACACACACACACACACATATATATAACTGGCAATTAATTTTATCATGACATTTTAAATTAAAGAATAATTAGAATATATTGAAACATATCAAGCTTATTAATTATCACTAAACCAGAGTTAATGTAAAATAATAAAGTCCTTAACATTGTTGAAATAAGAATATTTGAAAGTTAAAAAAACAACAACAATTAGAAAATCACTTTAATTATCCAATACTAGTGAGGTTGCAGGCAATTAAGTCCTTTTGATAGCCAAAGTTTAAATTAATACAAAATTTTATTCTAGAGGGCAATATCACAATATTTAATAACAAATTTTAAAATAAATGAATTCTATGAATTCTATGCTTTATTTATAGGTATTAACCTTGAATAATAGAGATGTGTGAATATATACTGGTTGGCTCCAAAGATGTTCATCATAGTGTTATTTATAATAACAGTAAAAATGCCTAGAGAATAAAAGAAATGAACAGTTCACCAAAGAAGACATTCAGGTGACCAACAAAAAGATGAAGAGATGCTCGTAATCACTAGTCATTCAAGAGATGCAAATCCAAACAACCCCGAGATGCTACCTCACCCCAGTGTTGATAGGAAAATTATACAAAGCAAAGGCTTGAGAAAATGTTGGAGAGGGTACAAAGAGGGCGAGAGAGGAATCCTCATACACTGCGGGTGCAACCATCAAACAGCACAACCACGGGGGATCCCATGGCACTTCCTCAAACAACCAGGGATAGAAATACTGTGTGGCTCAGCGATCCTCGGGACATACTCTAAGGAAATAAAGAGCATAGTATGAACAGAAACATGCACACTCGCATTTACTGCAGCACAAAAAGTCTAAAAAGGACAAATATGAGACCAATGTTATAAAAAACAGAAGAAGAAACTGGTTTTACACAATAGATTTTCATGGTCACAAGGGATGGTGGTGAGGGGAAAAAATTATAAACCAAGCATAATTACTCAAACTTATTTGGCCCACTACTTCCTATTGAGAAAAAAAAAAGAATTATTCAGCATCTCTGGTAATTAAAATTGTTGGTACTATAGCCCGCGATCCAGGGTAAAGATCTGCTTTTCAGACCCTGGCTTTTCTCACTGCCCCCAGTGGGTGATATTCAACAGGAGAGAGATGGGCAAAATAGTATGGAAACAGGGCAATATATTAGGAGGTTTGGTAAGTTGTTAAATACAAAAATGCTTATTTGCTCTGGAAATACCTAATTCACAATAAAGTGTTGCTTTTAAGCAATGCTGAGAGAATGGAAATGGCATGTAACCCAACAATCCCTTTGCTGGACATATACCCTGAAGAAATAAGAGTCCAAGCACAGATATGTTCGCATCCATACTTATCACAGCAGTGTTCACAATAGCGAGAAGATAGAAATGATCTAAATGCCCATCTGTGACAGACTTGCTTAGTAAACTGTGGTCCATGCCCACAGTGGGGTACTATACATCACTGAAAAATGATTAAACGGTGAAGCATGTATGGATGGATTTAGGGACACTGTACAGAATAATGTCAGTTAATTACAAAAGGACACATTGTTTGAGACCACTTTTATAAAAGGAAAATGTCACAAGGGTTTTTACAGCAAAAGAAAAAAATGTTGATGGTTATTGGAGTGGTGGCAGAGATGGGGAAAAAGGCTAGGTGCAGTGATAGGCTACAGGGTGGACAGCTTTGAACTTGAGTGACAGGGAAGCTAGTATTCTACAAGAAGGAGAAGAGAAATCAAAATGGGGGGCTGGGCAAGCAATTGGAAGGTTTGATAAATAGTTCAAATTGTTGAATACAAATTATCTGAAATGTAAGCCCCTCATTAATTCAGAATAAAAAGTTTTTTAAAAAGACCCATAGACAGTTGATCAGTTTTATTAATGCTGAGAAGCTGTACAACGCAACTAGACGATCATTAAAATAATGTGGCAAAAGATTACATGGTGACAGGAAACCATTTGGCATATATTTTTAAGTAAAATTGCACCTCAGAAGGTCCAATAATATGTAAGTAGCATAGAAGTTGTTACTTCTGTCCGTAAGAAAAAACAGGACAAATGAACACCGACCATTTAAATTGGACTCATCAGAGAGTTGAGGTCATAGGGTAAATTACTACCTCCAGATATGGAGGATTTGGCACATCTAAGAGCTTCAGCAACTGAGACCAGGAGCAGGTGCTCCTGACGCCATAAGATGGCCTCAGGCTGTTTGAGCGCCTACGAGTAAAGAGTAAGGCTGTTAACATGTGAAACTCTTCACTTTGCGAAACCACATATCAATGCACAACTAGTTTCACAGCACACAAAGCAGCATGGCTGGAAAGGAGGCCTGCTATTGATGAAATATAGCCTAAATTTGACTGATAATTGGAAATTCAACAAGAACTTAAAACAGCAATTCCTAACAGGGACGGTCAAGGCCATTTTAAATTCCGTCATGCGACCAATTAGGAAAGTAGAAGAAGTTGGAGCGTGTCCACTCAGAGCACCGTATCTGCAATCAGCCTGCCTGGGTACAAACCTTTGTTTGACCACTCAGTGACTCTGAGACTTTGGGCCACTATGTGCTTCTATATTTCTCATCTGTCCAATGAGAGAAATAACAGTATCAATAGTATGTGTTTCTTGCAAAGATTCAACCAATGAACAAGCATATAGCATCATGCGCTGCACAGCACAAGAACTCAATGCATGAAAATCTGCGATGACTAGCTGCTCTGGCACACACTAAGAGCGCATCTTTGGAGCATCCTGAAGCAACTGAGATACATTTGAAAGGTACACTAAGGTCTTGCCTATTTGCAACCAGTAGACACTTGCATTATCTTATAAAAAGGGAAGGAAAATGAAGGTTAACCACAAACACCAGCTTTAACGATTCAAGCAAGTGGTTCACATTTTCCTTACAAAAACATTAAATTCAAAAGCTTTAGCTTCTCATTACTCCATAATACTTATCCTTCAAAATGGAATGCATCGAATTAAGAGTCAGATAAACTCTGAATCCAATGACGTGATAAAAAACAAGGCCCAGACTGGAAAGTCAAGAAATATGACTTATAGTCTCTATTGTGTACTCTTCTTTGGGCAAGTCATTATACATTTCTGAGATTCCGTTACTTTAGATAAAAAATAACAATACTGCACTCTATATAGTTGTATTACACAAAATATGGATTTGTCCACCTGCCACCAGAGTAAATAACCAAAACGCTCCAAGGCAATATTTTGGAAAGGAAAAAGTTTTATTTTATATCTCAATCAATCTGGCTTTAAGGATTAATCATCTCAAACCCTATGGGGACAGCTCTACTCCGTCCTACACAATCACTAGGAGTCTTTTTTTTTTTCAAAACCATTTTATTGAGCTCTAGTAGATATCAAATAATTCCATAGTTCAGTTATGTCAAGCAGCATTGTACAATTATCATGTTTCAGTTTTTTTTGTTTGTTTTTTAAATCATTTTATTAGGGGTTCATACAACTCTTATCACAATCCATACATATATGCATCAATTGTGTAAAGCGCATTTGTACATTCATTGCACTCATCATTCTCAAAACATTTGCTCTCCACTTAAACCCCTAGCATCAGGTCCTCATTTTTTCCCCTCCCTCCCCATTACCTCCTCCCTCATGAGCCCTTGATAATTTTTTTTTTTTTAACATTTTATCACACTAGGAGTCTTAATCAACTGGATGGCAATCCTCTTTTGTTTTTTAATCTATCAGGAAGGAGACATTTTCAAAAATCATCTCTTTTGAACAATGGAATGGAAGGAGTTTTATACAAAGACAAGACAAAAGGTTCTTGGGAAAGGAACATTCACAGCTATGCACCTTGTTGAACAATGGATGTTGTCCTCCCTAAACCTTGGTGACAGACAGCCAAGTGGCTCATCCTCAGCTTTGTCTGCTCTCAAGACTTAGAAGAATAGACCCCGGTTTTTCAGTGCTTGATACCTTAGACTGTGGGTAGCTGAGCTACCTGTGTTGATGAACACAGCTGCTTGGTGAAATATATTGGAACATTAAATTATAGGAAAAAGAACAGCTTGAAAGATTTCAGGTTTCAGCAGTAGCAAGAGGATTGTGAATGGCAAGGGGATGGGCTCAGAATGTGGGAGGCAAGGGGCAACTGGTCTCCACTCTTGCTGTTCCCACAGCCCCCCTGAGTTTCATACTCTTAACTTTTGAAGGGGCTTGGGGCAAGTATGGGCAGAGGGTTTTTTCTGCAGCTTTCCTCAGCTGGCACAGTTGTCCTATGTAGGTAGCAGAGTAGAAATCTTGGATTACGGTCACAAACCATTTCACTTTAATTCTCAATGTCAGAGAAAAATAGAGGGTAGGGGCTTGCATAAACTCCTAACTTCCAGAAGGAAACAGTGAAGGTGGGTCGAGTGCAGTAGCATTTACAATAAATTCATCACGAGCTAGGATCTCAAGACAAGCATGAGCGAGGCTCCAGCAAACCTGGGAGCCTAGTGTTGCCTTCATTTGTGTAACAGAAAATGCTATGTTGTAAAACACTTGGTCTTTCCTGGTAAAAGGAAGATGTGAATCTTAGTTCTACTATTTCTGGAAATGTGGTCATAAGAAAGTCATTTCACATTTGTTACCATTTCATGCCCATGGGCATTCTGACTGTGAACACTATTAGAATACTAGTGAATGTTTCAAATATGTTTGTTTGTTGAAATTACTTTAGAACAAATTTAAAAATAGTTTAAATCAAGTCATCAGATATTTAACAGACTTTTATCCTTAGTTTTATGGAATTCACCATATAAGGTAAAACTGACTCACTTTGATACAATTCCTTTATCAAAGATCAGAAAATATTTGGGTTGAATGTGACCTTACCAACTCCATTATTTTAAGTATTAGAAAACTAACTTAGGAAGTCATGGTCAAAAATTTAAGAGAATTATTCTCTTCCTAATCTCAGCTCTGCCTAATACTATTAAATTCTTTGAGAATCTATTATGCTACATTGAGTAAATTAATGCTTCCAAGGAACTAAGCTACTAATTTCTAATGATGACCAGAATTTTGATTAGTGATTTAGAAAAATTTGCATGTCTCACGTATGAGTTTTCATTATTCTTATTACTCACAAGAAATATTGCCCCTTTTTAATCACTTCAATACATCAGCATAAAAGGACACATTATTCTTTTCAGAGTCAAAAAAGTGGAAAGAGAATAACTGAACTATATCACATAGAACCAGTAAATGACATATTCTCAAAGAATCTAGCACTGCCACCAATATGTACATATATATGTGTATATATATTTGCTTATCTTCCTCCTAAAAAAATAATTACACCACATTCTTGTGGTTAGGAGTGTTTGGGGATTTGTTAACTTTGTGCCTCAAACCTTTAAATTAGCACCCAAACCTCATGCATCTTTCCTATCTTCACCGAAGTCATTGCTGGAATACATCTGATGATCAAATGAGTACAAACATTTTTTATTTATCCAAAGCTTTTACAAATATGTTATCCAAAAATGCCCAAGAAAACAGTAAAGTGAGTTGAAGAACCGGGAAGTGAATGTTACCTGCATTTTAAAAATAATGAAATGATTGTGCTCATGATGGCTTATTTATCATTTCAATGTGCATCCTCCAAAGGCTGCAGGGGCTGATCTCCTCTTACTTCTCCAATCTTTTAATCACCTCTGCCCCCACCGCACTCTTATTTATCCCCTCTCTGCCCCAGGAACAGCAGGCCTGCATTTCCGCCTGTGGAGGAGCCAGAGGCCCGCAACATATCCTGTGGCATGCTTGAGTGACAAACTAATGGAATGATCTCTGGGAATCAGAAGTCATGGCAGAGGTATTTATTGCTTAGCAACCCAGACTGATGTCAAGAATTTTGTCAAGTGCAGATGGTGAGTAGGACTGTTGAAAATCGAAATTGCTTTGCTATAATTCTTTGAAATTGGTTTCAACCAAAAATATATATATTAATTAATTCACCCATTTATTTGTTTGATTGATTGATATAATAGCTTTCTGGCCAACAACTGAAGTGGCAATTGCAGTTAACTGGTCACACTGAATGGCCGTAGAAATACAAAATTTAGGAGACCAGAATGCCAACGACTGGGAAGGGCACTGATCTGCTTTTCTGAATTGACATTTAGGTGCATTTCTCGCATCAGTGTTGCCACTCAGAATCTAGGAAAGTGACAAATGATGGCATGGTCTTTGAAAGCACATTGAAAATAATGGTATATTACCTTTAAAATCTGTATGAATCAATAGTATAAGGCCAGTTCAGACAACATATTTACATTCTGTGTTGGAGTTTTTATTCCGAGGGAAAGTGTAACAGATAGATTACACCCTCAATAATGTTAAAGGATGTTTCAGAGGCTCTTCAATTAATTTCAAATATGCACCAGAAAGCTGAATATAAAATGCATTTAATTTCTTTAAATCAGAAGCATGCCTTTATTTTACATCGCAATAAAAACCACATATGCTACTGCAGGGAATTGCTATTGTGCTGGCACCCTTTAGAGTGTTGCATTGCCATAACACATCAAGAAAACGGAGAGAAACAGCTTACTGTTGACATTTGGGATATTCCACCTAAAAATAGAAGAGTGTGAGGGTGGTATTCCTTTATCAATCATAAATGTGGGTTTTCTCTTTTGTTTGTTTGTTTTCTGTAATTAATAGGATGCCAGCATTAGGAAAACAATAGACAACGTTTTGAGTAGGCATCCATATGGCCCGAGCAGGCAATGAGCAGAGACAGTTTATCCACAAATTAGCTGGATCCCAACCAACCAGAATGTTCAATAAACCAAGATGACATTCTTTTTTTTTTTTAATAAGACACAATATGTTTAGAGAAAGAGACAAATGAAAATAAAAAGGTTTGCATGGCTTTTTTCTTTCCATAGTTTTTTTTCTTTTGGGGGAGGGGTTGTTAAATTTTGTTTAATTTATCCAGGTGTTTAACGTCTTGCGTAGGTTTGGTACTCTAAGCGTGGTTCTAGGTATTTGTTCATGAGGTTTCTTTCTAATCACTTCTTATGGACTGTGTGAGTTTTCATTTTTCACTGGACCAACTTTTGACTGCATTGGTTTTCCTACTGTTTTTCTATGCTTTGTTTCACTTATTCTTGCTGGAGGATCTTTAATTCAGGTTCAGTTTTCTCCTAACAGTGTTTGAAGTCAATAATTAGGTTATTAATATAAAATCTTTCCTCCATTTTGATATAATTATTTGCAACTATAAACTTCCTTCTCAGCACTATGTACCTATGTCTCACAAGTTTTATATGTTGTGTTCTCATTTTCATCGATCACAAAAATATTTTCTAATTTCCCCTGCGATTTCTTCTTTAACCCCTTGTGTAATTTAAGAGTATGTTATATAAATTTTACATATTTATGAATGTTTCATATTTCCTTCTGTTAGTGATTTCCAGTTCCATTACATTATTATCAGAAAGGATTTGTATAACTTCAAGCCCTGTAAATTAATTGAGACTTATTTTCTGGAATCATATATGGTCTATACTTGAAAATGCTCTATGTGAAATTGAGAAGAATAAATGTGCAGGCTAGTCTTGGAACGAGTGCTCTAGATACCTAGAAGGTCTTCTAGGTTTATAGTGTTGTTCTCTTCTATGCTTGTCGATTTCCTTGTTGATATCTGGCCCATTGTAGCCTATATTGAGAGTAGTGTATGTGAAGTCTCTATTATTATTTTTCAATTATATATTTGTTCCCTCATTTTTTTCCTATTAGAGAAGTTAGTATTTTTCCCTTTCTTTCTTACTTTTTTCTTCATTACAATCTTTTTAAAAAAAAATTATTTGGGATTTAATACATATAACATATCATTCCATATTTCAATCACATCAGGTAGAAGTGTGCAATTGCTACCACAACCAGTTTCCAACCATTCTTTTTGTACATGGACTCCTTGACATCATCTCTCTTTTATCCCACCACCACCAAGGTACCCCTCTTCCCACCCCGAACCTCTTATTCTACTTGTTGTTCCTATAGGTTCATCAATCCTGGATTTCATAGACTGAAAAACAGAAAAGCATACAACACAGCAATACAATGAAACTTTATCATTTTTAAACTTTTTCACTCTGTGATGTAGGCTGGACCCGATCTGGTTTCCATAATTTTAACTGTTCAGGTCAGATGCAGGCCTTTGATCTTCAATACGCCTCTTTCCCAAGCAGTCTGCTTAGTGAACACTTTCCTCCCGTGCCTCAGTATGCGATAGGGAGAATGCAGTGGAGGGTTATTTCCCATGTAGTAAATATTTCATAAATATGTCATTTTTATGGGAGAAACGGAGGCATAAAAAGGGTAGAGGACTTACGCAGAGTGACCCCCAAAGTTCATCTTCTGGAACTACAACTAAGCACATTGTTTCCCCACGCAGTTTTCTACATACATCTCTGCCACAATAATTCATGTTGTGGAAGCAATTAGGATGCTGTTGATGCTGCTGAACTATGCCAACTTTGGCACTTTCTCCCTGCACAGAAAAGTGAAAACCAAATACATGCCACCAACCAGCTCATCTAAAGTTAAGCACAGATTTCCTAAGGCACAAAAAAAGCAAGACTAATTTTGAGACTATCAGAAAGTAGGGGACTATTATTATCTTCCTGCTTGTAGCCCCATTCAAGTACATGGAGACTTCCCCTAAGTGGTACTTCACTAACGTGTCCCCTTTGACTTTGTAATTAAGATAGTCAGCAGCTTCTGATTGTCATCTCTGATCGATACTTTACTGACTTGGAGCATCCCGCTTTCCTTTTGTGGGCATTCAAAATGTCCTTTATTTTTTTAATTAAATGCTTTATTTGGGGACTCTTACAGCTCTTATCACAATCCATACATTCATCCATTGTGTCAAGCACATCTGTACATGTGTTGCCATCATCGTTTTTGAAGCATTCTCCTTCTACTTGAGCCCTTCTTATCTGCTCCTATTTTTCCCTCCCTTTCCCACCCTCCCTCCCTCTCAAAATGTTCTTTAAATTATGACTTTTTTTCTACCTCATCTCAAGTATTGCTATCCTTCTAGTTTATAATAAGACACCTTCCATCATTAATTCTACCGAACCCTGACCACCCTTCTATCTTAACCCAGCTCTTTGATTCGAGGTGAATGTGTCAATTCTGACTCACATCCCCCCTATAATGCAGACTGGAACTGTCCCATCGGACAGCGCAGAGATTGCTGCATCTTCCTCTCATGGGTGGATAGTGGTTAGTGGGTTCAAATGGCTGACCATTCAGCCAAACAATTGTCAGATCTGTAAATGAAACAATAGCACTAGAGAAGTGTGGACACTTTAAAGTGGACCACTTGGGATCAAGGAGGCACCATTTAGCCTAGCATAAAGTTCATAAAGGTTACTGAAGAAGGAGGGATGGGAACAGGAGTGAGTCACAGGGAGTGAAGCCAGTTAGGTTGAAGAATTTCCCACCCAGACCTAAGGGCCTCTTGAACTAGATTGTGCCAGTGATTAAAAAAATGCCACTTTCTCTGCCTAATCAGTTAACTGACAGACAGGACACTTCCCATTCTTTTTAATCCTCTAGTGTGTTACTCTTCCCTTACAGATTTTTATTGTATTTTAGTTTATTAGCTACCAACTCGAAGCAAGTGTCGGCCACATCCAGAAGCACGTACAAAGAAGGCGACCCAGAGCTCCAACAATTCTGGAATATTTAGTCTTGTGTCAGGGAACTAAAATTTACTAGAATGACATCCTTATCATTACATGGAGCCACTTAAGAATGTGGATTCCATGGGCACTCCAGACCAAACTAGATCCCTGCCTCTCTCATGAATAATGCATAGCCCCTCCCCAAGCTCCTACGTAGGTATAGCTTTCCTTTTTCCCATAGGCTTAAAAGGTCGTAACTTCTTCATAATAGTTAGATTTTTATGGCAATTTGGCTGACCAGGGTTCTCAGTGGTTTAGTTATTAAAATTTGATAACTTTCCTTGATATGTCCAAGATATTTGTGGTAGTTACATAATCTGTTGTCAATTTGAGACTTAAGAGTGAAGGGGTGGAGTTTAGCTTGTCAATCAAGTCACAGCTTGATGACCTCATTGGGTGGCACTAAGGAGATAAATAGCTCACAGGAGGTAAGACACATGCTCACTACCTTGGAGACATTCCAGATGGGAAGACACATGGAGCTAAGCAAGTGCCCTGGAGACCCCTGCCAGTGCTGAGATGCTTCTACTGCCACTGGAGGCACAAGATTTTCCACCCACTGGGCTGTGATCTTCCTGCATTTGGTGTCATTGCATGTGTTTCGTGAGTCTGAAGAGGACTTTATAGATTGGTATCAAACATATGGGCTAATATAAGACTTATGGACTTGATATGGACTGGGCTGGGGTGTTTTCTTAATATCCAATTGCTCTTATATATAAACCTTGTTCTTATACACATATGAGTGTCTCTCTGGATTTGTTTCTATAGTCAACGCAGACTAACACAATATGTTTGTTTGGTCTTTAGGCAGTTAATAGTACTTTCAATATTCTTAACCAACACCATAATTCAAATGCATTCACTCTTCTTTGATCTTACTTATTCAGTGTCTAACTGCCAGATGCACATGAGGTGATTGCAAATACCATGGCTTGGGTCAGGTGCCCCTTAAGCCTCAAAGTTGCATCGTTGCTCTCCAAAATTCTAACTAGATCTTGTGCAGCAGATTCATCTAATGCAATACACCTTTGAATCACTTGACTGCTGTTTCCATGAACATTGATTATGGATTCAAGTAAGATGAAATTATTAGCAACTGAAAATGTTCTCCATTTACCATGATGTTACCTACTGGTGCAGCTGGGAGAATTTTGGTTTGCTGAATATTGACTTATAATCCATGCTGAAGGTTGCAGTCCTTGTTCTTCATCAGCAAATGCTTAAATCCATCCTCACTTTCAACAAACTAGCTCATGAAGACTTCCTTCAATCCTGTTGCTGCATTCTTTTTCATTTAATACAGCATCTATCGCTGATGATTTGCTCAGCATACAGCTTGAATGAGTATGGTGAGAAGATGCACTCATGATGCACACCATTTCTGATTTTAAATCATCCTGCATGACCTTGTTCTGTTCACACATCAAAAGGAGATGGAAAGAATACCCAGAGTCAATGTACCCAAAAGAACTGGTCAACATTTAATCATTTTGGAGGTAACATATGAGCAAGGACTAATGGTACTTAGAAGGAAGATGTTCAAGCCGCACTGAAAGCATTAGCCAAAAAGAATAAAAAATCTTCAGAAATTGATGGCATACTAATTGAAATGTTTCAACAAGCTGAAGAAGCACTGAAAGCACTCTCTCATCTATGACAAGACATTTGGAAAGCAGCTACCTGGCAACGGACTAGAAGAGATCCTACTTATACCCATTCCAGAGAATAGTGACTGTGTTAGTCTGGGAACTTTAGAGAAACAAAACAGAAACTCGTGTATAAGAGAGAGTTTTATATAAAGGTTAAGCGCACATCAAGAAAGCATCCCACCCAGTGCTATCCAAGCGCACAAGTCCAACATTAGCCCATATGTCCCACACCACTCCACAAAGTCCTCCCAAAGCAGACACAATGATGCCAGCTGCAGGAAGAAAGCTGAGTCAGTAAATGTATAAGTATCTCAGCGCTGGCAGTGGTCTCCACACGGCTGCTCCAGCACCCAGGGCTGCATCGGGGTAGGTCCATGTGGCTTCTCCTCAGGGATGTCTTGCAGGAAGTGATCCTTGCCAGCTGGAGCAGGGAACTGGCTAAGGCAGCTGCACCCTGGCCTGACCATCACAAAGCAAGAGACCTGAGAACTAGAAAGGGGAAGCTCACCATACCATTTATCGCTCCGCCCTTCAATTAGCCACACATGTGTTTATCGGCCAGGTTGGCACAATAAACTAACTACCTCAGTGATCCAACATAATTCTCAAATTATAGAACAATATCATGAATATAATGTGCAAGTAAAAGTTTGCTGAAGTATAACATTGGCAAGATATTGCCAGAGGGAATTGCTAGAGGTTCAGGCTGGTTTCAGAAGAGGATGTGGGGCAAGGGATATTATTGCTGATATCCGATGGATCTTGGATAAAAGCAGAAAATACCAGCAAGATGTTTACTTATGTTTTATTGACTATGCTAAGGCATTAGAGTGTGTGGACCATAACAAACCATGGATATCCTTGAGAAGAATGAGAATTCTACAACACTACAGTGTGCTCACGGGAATCTATACACAAATCAAGAGGCAGTTGTGCAAACAGAACAAGATATGAGTACATAGAGAGTGTGCTATTTTAACCCTAGCTTACCAACTAAATTGTCCCATGGAGAAACCAGTGCTCTGTGGTCACATTTCTGACTTTATTTCCTCTGAACACTGGCTATTACATACCCACTTATAGTTACCAGATTGTGCTTTAATCCTTTTTCTTTGTATCTCCCCAACCAAGAATTACTCTGACGAAAAGGGATGAACTCTATACAGCATGTACCTACAAGATTTATCAAAGGGCCTGAGTCACACAGAGAGTCCAGTATGTCTTGTATTAACAAGTAAGCAAAATCAATTTTAGGTTTACTAATTCAGGATACTTGGGCTATTGGCCATTCTGACAGTAAAAATCTCAATGATAGAATATTTTTTAAAATAGCAATTAAGTTTAAGATATGGGTCTATGTGATCCAAATATGATAAATCTCATTAAAATGCTAATTTTATAGTAAAATATGGGAAATTGATTCTCAGTAGGTTACAATATACACATATTTAAAATTACCATGTTATTAATGAAAAGGTCTTTTTATATACTGAAAAAAACTATTAATCACTCATGATGGATACATAGAAATAGAACACTTAACTTCCAAGACATGCAGTTAAAAAGTACATTTTACTTGAATTGGTTTTAAACTCAGGAAAAATATGAAAGGTTGGTAGGGAAATAATTATTTAAATACTTTTATTTAAGAGATATTAATGATTATTGCAAAAGAAACATATCTCAAGTGAGAATTTCCATATAAAGAGTTTTGTCACAATTATCTTCTATTTTCCCATATGGTCTATTGCTCGCCAGGATGAGAGCAATTATAAAATGCAGGGAAAGCAAAAGCACATTTGAACCTATAAAGAATGTTTAGAATCTTGATGTCAGCTACAAATCTTTTTCAAGTGTACAGCTACTTGGAGAATTAACTCCGGTGAAGAAATTAAAGCAAAGGGTACAAGAAGGCAAACTGTGAAATAGCTATTTCCACCAGGTCACTGACAAAGTTTCTCCAATATTTGAAGAGTTTTTAGCCTGACAAGTAAAACTGTGTTGTGCTGAAATAAAATGTCATCTCATACACCTTCTTCGGAGGCGTCTGGCTGTTGTTATTCAGGACTCTGGGCGAACCAGCAATTAAAGTTGCATGAAGGAGATAATTCTCCTCCAAGGTGGATGGTTTATTTCACAAAATAGATTTTTCATCTGTTTACTGCATAAACAATCCCTACCCTCTGTCCTCTGTGTTATGAGCCCCCTCTCCCGCAATTGTAGAGCATCAAAACCAACATAAAATAAACTCACTGCCACAGGATCAATGCTGACTTATGGCAACCCTTGTGGGTTTTCTAAATTGTAACTTTCCATGGGAGTAGACAGCCGTCTTTCTTCTCATGGACTTATCAGCACAAGAAAAAGTAGATAGTATTATGACATCCTAACTTTGTAAATAAGATAGGTTCAAAATAACCCATCAGAATACCCCTATAGTTATGTAAAAACCAAAAATTGGTTATAAGCAGGGGGAAAGAGCTTAGATTTCCTTCCTTGGAAATAGTGGTCGCTTTGAAATTATATCAGCCATCACTCAATGTTGTTTCCTTAGGACAAAGGTTGGAAGCGTTAAACATGGAAAGCTTAATTTTTTGTCTTATTCATGCAATGTGTCTTCTATTTGTATCTTGTTGTTTTGCTACATGTATGTTTTCATATATAATTATAATTAGAGTTTGAATTTTATATGTGTGTGTGTTTACAAGCTGTTGAAGCAGGTATATTTTTAGTAAGTCCAATTAATAAATAATATGGGATCCTTTTGCTGCCTCCATTGATTCTTACTTTATGCAATCAGTACTGTTGCTAGTACTAATTTTAATAATAATAATTGCACACCAGCCTGTGCGATCACAAGGTGTCGAAGGGTCCAGGTATCAGGCATCATCAGAACAAAAGATCTTACCATAGCGAATGCGGGGGCGCAGTGCGGAGTGGAGACCCAAAGCCCATT
>NW_022107431.1:97973512-97974687 GCF_000313985.2 Echinops telfairi | reverse complement strand
GATATATTATAGTAATATGAATACTGTATCATATTTTCAAAAAATATATCTAATAAATCAATCGTTCATATTTAATTTTGAATAATTATTCCTCAAAATCTAAAAATTCTTTATGCATTATGTTATATATTTAGAAACAATAGGAATACATCATGTGTACATTTAGAAAAAAACTCATTGTCGGTTTTCCTTTATTCTTCAGGATGTTTTAATAAAACTCAAAACTTTCCTGTTTTGCTTTGTTATGAAGACATAACCTTATTTTCACACAATAGAAATATAGCAATGATACACCATATTTGTAACTCATTGTTCATTATTACATTATGCTCAAACTTTTCCTTGTAATTGTTCCACTTTAGAACCTCATTACTAATTTATATAACTCTCACAATAATTATCCCTCTATACTCTTCTATGCATCTACTTATAGCTTTGCAGATTTCAATAAAATGTGGGGATGGGAAGATAGATTTTCATATCCATAATATATTGTCTTTCTGAAGTATCTTCTGTGAATTTATTTATTTATTTGTGATGTTTTAGAATGTAAAGCCATGGCCTCTTTCTAAACAATGAGGATACTTTTTGTTGTTATTAGGATACTTTCACGACTTTACTTCTTGTCCTTTCTCAGCCTTGCCTAGAGGGCAAAGACAAAAATATTTAATATTTCTTTTGTAATTCATCAACTCCCTAGTCCCCCCTTCGATTCTGATTAACCTGGACTTTTCCATATGAGAACTATTGATCTGATTCCAGAGGAAACTTCCTTTTGGCAGAACAACTTCACTCCTGCTGGACCAAGAAATTTGCTAGTTCAGGGATGAAAGTAGGGAGCAGTAGAACACTTGAACAAGTTGGGGACAGACTTTGGATGCCACTGATGAGTTAGGCTGTATGCTATATGGTCAGATGCCTCTAGCTAGACAGCTATCCTTGGGATAGGAGCCGTGACAAACAATTCACTCTAATGTCAGTCAATATCAGTGCAGCTACCCTCAAACGCATGAGTGTGTAAACCATCTACACTTCACAGAGCCATCCTCAAGTCACACACACAATCAATCGTATCTCTCCTTTCCCAAATTCAAATTCTTCTGGATGTAAATAATACTTCAAATAATACTTCATATATACTTCATGGATTAAGTTCTTTAATACACCAAGCTGTA
>NW_022107431.1:97970984-97972071 GCF_000313985.2 Echinops telfairi | reverse complement strand
AGCAGTCAGCTGTGACTGCCATGTAATTTTTTTCTTTAATTTAATGTTTTCTATTGTAAATTATTGTATTCATTTATTACTTTAAAATTATATTTTTATTAATCATATTATTCAATGAAACCTTAACTTGTATCACTTTGGTGATACTAAAGCATTTTCACTTTTAGAAAATTCATTGTATTTCCCATAGTGAAGGCAGAGTAAATATTAATTATGTTTTTTTAGGTGAAGAAACTGATGTCCATAGCATTAAGTTCAAATTCAGAAAAAAAATATTGTTCTTACAACTAATTTTTAGACATTTGAATAGCACAATTCTAACTATATAATACTTTCTACATATTTTTATATATGTATTGCTGTTGTTACACATATTATTCTAGGTTGCAATCAAATTTGCTCTGAGGGATGGCAAGCATACATTGGTTGGCCTAGCTCATTAGATTCTGTAGGTTAGGCTATGATAGTGGGACAAAAGGAAAGCAAAAGGAAACAGAGGAAAGGAGTAAGAGGCAAAAGACATTTATAGAAGTATAAATGTAGACATGTACATATGTAAATATACTAATATAACAATAGGGAAATAGATCTATGTACATATATTTATATGTTAAGTATTAAGGTAGCAGATGGACATTGGGCCTCTACTCAAGTGCTCCCTCAACAGAAGAACACTTTGTTTTAATAACTTGGCATTCTGTGAGGCTCACCTTCCCAACACAATTGCTGAAGTCAAAATGGGTGCGTAACCTAATGTGGTGAAGAAAGCAGATGGTGTCTGGGTTTTTACTTGAAGTTAAGCAAGTAGCCATCTAGCAGGGAAGCAACAAAGACCACATGGAAGAAGCACACCAACCCAAATGATCATGAGGTATCTATGGGATCAGGTATTAGGCAACAGAAGACCCCAAACAAGCAACCATTTCAATGTAAACAAGGAGGGTCAGAATGGAGACCCAAAGTCCATCTGTAGACAATTGGACATCCCCTCAAAGAAGGGTCACAAGGAAAGGACAAGACATTCAGGGTGCAATATAGCACCGACAAAACATACAACATTCCTCTAGTTCTTCAATGCTTCCTCCCT
>NW_022107431.1:97968196-97969691 GCF_000313985.2 Echinops telfairi | reverse complement strand
TGATGCACACCTTTCCTGACTATAAACCATGCAGTATTCTCTTGTTCTGCTTGTACAACTGCCTCTTGATCTGCATAAGCACAATGAAGGATTCTGGAAATCTCATTCTTCTTGAGGTTATCCATATTTTACTATGGTCCCCACAGACAAATGCAATGAATTAATTTCACTTCACCCCATACATCCACACAGATATTCAACATTCCCATCAATTGCTCTATAAACCAACTGAATGGTTGGGACCATGCAAATAATGTGTGGAAGATTCTAACGCAGGGATTGGTCAGCTTTGCCACTCCTTTGAACACAACAAAGACATTCCAGAAGGAGGAACGGAGGAGAATCCAATGACTGCCCAAAAGGAAGCATCACCATTGAAGCACACGAGAGCCCCCTGTCTGCAGAGGCAACACGGGCACTAGCGGAGCCACACAGAGACAGGGCAGAGAAGCCACACCACATGCCCATGGAGTGGTGAGACAGAGTAAAAGATAGACTTCCTGGCCAACCGAAGCATAAGCCAACGGACTACTTGAGTGAGAGGCTGATGAACACAGAGAGATTTTTCTGCTTCAGGTAGTGGCACAGCTGTGGACCAGTGACTATACCCTTAATGTTTTCTGACTCTGATAATCTATTAACACCTTCTAACAAACCCCCATCATCAGGAGTATTATCTATCACTTCTATGTAGCTATAGCAATGGATTACCAGTCTCAGCAGAGAAGTAGCATGCCGTGGGAGGAAGAGCTGGTATCAGCATGGGGTAAAGGTAAGGTGGAGGGTGGAGGCATGCCTGACCTCTGTCTTGTGGCAATCAGCCTTGGGCTGGTTTGGAGTTGGATTTGTATTCTCCTTACTGAAGCCATAAGCAGTCAGCTGTGACTGCCATGTAATTTTTTTCATTGTTTAAACTGGACTATGAATAAGAATGACCTAAGAAGAGTTGATACATGAATTATGATGCTGGCAAAGAATGATGAATATATATGGACCTCCAGAAGAATTAATAAATTTGTCTCAGAAGAAATATAGTCTGAGTTCCCCTTAGAAGTGAAGATGACAAAACGATCTCTCATAGGCTTTGGACATGATATCAGAAGGGACGTGTACCTCTGTGTTAGTCTGGGTTGACTAGAGAAACAAATTCATAGACACTCATATGTGAGTAAGACAGAACCTTATATCAAACAGCAACTGTACATTAAGAAAACATCCCAATTTCCTTTTCCATTACTGCTTAATGAGATTGTGGTGCTAATTTTAAATCAGCGAAAACCTCCAGGAAGGGTTTTTAGTATTATTATTCCTTCTTCTTTTCTTTTTTTTCCATATTGCAACTACTTTCTCCAATTAAACTGAGTGAGGGATTATGCTCTTACCTGATGCATGGATTATAAAATGTTTCTAAAATAAGGTTGTTGTTCTTTTTTTCCTTTATAAATGTGTTTTGAGACCTAAATACATGCATTAAAAATAAAATGTAACTGTGAAG
>NW_022107431.1:97951830-97964814 GCF_000313985.2 Echinops telfairi | reverse complement strand
ACAATGTAAACTCCTGTGGTATTATTGTGGATCAAACTGGATCAATTGGACAGTGCTGAAGGCTGTGGAGTCTAGGGAGGTGAATGTGTTTCACTTCTGTTATTCTCAATTTGCTTTCCAAAAATCATGGAGTTTGATAGTAAGAATGGGAAAATAAATCTTGTATAGGAAAGCAGCACCATAAGTCCTAAGAAAATAGCTCCAAGAAGATAGGGTAGGCATACTTCTCTCTATTCTTCTACTAAGTACAAGTTAAACCTCTGGATATTATATGCTAACAAACATCAGACTCTGAAAGGTCAATAGAAGAAGACATACTGTGTAGGGAACTTGGGACTCAACAAATAGCAGAGCGGTGAGCTCCCTGAAAATCTTCATTTGAACTTTGTTAGTTTCACACTTGTCTCACAAACTTAGTGTTGAAGAAGCTTCAACCCAGACATTCCAACACGCATAATATAAAGAAACCCTAACAAAAACGTGCTGTCATTAGCCAAAGAATTGGAAAGATATGAAGCTTTGCGAAAATAATCACTCGACAAACACCACAGACCCTTGTCAGCAAATGCCTAGTGGGAAATCTAGATTGCTACTTTTCTGAAGTTGTGACAAGGCTGCCTGATACCCTGACTAGGTGATAAAGAGGCAAAGAGAGAACTCGAAATGTCTTTCCAGACAGTCGGTACACCTTCCAGGTTAAAGGATACCATATAGGATACCTGGAATTGCAGCCACCAGGACACACCACTTCCTGCTGGGATAGTTTCTCAAGAGAGCTAGTTTCCAGTAAGGGTTTTCATCATGGCGCAGCAGCAAAAAGTCCACCCCCTGTGGTGTCAACCTCACTCTCACTGCCATTGAGTCAGTGCTGACTCATAGCAACCTCCTGGGGGGTGTCTGAGATTATAGCTGTTTATGGGAGTAGACAGCCCAGTCTTTCTCCCAGGAGCTGCTGGTGCGTTTGAACTGCCAACCATGAGAATTGCAGCACAACGCATAACCACTACACCACCAGGGCTCCACGTGGTGTCAATGCCGACCGTGTAGTGAACCAGAGCTCCCATTACTTTTCCCAGGCAGTAAGACAAGAGTTCCCCTCTTCATCCGCCAGAATGTTATCACACTCACTGACAGTCAATGCTGACTCATCGCGGCCCCCGGTGGGTTTCGAAAATTGTAACTGTTTATGGGACTAGAAAGCCCAATCTTTCTCCCACAGAGCTACTTGGAGTTTTGAACTGCTAACCACGCAGATTGAAGCCCAACAGGTAACCACTACATCACCAGGGCTGAATGTTGTCGTAGAAAGCCAAAAAATAAGGTCTAAATAAGATGCAGTGTTTCATAAGAAAGTGTAAAACTGTCCAACTTTTAAAAGCACCACTTATCATCAGTCTCACCAAATTATAGACAGGGAAATCTTAAATTGGCAAATGTGTAAACTATGGCTTTCAAAACTAAAACTTTAATTGCCATCGAGCTGATTGTGACTCATAGGGACCCGATAGGGCAGAGTAGAACTGCCACGTGAGTTCCGGAGACTGGAAATCTTTACAGGGACAGAAAGCCTCATCTTTGTCTCATGGGGTGACTGATGGTTTCAAACTACTGACCTTACAATTATCAGCCCAACGTATAACCCACCATGCCACCAAGGCAGATGATCTCAAACTCGTTGAAAAAAGACAAAGAAAATATCAATGGCAAAGCAATAGTAATGTTAGAAATATCTGACAGATTTTAAAGTAATTACAATAAAAATGATTCAATGAGCAATTATATATTTGAAACAAGCAAAAGTAATAGAAAGCATTAGAAGAATATAAGATGTAAACTAGAACTCAACAGAAATTTTAGAACTGAAAATAGAGAAACAAAAAGTTCAGAGATAGATAGTGATTGACAGAGTAGGAGCACTGTCGACACTGGGTTTATTGTTGGGCTTCTAACCAAAAGGTTGGTGGTTCAAACCCATCGTCTGCTCTTCATGACAAAGATAAGACAGCCGGTTTGTGTAAAGGTTGACAGATTGACGGACTGAGAGATCTTATGGAGAAGTTATACAGGAAGGTCAATATAAGTCAGAATAGACTCAATTTCAGTGTTCTGTTTTTGTTTTTGTTTATATGCTGTCCAGTAAACGGGAGAAAGAGAAGGTGTTCTACTACTCTGAAGAGTTAGTCTCAGAAACCCAGAGGGGCAGTTCTCGGTGGCAGTAAGTTTGCGTTTTGGTTTGACCCTCAAGAAACTCACTTCAAATTTAACAAGATAGGTATATTGGAAGCAATAAAAGGGGGGGTGGGGAACTATCACATAAATATTAATCAAAGGAAAGCAAGAGTAACCATATTAACATCAAATACAGTAGACTGAAGAGAAATAAAATGATTGAAACAGAAAGTAGCCAAGCCTTACCATTGAAATATCTTTAGATGGCTCTAGAATGACCAATCTTTTGATTAATAACTCGGTGCTTAGCTAGTGTGCCACCCAGGGAATCTCCAACAAGGCAAAATTGTCTTAAAGATGTTTGCAACAAACAACAGAACAGATATATCCAAAGCAAAAAATGATAGAACTAAAAGGAAGAAATAGATAAATCCACAATTAGGGTTTAAAAATTTAATCCCATCTCTCAAAAATTGATAGAACCAAAAATCAATGAGGATATCAGAGAACTGAACACCACCACCCAAACAAGATCTAATTAACATTTTTTAAAATTCACCCAACCAGAGGAAAACACACATCCTTTAAAAAATGTATATAAATATAAACCAAATAAATTATACCTTGGGCCATAAAATAAGCCTCTAAACATTTAAAAGAAAAAGGGGTTCTCTGACCACATTAGAATAAATAAAAGGAAGTCAACATAAGGCTGACAGAACTATTACTCAGTTCTTATTTACTTTCACCTTCTTTATCAGGTAAAATGCTCTCTCCACAAGAAAATTAGAAAAAACATCAGCATGTAGAAAACCATAAATATGTAAATCCCACAATAGGTAAATTAGAAAGACAGTATCTAGTAGGTGCTTGATGGCCCACTAAAAAGACTGACAAGTGTATTCATTATTCATTAGATGGACGGATGGACGGATGGACGGATGGACGGATGGACGGATGGATGGATGGATATGACCCTTTACGTTGCCGTATTTACTTTGAGTTGGCATTTCTGTTGCTCGCACTTGATTATGAGTCTGAAGAAGGCCCTCTAAGAAAGACCTTCTTTCATTCTTTTTTGAACTAATGCTTTAACATAGCAGTCACTCGGAATCACAATTGAATCTAATATATGATTAAGTGATTGGTTGAATGAGTTATTTCTTAAACATAGGAAACTCATTTATGAATGATCCATTTAGAGTTGAACACTGAAGCACCTCATATTTTTCATAAATAACTTTTCTCTTTTCATAAAATAATGAAAACATGAGAAAATGTTAAAAACAAGAACTGAGAAAAATCAGCCAATGGCAAACACATTCATTTGTAATTAAACTTAATGTTTACTGGCAATATGATCACAAAAATAGATAGGAGGAACCAAACATATTTTACTATTAAAAAATAAAGAGGATACCACTGACCTCAAATTTAATATAAATAAATTAAATGCTATAGCTTAAAAAATGCTATACTCAAAAGATGATTATTACAGCATTTTTTTATCACAAGGAATGATAGTCCCAATGGCCACTGCTAATGAAAAAAGAGTGGAAAATGATGGCCACTTCTGGATGAGCGCCAGCCCAGAGTTTATAATGATGACACTCTTGGAGGTCTCAGAAATCGAGACAGGTAACTTCAGAAGCCCATTCCAATTTTGAGATGTGAAAGCTTTGTGTTAAGAACAAAGTACTAATAGGTTTTCACTAAACCAACTGCAAAATTTTACTTAATCTGTTTTTCCAATAAAAATGTATATCTAAAAAAAATAAATAAATAAAAGATTATAAAAAAATTGTTATAAAAGACAAAAAAAATGTATATTTAAATAGGATCAAAGTTTGAAACTTTTCAGCTAAATAAAACTGATTGGGTTGCGGCAATTTTAAATCTACAGCCTGGTTTTCATAAAAGCGTCATTGCAAATAACTCAGCCAATAAATCCTACATTTGAAATGGGGCCATGTTTCTTATTAACAACATATTGGCAATTTACGTTCTAGTACTTAATTCCTGACAGTTCTGGCCTATTTATATTTAAACCCAAACTGAAACCCACTGCTAAGGAGTCAATTCTGAGACCATAAAGTTTTACAGGAGTAGACAGCCTCATTGTTTTCCCAATGAGTGACTAGTAGGTTTGAACCATCTACCTTGCCATCAGAGCAGTCCAATGTTTATTCTATGGCACCGGCACCACCATTCTATTTATGGAGGTATGATTATCTTTGATAGTGTGTTTTGGATAGAAAAAAAAGTATCAAAAAATCAAAGGTTATTTATTCAAAGGCAGATCATCATAAATTAAAATGATAATCATATGAAGGGGTGCCCCCCAAAAAACCAGAATTGCACTGGGCAGAGTAAAGCTTTCATAGTATGCATTTCTCCCCCGTGTAGACGAGCTTCGAGCAACTTGCTCTGAATTAGTGCACCCAGTGGTGTCACCTGAGAAAGTTCTTTCTGGTCCCAGTGACTTTTTTCATGAAAACAGTTTTCACTGGAACCTCATAGTTTTTGGTAATGGCTGATTTAAGAGAACAGCACGCAGCTGTAAAATTTTGTTTCCTGCTCAGAAAAATTGCCACAGAATCTGTTATGATGTTAAACAAAGCTTACAAGGATGGCACTATAGGGAAAACTCAAGTGTACAAGTGGTTTTCTCATTTCAAAAGAGGTGAAATGTCAACTGGTGACAAACCTCATCCTTCCCATCTGCCAACTTCCAGAATGGATGAAAATGTTGACTTGTAGCGCATTTGGAGTTCACTCCACCAGATCAGACTGTTAAAGGTTTTGAAAAGATTGCATAACAGTGTGTGCCAAAAAAGCCTGATTTTGCTACCAAAACAACGCACCTGGTCACATAGACTCGCAGTGCACCAGTTTTTGGCTAAAAACAGCATGCCTCTCTTGCCCCATGCACCTTACTTACTCACCTGATCTCATCCCATGCAACTTCTTTGAGTCTCCACCAATGCAGAGGAATATGAAATGACAGTGATATGACAATGTAGAAGAGGTAAAGAAAAAAATGAGGGAGTTGCTATCAGCCATCCAAACAGATGAGTTTGAAAGATGTCTCCAAGAGTGGAATTGCAGACTTGACCAATGTATTAAGTGTAATGGAGAAAGGGAAGAAAGGAAGAGAGAGAGAGAAAGAGAGAAAGAGAAATAAAGAAAATGATAAGGTTGTTTTGTAAAATATATTAAATACTTGGCTTTGGAAAAAGTACTCTATTTCGTTTGGGGCTTTTTGTTGTCGTTACCCCTTCACATATAAGTGTGTCAGGATAGAAGCTAACTTGCTTTAACCCATTCTTCGAAGAAGACTATATCTAAGCAATTACAAGCTATAAATAACTCCTTTTTTATATCATTAGGTGCCATCGAGTCAGTTCCGATGCAGAGCAGCCCTATGCACCACAGAAGGAAACCACTGTGCGGTCCTGTGCCGTTGTTACAGTCATTCCTTTGCCTACGCTCACTGTTACAGCCATGTCTAAATCCATCTCATTAAGGCTCTTTTTTCACTGCCCTTCCACTTTACCAAACATGATGTCCTTCTCCAGGGACTGGTCTCTCCTGACAATGTGTCCGAAGTGGGTAAGACGAAGTCTTGCCATCCTTCCCTCTAAGGAGCACTCTGGATATATATACATAAGGCGTTTTTATATAGCATATGCCTTATAAACTAAACAAACAAAACTTTGTAACCATTTAATTGATTCCAATTAATAGTGATCATAACAGACAGAATGGAATTGACCCAGAGGGTCTCCTAGGCTGGGATTATTATGAAATCCAGACTGCCACAGTTTTCCCCTCAGAATAGCTGCCAGGATTGAAACCACTGGCAATAAAATCAACAGCTGAATGCTTTAATCGCTGTGCTACTATCTCCTGCAGGCCCATAGTTGAAAATAAGACTTGTCTTTATTTTTTAAATAGAAGTGTTTTAAGAATATTAATTTTTCCTGAAATTATGTAATTATTGACCCACCGGAAAGACCCACAAACGAATCTGACATACTCAGGGCTCATTCCTCAGGACCTATAGCCACTGGGATATAAATACATATTAGTAAGATGAGTAACATGTAATCTACACCCACACATTTTGTGGCCAAATATAGAGGGTCAGTTATTTCTCCACAAAATCTGATTTCCAAGGTTACCCTATGAAATAAGTGAGTTAAAGTCTCTGAGTGCACATCACTGTGTGCGTATGCTTGGAGCAAAACCAAAAAACAAAACGCCTCTTGAGTTATGTCTCTTAAGCTGCGTAAAGTGAAGAGAGACGATTATGAAGAACAGTAGCTTTAGGCGTTAGCTGCCTTAGCCTTTGGTAAATGTGAAACGCTGAAGAGAAATCCTGAGTAGGTGGCATTTAATCTCATGAAACCATGATGCTTGGCAGTTTATGACGGAAAGATTGTGGCACTTGGGTAACCAATCCCTGGGAAAGTAGTCTGTTCCTTTATGAGACCCTAGAGATAAATTCTAGAGGTGCTCCAAGATTTCTGAGGTAATTTGGAAAGAATGTATACCATTTTGATGTATAATGCATGGAAGATTTAAGAAACACAGACACCCAGAAAATGGTTTTAAAGGAAAGGATTCTGAAGAAGCATGTAACTACAGCATTTCTTCCATTCACCTTCATGAGAAAATTGGTTCATGCCCTTGTGGTATATTGATTAGACAAAAATGGAGGGAGACGCAAAGAAATGCTTTGCAGCATTTTATGAAACTCCCTGAAATAATTGAACTTAGAGGGAAGACACTTCAAAACTCAAGGCAATCTGGTATGTTGGGAAAGACATAGTTTGGAGGAGAAGAAATATGGTGCTGTTGTCTAGGACGATTTGGGGGAAAGTCACTTAATAGCTTGGTGACCAGACTACTCAGGTACAAGTAGTCACAATGCTAGCCACTACACAGTTTCCCTTTGCGGTGTTCTATCCTGATTCTTTTTCTAATTTGGTGAATTTCAGATACTGACTCAGTTCTTCAATTTCCTCACCATAAGGAAGATTAACAATCGTTGTGCAGTTGTGAAAGTTAAATGGGCTAGGGTACTTAACACTTAGCCCCGTGCCAAGCAGATAGTAGTTAATAAACATTTGCTTTTTCTTATTAACTCTTCAATCACACCCCACAAGTAGCCAGTATTTAAGGGTGGGGATACCAGGGAGGTAATGGAACTAGGTTAGAAGACAGAGCAATTAAATCATTATATAAATATGACAAACATGCTTCCATGCTTTCTCTGGAAGACTACATACAGTATTTGCTGAATATTTTCATTTTCACATTTGGAATTATTTCTCAATGTATAAAAGTAGATTTCACAAATGAATTCATTTTTTAACTTTCATTTGAAATCCAAGTGTTCAGTAATATTCGGCCTGCAAACCACAGGGTACTGACCAAGGTCAACTCCGGATTCAAGTTCCTCAAGCTTGCAGTGTTTGCATTGTAGCTAGTAGCTCCCCACCACCTAGATAATTGTGATGTACCATGCTGCCCGGGAACCAACATTGTTAGTACTCTTACATTGATTTTCACTGAGTTTCCCAAACTAGAAGTTATCTCCTTTTGTTTTGTTTTTCGTTTTGACTTGCATAGACCTCCTCTTTTGTCCAAGCTACCATATATACTCAAGTATAAGCCGACCCGAATAGCAGCCAACGCACCTAATTTTACAATAAAAAATGTGCCAAAAAACTCGGCTTATACGCGAGTCTATATGGTACTTGACTATCCAAGTAAATGAAAGAAATTATTTTCAAATTTGAGTCATATATATGAATAACAAATTCTGTGGTTATTACAGAGACTATTTACCATGCAGAAGTAAAATAATAAATACGGCATATGTGTGTGTTGTTGTTTTTGTGTAATTCCCATCTCCTTGACCCCACCTTGCAACAGCCTGATGTGCCCAGTTGCCCTTAGCAGTGCCCGGCAGAACTGCTCCATGGGGTTTTCAGGAGTGTGATGCTTGAGAAGCAGGTCACCAAATCTGTCTGCCCAGGTCCTTCTGGGCAGGTTGAAGCAGCCAAGTTTTGGTTAATCTTCAACCATTTATATTACCCAGGGACTGTGTATGCATTTGCATACATTACATATATGTTTGAATCAATGGCCAGATTGGCAAATCCTAACAGCAAGTGATAACTGGTTTTTGGATAGCATTTTGCCCAGAAATGCCCAAATTCAATAAATAGATATTTTATGAAAATTCTTTTTAATCAAAAAATATTAAAATCCCCTTTTCAGTAGAAAGAAGTGTCTACTTATTTATATTTTTAATAATTCAAATAATTTTATTATAATGGTCAAGAATTCTGTTTATGTCAGTAAAAATGGTTTATAATTTAGTGGTAGTACATACCGCAAAGAAATAAAGGATTCATTAATTTCCGAAATTTTACATTGTGTTGACACAATACCACACACACATACACACACACACAGAGAAGAAATGAATTAAAACAACCCAATACAATGGCAGCTCATCATGTAAGCAGAGTTCAGTGAAGTACGATTGCTAACAGGTACAAACCTCAGTGAGACAGTGGATGAATCTTTACTGAACGGTTATTTTTTTATGCTATAAACAAAATCCCAGAAATTTATTATTCTATTCAAGCATAATCAGTTTGGCATCCTTTTAGAATATAAAATCTCTAAGAAAGTAAAATCATTTAAAATATAACAATAGAGATTTATACAAGTTTCTCAAAATGCAACTCAATCTTAGATATATTCATTTCTCAATCTTCATTAAATAACATTTTAAGAACCTCTTTAGTCATTCTATACATATGAGCTATGACTATATTTTAATACAGTAATCAAGAATTATTGTTTCTTCCACCCAATAATGAGTCACTTATAGTACAATAGAATTATATATTCACTGAAAACTGGCAATTTTTAATAGTTTCTTAGAAGTTTTATCAGTGTGAAAGGAGAAGCTATAATAGTCTGTACAATACAATTACAAAAATGTATTAGAAATTCAGTTATTTATATCTGTATGTAAAACTCATTGTTACATTAAAGAAAGATGACTTTATATTCAGTACTCTCTGTATATTTGTGTTGGTATCAACTCCATGGCAGTGTGTTTGCTTTTGGTTTTTGTATGTCTCAAATATTTTATGTATTTAGAAAAAATAACTAGGCCCTTGAAAGATGCAACATAGAGATTATTTGAACTACAGAGTCACAGTTATTGAAAAAAGTGTGTTGTAATGTTTGACCCTATTGTTTCAGCCAATTGAGGATCTGTCGCTTTTCTCTGGCCCTCTACCAAGTGGGATGTTTTCTTCAGGGACTGGTCTTTCCTGATGATTTGCCCAAAGCGACGTCTCTCTTAGTTGAAGACCATTTGTCTGTTTTAAGACGAGTGTTTGCTTGTTCTTCTGGCAGTACATGTGTATCCAATATCCTTCACCAACACCACAGTGTCTTAATTCTCCTTTGACCTTCTTTATCATTGTCTAGTTTTTAACGCACCCTAGGAAACTGAAGAAACCATGACTTGGGGCAGATGCGGTTTAGCCATTAAAGTGACGAGTTTACTTTTTGACACTTTAAAGAAGTCTTTTGTAATTGATTTGCCCAGTGTAAAACAGAAATAACATTACTATCGCTCATTTTGTAATGAGGGTAAATCTTTAGGTACAGGATTCCCTCACATTTTAACTCTAATTGGACATTTGAAACAGACTTTAAACAAAATCATTTACCAGAAATATACAAAATCTGAGCTGGGTTGAGATTTCTGGAGCTTGAATCATTTAAGTTCTTGATTTTTCTATCCCTCATAGAGTTAGGGATTAGATATGTAACAGATGCTTGCCTAATAGCAATTTAATGATTTCAAGCATTTTTTACCTGCCAAAACGTAACAACTAGAAACCATCAATTCTAATATCTGAACGTCTCTAATGTGCTTCTATTCAATTTCACACTTACATTTCATTTCTCTCGCGGTTCAGAATTTGCCATTATAAACCAAGTTCTAGAGATTCAGTCTATCGCATTGTTGTGATGCCATTTTAAACAGATGACTCTGGAAAGTCCTTTTCAGGCAATGCTATTTTTTGGATGCGCTTCTGTAATTCATAAACCAAACGCACTGCCATCAAGTCAATGCTGACTCGTAGTGAAGCCCCTGTGGGTTCCTGAGACTGTGACTGCTCATGGGCGTGGGAAACCCAGGCTCCTCCTTAGGAGATGCTGGGGGGGCGGGGTTCAAACTCCAAACATGCTAATCACAGCCCAATGCACAATCACTGCACCATCAGGGCTCTTTCAATATTCATATTCATGGATAAATAATCTTCTAAACTAGTTTCGTTTGATCCTCCACATGAGCAGCCTATTTAATAGTTTTCTTCCTCTATTGCTTTTACCTCCCTCTGCACTCCCTTCTGAACATTTATGTCTTATAGTATACACTTATAGTACAGTTAAATATAGTACAGTTATAGGACAGTTAATTCCCTCCTAACTGTTCCTTACCTACCCTTCTTCCATGATCCAGGAATACCTTTAAACTATTTATTTTTTAATCAAACAATTTTTCAGTTCTTTCCCTTCATTGAAACTAACAGCATAGCATTCCCCACAAATGGCCCAGGGCTACTTTCACATTATTGTTTCCACTATTTAAAAAAATTTTTTGAAATGCATATAACTTAATCCATTTTATTTTTATTGAATTCAGCTTCTAATTTCCACAATACTTGGAAAATTCTTTCTTCAGTGATTTATCCATATGGTACATAAAGCATGTTTTTGTTGTTATTAATTATAGCATGATGGTAGCCAGTGGTGCTGGTGGTGGTGGTAGTGGTGATAGGATTTTTTTCATGTTGGGAAAGAAGAGTAGGGACTCGATATATATATATTTTAAGATCTGAATGATTATTACGTGGAAAATAAGATTACCATTGAAGCCGAAATTTCAATACCAGTATTACAGTAGTCACATATGTAGTATGCATAATTGCATTTAAGATTATTTAAGATTAACATCTTACTAAGTAATCAATTAATTATAAAATGCTGCAAAGACAATTTAAAGGGTTATAAAAGTTTGTTATTTTTATTTGACTTGTACCTTAACAATAAAATTTAATATTTACTAGATCAATAATGTTACAAGTGATAGAAAATTATTTTATTTCAGAAAAGCAAGTTATACTTTTAAGACTCACAATTTGAAAGATAGCAACAAGTTTGAAATGTAAATTGTAGACAGCAAACAGGCCTGAAAAAATGCAAATACACAACATTTAATATGAAAATGTGTTATTCTCTAAAGTTTAACTAGATATTGTGACTAGATTCCTTTGCTCTCTTTCCATTTATTTGTGGAAACTACTCAGAGTTGCTTCAAAAAACAATGTCTTGCAAATGGCCCTTGCATGATTAAGATATAAATCAGATTTATGTAGAACACTCATATCTTAGAAGTGAACAAAAACATTTGTACCACTCTACACTGGACTACCTGTAGAAATAGAAAACTAGTATTTAGAGCACTGAGAAAGCAGGAACAATAAAATGCATATTCATAGAAGAATCTTATATTGAATATTTTTAATCCTGACAGCTCCATTGCTGTGGTGTATTTAATGTTTGTGTATATGTATGTGGTAGAAAGAGGAGTAAAACATCTTTCATTTAAATATTCTTACTTTCTCTTTCATGAATTTCCTTTCTTCCTTAAAATATGAAAATTTTAGGTTTTGTGAAGTACATTATCAGAGAGTTAAGAAAATCTCTATGTTATACTTACTGTTTTAGGAGCTATTGAACACCATGTAAATAGAGTAAGTAAAGTTATAATCAGATAGAAGCACCATAAATTTCCCTAGTGATCTGTGCATTGATTGTATTTTTCCTGCATAAAACAAGCAAAGACTACAGTAATTTTCTACCTGCCATCATGGTGTATATAAAACTCTTAGGTGGATACATTCCAATTCCAGTAATTTTATTTTAAAAAGAACTAGGATATATATATATATATATGTCATTGTGGAGTGATTTCTGATACTTTGGATTCATGAAAGTATTTATCTTAACAATCAGAGGCATTATCTGTTCTCCAAAGACAATAACATTTTACATAGTGATCACGTACAGTAGCGTTGGTCTTTCTTCCCTCCAAGGGAACAACTCTCTTATGAGATTGAACTTCACGATTGAGGCAAGCTGAGTTGACTTACTCATAGCACCCAAGTATCTGTGAGAAGTTTAGAATGTCCTTGGCCATAGGGAGGACATTAGTGAATACTGAACAGCTGAGAGGGCCAAACGCTGGGCTTAACGTTCCTTCTTTTATCTTTATGGCCTTTCTGTGAAATGATTTCAATGGTCCCTATTTGGACCATTCCAACGGTCCATATTTCCAATTGATTTTGAAACTATGGCCCAATAATAAACTATACAACATTGGCGCGGTTAGCGGTGAAGTGAATGATAACCCAGTTTGTCTAGCTCCAAAACGTTGATTTACTACTCCAACACTACCAGGTCCCTGCATTCATCCGGAAGCAGCTGGTTTCCTTCGCCCTGACCAGGGCCTGTCCATGTCCAGGCTGAGAGGTTGCCAGCCAGCGGGCACCTAGTGGTGGATATAGTGGTCCTGGCTCTCGGGACCCTGGACAGAAAGTTCTGGAGGAGGAATTCCTTTGGCGACTGCAGCCAACAGAGTTTTCAGGTTGCCTCCTGGATGGCTTGGCCAACAGTGATGTCATTGGACACATGGGGGATGCTAGG
>NW_022107431.1:97942696-97950715 GCF_000313985.2 Echinops telfairi | reverse complement strand
GGGGGGTTTAAACCACTGACCTTGTAGTTAGCATCTCAGTATGTAGCCTACTGTGCTACCAGGGCTCCAGTGCCCCTTTAAGACTGAGTTAAAGTATTCTTTAGGGTTTTTGAAGCTGTCCATCTTTATGGAAGTAGACAGATTCATCTTTGCCCCACGGAGTAGCTGGCAGATTCTGCTTGCTGACCTCACAGGTAACAGCGTAAGGTGTCACTCACTCTGCAGCCAGAGTATGCAATTCCATAGCCACTCTTGTCACAGGACAAACACATTGCCTAATGCTCCTTTCCCAGGTGTGGACCTTAAAAATCAAATGGGCTTTGCTTTCCCCGCTCTCCTTCTCATCCTGAAAATTATAAGCATCAGGCAGAGAGAGAAAAAAGTGAGACTTTTTTTTCTTCTGCAAAACAAGTAGACAGGCATAATCCCATATAATCGGCAGAATCCAGAACAAACATGACTGCTGATACTGAGCATCGTGTGGAAAAAAAGAAACAGCAAAGACGTAAAATGACGAATTCATTAAATCCGGAAGGCACCAGCATTTTTTCCTTCTTGGGCAAAGTCTACCCTGGAATATAGAAATTCTGTTGCCTGTTTACAACAGATCTAGAAACTGGGGTCGGGGCTGTTGGCAGAAGTCTGTATTCACATTTATTAGTTCCCGGGAGAAAATTGTGGATGCTGCATTAGAAACAAAAACAAGAAACTAACAGCTGAGCCAGAACCATCTTTGCAGGAAACTGTTTCTATGGCAAGAAAGAAACAGAAAGTCTGGAATGCAGAGCCTTGAAAAGTCCTCTGGCCACGCCCTTTCCTTTAACATGTGATCCAGAAAAAGATCAGCAATGAGGCCATAAGAAAAATGAAAACAATGTAAAGAGAACCAGCTAAACGTACAAGCGCATTTAATACTGGAAGCTTGGATATTTTACCCTAAGGTTAGCAACAAGGCAAAACTGTATCATGTTAAATAAAACATGGAAATAAAATTACCATATGACCTAGCAATTCCACTCCTAGGTGTATACCCCAAAGTATTGAAAACAGCAACAGAAACAGATGCTTACATGTCAATGCTCACTCACGGCAGCATTATTTGCAAGAACCAAACTTTGGAAGCAATCAGTGTCTTATCAACAGATGAATGAATGAACAAAATATGATATATCCAGGCAATCAAATATTATGCAGCTCTAAGAATTAAATTATGATATTTGATGCTCAGTGGACATCTTTCTGGTATTGGTTGCTATGAGATAAGGTACATCTGACATCAGCAGTGAGAAGCCTTCTGAATCTGCACTCCCAGGAGCTCCCGGTCAATGTACCGCTGCATTTGCTGTAGGATGGTCTTAAGAAAGATTGTACCTGTGTGCAATCTCAGTGACACCATGCTGTAGGTGGAACATTCTGACGGGTCGCTTGTCTCTGAAATGTCTACAGGTATGGATCTATTCCATCAATTGCACAAGTACCTGTTTTCCAAATTTCTTGTCATCGATGAGTGAGTGCTTCCAATGCTTCACCGGCTTGTTGAAACAATTCAACTGGTGTTCTGTCAATTCCTGGGGCCTTGCTCTTGGTGAATGCCTTCAGTGAATCACGGGCTTCTCCCTTCAGTCCTATTGGTTCTTGCTCATCTGTTACCTCTTGAAATGGTCTAATGCTGACTAGTCCTCTTTGGAATAGTGACTCTGTGTATTTGTTCCATCTTCTTGTAATGCTTCCTGCATCATTCATATTCCCCCATAGAATCTTTCAATATTGCAACTCAACTTTTCATTTTTTTCTTTAGTTCTCTCTAAGATATGCTCAGCATGTTCTTCCTTTTCTCATTTTCTAATTCTAGGTCGTTGCACCTATCATTACAATATTTGACGTGGTTGTCTGGAGCTGCCTTTTACAAATCTCTGGGCAGCTCTTTTACGTCACCATTTCTTTCATTTATTTCCTCTAGTTACTTCAGTTACTTCATGATTAAGAGCAAGTTTCAGAGTCTCTTCTGACATGCACCTGGATCTTTTCTTCATTCCTGTCTTTTTAATGACCGTTTGCTTTCTTCCTGTATGATATTCTCGATGTAAGCCATAACTCATCAGGTCTTCTCTCATTGGTGTCCGATGTTTGAAATCAGTTCATGAGACATTCTTGAAATTCAAGTGGGATATACTCTAGGTCATATTTTTAAATCATTTTATTAGGGGCTCATACAACTCTTATCACAATCCATACATACATCAATTGTGTAAAGCACACTTATACATTCGTTGCCCTCATCATTCTCAAAATTTGCTTTCCGCTTGGGTTCCTGGAATCAGCTCCTCATTTTCTTTTTTCCCCTCCCCCTCCCTCCCTGATCCCCCCTCCCTCATGAACCCTTAATAACTTATAAATTATTATTTTATCTTATCTTACACTGCCCAGCATCTCCCTTCACCCACTTTTCTGTTGCCCACTCTAGGTCATATTTTGGCGCTATTGGAATGGTTTAATTTTCTTCAACTTCAACCTGAATGTACATGCGAGTAATTTGTGGCCTGTTCCACAAGAGGCTCCTGATCTGGTTTGAGCTGCTGATGTGGAGTTTCTCCATTATCTCTTCCCAACTGTAGTCAATTTGATTTCTGTGGCTTCTGTCTGGAGAAGTCCATGTGTATAGTTGCTGTTTTTGTCAATAGATGAAGAAGTCATTGGTTTAGCAAAACACCATCATATGTTCTTCAGCACCTAGGCCATATTTTCTGATTACTGTTCCTTCCTCTTTGTTTCCAACTATTGCATTCTAATTGCCAATAATTATCAGTGTGTTTTATTACATTTTTGATTAATCTAAGACCAAAGACTCTGGCGAATTTCTTCAGTTCTTTCATCACTAGATTTAGTTGTTGGTGCATATATTTGAATAACAGTTATATTAACTCAATGTCTTTGCCTGCAGATAGATCTGATCCTATCATCGTATGTACCAATACACCTTGAACTGTGTCCTTTTTGAACAATGAATGCAAAGCCATTCCTCTTGAACCTCTCGTTCCCTGTGTAGGAAACCATGTGATTTTCTGATCCAAAAAGGCCAGTTCCAGTCCACGTCGGCTAGGATATAGATCTCTATGCATTCCATTGGATTTTTTATGACTTCCAATTTTCCTAGAGCTATATTTTCTACATTCTAAGTTCCAATTATTAAGAGATGTTTGCAGCTGTCTCTTCTCATTTTGAATTGTGCCCCATCAGCAAATGAAAATCCCCAAAGCTTCATTCCTGAAAGCTTTACTCCATCTATGTCGTTATGGTCAACTCTACTTTGAGATGGCAGTTCTTCCTCAGTCATACTTTCCATGCCTTCTCACCTGAGGGACTCGTCTTCTGGCACTGCATCTGACAAGGGTCTGCCACTGTCATGAGGTTTTCAACGTCTAGCAATGTTTTCATGTCACCCACATGGTTTTCAGGCGCTAATTCCCCTGAAACAGGCAGCCTAATCCTTCGTTGTGTGTTCTTAGTCAGTCTGGAAACTCTGCTGAAACCTGTTCCCCTTGTGAAAATTCCAGTGACACAGCTTCCAGCAGCACAGCAACACACATGCCACCACAGTACAACAAACTGCCAGACAAGGGGGCTTTTCTAGTTAGACCCATGCAATATAGATGGCTTGTCTATTGCTTGTCCCGTGCAATGTACAATACTTAGCAACTTTCCCAGGCCACCTGTCTAATGACCTTGTTGTGAGTGGTTACCATGTGTTGTAGTTACAAAATCTAGTGTCAATTTGAGAAGATTATGAGTGAAGGGGTGGAGTCTAGTCCGTCGATGGATCATAGCCAATGAGGCCTCTGTGTGGACATGGCCTTCTCCTGAGAATTCTGGGAAATTTGGTATTCCTTCTTGGAGGTAGGAGACACTGTCTCTCTCTCTGCTGACTCCCTTGGAGACCCTCTACTGATAAGACACATGGCACTATGCTGATAGACTGCATGCCCTGGGAGCAGGAGAAGCCACATGGACCTACCCTGATGCAGCCCTGGGTGCTGGAGAAGCCACATGAGACCCTGCCAGCACTGAGATACTGGCAACACCACTGGATCCAAAGACTTGCTACCCACTGGCCTGTGATTGTCCTGTACTTGGTGTCACTGCATGTGTTTCGTGAGTCTGAAGGGGACTTTATAGATTGGTGTCAGACATATGGGCTGATAGTGGACTTATGGGCTTGGACTGGACTGGGTTGGGATGTTTTCTCAATATTCAATTGTGCTTGTATATAAAGCTCTTTCTTCTATACATATGAGTTGCCTTGGATTTGTTTCTTTAGCTCACCCAGACTAACACACCTTAACACCCTACAGGGTATATTTCCAGTAACTTCCACCAGCTTGAAACTATAGTGCCTTTGCAATCACCGAAGGATCCTCTAACAAGGTCTGATTCTGAATCTAAGAGTTCTTCTTCAGTCATTCTATCTCCACTCTAGAGCTATAAGGCTTTTCCTTTTATTTGCTATTCCTATACATTTTAAAGTTCTATTATTTTTTGTAGGCAATTTCTCATTTTTCTGATCACTGTTAGCGTTAATAACTCTTGGTACTAAAATTTTCTGTTCAATTTTCTGCGTGTTTTGTTTTGATTTTTTCTGATTGTATGAAGTGATAGTTATTGGGAGTGGAACACAGCTTTATTATCCTATTATACCCTTCAAATTTTGTGTAAGTTCAAAAATTCTCCATAATAAGAAAATAGTTAAATGTCATTTTAAATTCTGCAGTGAAACATATGAATATTCATAATAAGTCATAGAAGAAGAGACAGTAAGGAATTCTGCTCAGATTTTGCATACCAAAAGGGTTTGGGCTAAATTTTTTAAAAGTTTAGTATTAACTTTTTTTTAATTCAGAAATGATAATAATAAGTTACAGTGTACCTGTGTATACATGTATTGTACTTGAATCTGTCAAGGACATGGAAGAAAACAGACAACATACTCAGAAGAGGATAATTTAAGGCGTGCTTAATGAAGAGAATATTTATGAAGGTGGTGGCTAGCATGTGAAGATATTAACTACAGAACTGTTACCATTTCTAGGGTCCAAAGGGATCAGGGGAAGGATCTATTATTAGAACCGGAGGAAAGATTCCTACAGGAAAAACTACTTTGAAACGTCAAAAAGCACAATAGTCTGCTATGACCTTACAGAAGGTCTCTAATGTCCCCCTCCCCCCTCTTTCAGATATCCTGTTGTAAAAAACGTACAATGTTTTGGGAACTTGTTTATATCATCTATTCAGGTCAGCGTAAAAGGTAGAAATCAGGGTAGAATATGGAGGAGAGCTGCGTTAGTTACAGGATCTGGTGTCAATTTGGGACTTGAGAGGATTAAGAGTGAAGGAGTGGAGTCTAGACTGTCAATCAGGTCATAGCCAATGAGGCCTCTAGGTGGGCATGGCCTTCTCCTGAGAATTCTGGGAACTCCTATATTTCCTCCTAGGAGGTGAGAGACACTCTCTCTTTGCTCATTCCCTAACAGATGCTCTACTGATAAGACACATGGCACTATGCTGATAGACCCCATGCCCTGGGAGCTGAAGGAATCACGTGGAGACTCCTGCCAGTGCTAAGATGCTTCTACCACCACTGGATCCACAAGATTTTGCACCCACTAGCCTGTGATTTTCCAGCATTCAAACTCACATTGCATGTGTTTTGTGAGTCATGTTGGCTAATATCAGACTATGGACTTGATCTGGACTGGGCTGGGATGTTTTCTCAATATGCAACTGCTCTTGTATATAAAGCTCTCACCTATACATATGAGAGTTTCCATGAATTTGTTTCCCTAGTCTACCCAAACCAACACAGGAGCATATCTGGATGGTCTAATAGAAGCAGTGGCACGGAAGCACAAACATTCTTTGGAATTAGCTTGGATTCCTTTTAACCTTATGTATACGAATGACAACAAAGCATTTTCTTGTCTGGTTCTGTGCCATCTTCCTGCTCTTTAGTAGGTTTGAGTTCATGGTAATGGCAATTGTGTCCTTTTAAATACAATGGCCTTTTGTAGAGATTGGTCTTTGCTGATGATGTGCCCAACATAAATGAACTGAAGTCATACTCTCTTCACTTCTAAGGAACATTGTATATTTTTCCCCTAAGACCAATTTATTCTTTCTTTTGCTATTCCATATCTATCTACAATGTCATAATTCAAATGTTTCGGTTCGTCCATGTAATATTTTCATTGTCCAGCTTCCTTGTGAATACTGGGCAACTGCAAAGACCAGGGCTTGGTCGTCCCTTTGTCATCAAAGTGACATCTTTGCTTTTTATTTTTTAATTTTAAAAAAAATAATAATTTTATTAGGGGCTCATACAACTCATCACAATCTGTACATAAGTCATCTGTGTCCAGCACTTTAGTACATATGTTGACTTCATCATTCTTACGACACCCACTTTCCACTTGAGCCCCTGGTGTCAGCTCATTTTTTCCCCTCCCTCCCCACTCCCCTCTCCCCCTGAACACCCAATAATTTATAGTTTATTATTATTTTATCATATCTTACCCCATCCCATGTCTCCCTCACCCACTTCTCTGCTGTCCCAGGGAGGAGGCCACATTAAAGTGCAAAGGTAAACATTAAGAAAACACTAATAGTGAAACAAACGGTGAAGAGAAAAATAAAACAATCAATATTAAACCTACCACTGCTAATGGAGCAAGAATCCAAAGGAACAGAAGGAGTACTATGAAAAAAACAACAATAACCAAGAAAACTAAACCAACTGCCATTGAGTCAATGCTGACTCATAATGAGCCCCCTGGAGGCTGCCAAGACTGTGACTGTTTACAGAAGTAGAAAGTCAAGGCTGAGCACAGATGCAGGTGGTTTCGAATTGCCAACCACATAGATCGCAGCCCAACATGTTACCACTATGCCACCAGGGATCCTCAAGAGTATTGTAGGCATCTATACAGATAGCCGCAGAGATGAAAACACTATCTTTGTCGAATGTGCAAAGAAATGTACAACCCCAAGCAGGAATATTTTGCCAAATGGACTTCTACAGATGTAGCCATCTAGTCAGCTATCATCAATGTGCACGGACCTCTTTTCTCACAGCCTTACAGAATATACTGTAAAATATTTGGATTGTTGATAAGCCAACTTCTAGTATGTAATTGGGCCTATTTGTGAAGTTATTATTGCATTTCTTTGGTCTACCAATTTTCCAGTATCATCTTCTTATAACTATATTGACATTTTATTCTATTTTCCTGTCTTATAAAATTCACTTTCTCAGGTGGGTGATACTTGGGTGAGCATTCCAAGCTGTGCTATCTTGTTAATATTTCCATATAAATTGTAGCACATCCAATGGAAGCCTCTTGGCATTTTTATTGACATTAGATTAAAATACAAGAAAAATGGAGAAAAAATTTTTCTTCTTTTTCTAATGAAATTTTATACATAATTTTGACCTGGGGATTTATCCCATAGATACCTTGGATGTGGGGAAAATGTAATAAGTACCAGAAAGTTCATTGTGAAATTTTTGTTATGCGTGCTCCAAAAAAATACCAGATGAAACACTCCACAGTCCTTCACTAGCCACATAATCATTGCTATGTTTGAGCCCTTCTTGCCTCTATTGTGCCAATATATCTCACTGAAGGCCATTCTCTTTTTCATTGATACGTTTCTTTACAAGCCTGGTGTCCTTTTCCAGGGCCTGATCTCTCCTAATAGCATGGCCAAAGTACATTAGACCAATTCTGGTTATTCTCCCTTCTAAGGAAAATTCTGGTTGCATTTGTTTTAAGATGCAGTAGTTTGTTTTTCTGGTTATCCACGGAACTTCCAATTCTCTTGTCAACACCATAATTCAAATGCATCAATTCTTCTGTGGTCTTCTTTGTTCATTAACCAGCATACACATGCATATGAGACAATTAAACAGACCATCACTTGGGTCAGGTGCACCTAGTCCTCAAAGTGACATCTTTGCGCTTTGGTACT
>NW_022107431.1:97926767-97942403 GCF_000313985.2 Echinops telfairi | reverse complement strand
TCCATCTGACATTTAAAATAATTCCTGTTCTTCATACCATATCTTCTGAATCCATCTTGAATTTCAGATAGCCCCGTCAAGGTACTGCTGCAATTGCTTTTCAAATTATCTTCAGCCAAAAAAGAAATGCATTTGCATATCATATTAGTGATATTGTTCAATAACTTTTATATTCCTTTGGGTCCTGTCTCTTTTAAATGAACACAAATACAGATCTCTTTCAGACTGTTGGCCAGGTAACTTTCTTTCAGTTTTGTAGACATTAGCTAGTAAGTGCTTTCAGTGTTGCATCAGTTTAGTGAAACATATCAAGTTTTCCATCAATTCTTTGAGACCTGTTTTACATTATGCGTTCAGTACAGCTTATACTTCTTCCTTCAGTACAATTGGTCCTTAAATATATGCTATCTTTGGAAATAGCTGAATATCAACCAGTTCTTTTTGGTACAATGATTCTGTAGAGCTCTTCCTTCTTCTTTGATGCTTCCTAGATCATTCGCTGTGTTGCCTATAGACTCCTTCAACATTGCAATTGAAGGCTTGGATTTTTTCTTCAGTTCTTTCAGCGTGAGATTTGTTGAGTGCAGACTTCATTTTTGTTTTCTCAATCAAGGTCTTTCCACATTTCATTATAATGCTTTAGTTTACCTTTTGTGCCTGTCTTTGGAAATTTTTCGCCCTTTTACTTTATTATTTCCTCTGATTACAAGTTTCCCAGTCCTTTCTGACAATCACTTTGATCCTTTCTTTCTGTTCTTAGTGAGGACCTATTGTTTTCTTTATTTATGGTGTTCTTGATGTTATCCAACAACTTGTCCGATTTTCGTTATTGCATCAAATCTAGTCTTGAGATGGTCTCTAAATCCAGGTGGAATAGCTCAAGAGCATATTTTGGCTCCTGTGGACTTGTTTTAATTTTCTTCTACTTCAACCTGAACTTGCATATGAGTGATAGATGGTCTGTTCCACACTCCACCCCTGGCTTTGTTGGCTAATGATAGTTTGGTTCTCCGTGATCTCTTCCATAGACATAGTCAGTTTGACCGCTGTTGATTCCATCTGGTAAGGTTCACATGTACAGTCACCATTTATGTGGGGTTTTTTTTTTTAAGAAAATAATATTTTCAGTGAAGAAGTTGTTGGTCTTGCAAACTTCTATAATGAGATATATAACTTCACCTGCATCATAAAGGCCATGTTCTCCAACTACTAGTCCTTCCATTTTTTCAATTTTTGCATTGAATTATCAATGCATCCTGACTGCATGTAAGTTCAATCAATTTTATACTGAAGAACTTGGTAGAATTCTTGAATTTATGCATCGGTGACTTTAGTGGGTGGTGTGTAAATTTGAGTAGTAATTGTATAACTTGTCTCCCTTATAGGTATATAGATATTATCCCGTCATAGAAAGCATTGTCCTTCAAAATAAATCTTTAAAAGGTCTTTTTGATGATGAATAAGGTCATTAAATTTGAATTTGCCATCCCTAGCATAGTAAACCATATGATTGTCTAATTCAAAGTGTCCGTTACATTCCAATTTAGCTCACTAGCCTAATTTAGCCCACCTAGTACAGTAAAGGGCTAAAATATCAAGTATAGTAAGGTACATAAAAACATAAAACCTGCTGCTACCGGTGTTCCATCCCATACCCACATGTGATTATTCTAAGCAAAACATGTTAAAACATGTCTCTGCAGTGAGTAGATGGCTATGGACAAATGAATTCAGTAATTCGTTTATCTAATCATGTTAGTGTACTTTAGAGAAAAATAAATAAATAAATTAAAAGACAATCAAAACAGCAGGTTCTGAGGATAGCCATTGGATCAGTTAAACTGAAAGCAGAGAGGTTAACTCAGATTATTTCATGGAAGGGACTTCCAAAAGGGCAGTCTTCATACATATTCTCAAAGGACACAAGACATTCAAAATGACTTATTAGAAAGAAGTTCATAAAAAATTGAAAAGTGGCTCCCTGAGAAAAGGGGCAGTGAAGCTGTGCTGAGGAATGGTTTTATCACAGCAATGCACTTGCTCTTTCCCCAAGGGTGGCAAGGGCTGTGATATAAGGTTGTCATTGGGAAACCTTATCTCCTCCACCAAATAACATTGACCTTACTCCTTCAGACTTCATGTTGTTTCACAAACTCAAAAACAGTTAAAATGCACACAATTAATCCATGAATGATGAGATAACACGTATTTGTTGTGACTTAAACCCAAGAGTATAGAATTCTTTGGGAATGGGTTAGAGAGAGACATAAGCTAAAAGCCAAACTCACTACCATCAAGTAGATGCTAACCTTTAGTGACTGTATAGTACAGGGTAGAACTGCCCCTATGAGTTTCCAAGACTATAATTGTATAAGAGTTTACCAGAGTAGAAAGTTCAGCCTTCCTCCTAAAGGGCAGCTCGTGGTTTTGAACTGCTGACCTTGTGTTTCATAGCCCAACACATAACCACTACACCACCACACAACACCGTCTTTAAACATGTATAAACCTAAAGAGAGGTAATGTTGAAAAATTATAGCTTTGTTTATACTTAAACAAAACAGTCAACAATTTGGATAGAGTTCAAAAGGGATTATGTTATGACTACTGAGATAGTCAGTCTTGGTCACCCCACCACATAATTAGGAGGGACTCTGCAAACAGGACATGTGTGACACTACTAGAAGGAATTGGTCCGTTTTAGTTGCTCTTTTCCTAGCTCTAAGGAGAAGCTGCCTTGGCGGGAATGGACAGAAGAGTAAGGATACAAAGGAGAGCAGAAGCACCAGAAACTATGGCACAAAAACCATGGGACAAAGCAAGCAATCCAAGCTGAGACCAGAGGGCAAGGGCAGACCATGAGACAGAACAGAGGAGCTGTGCCAATATTGAAATCTGTGAGGAGGAACAGCAGGCTGGCTTCGGGTCCCACAGAGGCAGAGACCAAGGCCTTTTATGGCTAAAAAGCTGAGGAATAGAAAAAGATTTGGCTGTTGGTTGAGAAGAGGTATTGTTGTGGACCAATGACTATCTCCTTAGTGTTTTCTGACCCTGACTTGTGGTAACCAACTATCATCCTTAAGAAGCCCCCTTAATCATGAGTATTATCTATAAGTTCTGTGTGACCACTGCAAAAGATTAGTGAACCACTCCAGCTTGGCCACCCCCACCATCCCCATCCCCTCTGACCTGATTCATCAGAGGTACATTCTCCCAAGATAATTAACTCAAATCACAAGAATACAGCTCTCAGCCATACCAGACACCAAATAATCCCCCTAGCCTGAATCTCACCCCTCTCTAACACCCTACAGGATCACAGGGCAGTAAATCAACATACCACAAAACAGTGCCCCTATAGAATATGCTCAATCAAAAAGGGACCCTGGAGGATTCCCTACATTCCTCTTTCAGCCCAACCATGATAAACTCTGGAGCCTGTTCTCTGCCTGTCAGCAAGACACGACCTCCTTTTAAACTCACCGAGTAAACTTGTAGCTTTCTAGGAAGAGAGGCAGTCTCCGGGAGACAGAGGCACCACTTGAACTCACAGCAAAGCTAGCTCCAGATATGTGTAGTCCTATTTGCATCACTTTCTAAGAAAGAAAACACAGGAATTGGGACTAATCATGTCAGGGTTACTCAGCGAACTTCACTGCACCTGGCAAAGTATCCAGAGAACATGCAGTCTTACTGACCCTAACCTGAACACCTTCTAAACAAAAGCCCTGCTTCACAGGGGCACCTACAACAATAATCTATATCTACTTCGGGATTGTACCTAAAGGGAAGGATAACTCAGAGGTATGCAGCATCCTAGTATAAAGGGGCCCAATATTACAAACAAATCATTACAGGTCTGCACTCTCCCTTTCACAATTTACAAGGTCAATAAGGGACCCTAGGAGATTTAACATACCCATCACACACCGCAACCACCACAATACCTAGAATCCGCTCACTACACCTTGACAATACCTATTCCACAACAACTTCCCAACTAACTACATATCCCCCTTAAGCCTCTGGGCCCAGGTCCCTTTGAATGCTGGTCCCCCTGCTCATGATCAGCCTGCCCAATGCCACCCTTACAGCTCATGACAGACCAGGCACTGCTACTAGTGTTCCGAGCCCATGCCTGGTCTGCACACCAGTCCCTTGAGTACTCCCTTCCCCCGATACAGCCGGTGAGTGCCAGCACATGCTGTGGACAATCAGCCTTCATCACCCTTGCTGCCCATGGTCAACCCCCACCCCTGAGAGAACCACCCATGTCACCCTCCAAATAGATATCTCCGGTTGTCAAGGGGAGAGTCAACCCCAAGGAAGTAGAGATGCAGCTCAAACCCTCAGCAAAGCTGGGCCCAAGTAGTCCTTAGAATCATTCCTATTAGCCCCGGAGAAAGAAAACACAGGACTCCTGGACCTAGGAAAAATGGCACCAAACTCCAACAAAACGCCACGCAGATGACTCACAACCACAGCCACTACAAAAAAAGCAAGAGAAACAAAATAATGTCTGAGGAGGTCTTGAACCTAGAAATGCACATAGAAGAAGCAGACTTTGAACCACCACAGAAATAAATCTTCAATATGCTGCTTAGAGTCATATAGGATATGAGGGTATCAGTGCACAAAACTGGATGAAAAATTAGAGAGGATACAATCTGCTTACTGAAGGGAAATACAAGAGTGAACGTAAAAAGCAGCAGAAGCAAAGCAAAGAGTAAAAGCCCTTACCACCATGATGGAAGAGGTGGAGAATTGTGTCAGTGATCATGAATATAGCCAAGAAGAATTCAAAGAACACAAAAGACCATCAAACGAGATAATCAAAGAAGCTGAAGAAAATCCAAGAACAATGAACAATGCTATGAAGAGAAATAATATTTGAATATTCGGGTTGCCTGAGAAAGACACAACCAAAAAATCAATGGCCAACATAGTAAGGGAATTCCTGGAAGAAAACTTCCCCAATTTAATGAAAGAAGATCAGATAATTATGCAGGAAACAGAGAGGACACCAAGCAGATTGAAGCCCAAGAAGAACACACCAAGGCATATAGCAGTCAAATTATCCAACTTTGAATAAAAGGATTAAATCAAAAGAGCAGCTAGCAAAAAATACATGCAGTCACCTTTAAGGGTAACCAGATGTGAATATGTTTAGACTTATCAGCAGATGCTGTGAAGAAGAGGAGAGAATGGAAGCACCTTCTATACATTTAATTTGCATACCAGTAACCCAAGATACAGCATCTGGGCTAGTAAAAGTTTGAAGTTATACAAGTGGCCATCCAGCAGGGAAGCAACAGCCCACTAGAAAGAAGAATCATATAAGCCTATGTGATCATGAGGTATCAATGGGAATAGGTATCAGAAGTTCAAAAACAAATAATCAAATTCATGTGAAGAAGCATAGACAAAGTGGAGACCCAAAACCCACCCCTAAGATAATTTGACAGTCTTTCACAGAAGGGCCATATAGGAGGGAAAATAATATCAAGGGTGTAGCATAGCACTGATGAAACACATAACTATCCTCTAGTTCTTTAATATTTCCTCCCCTTACTACTATGATGCCAGTTTTAACTCATTAAGCTTGTTAGACCTGTGAATATTCATTTGTATAATGAATTGTTTGGTGCATGAAATCCAAGATAGATAAACCCAGAAACAGTAATGGGAGCAACGATTCCTTATGGGTATGGGAAGTGAGGGGGGCAGTGAACTGATAGCAAAGATGACTGTACAACCCTACTTGATGGGAACAGATAACAGGGGGACAGAAACCGTGGGCAATGTATGATATGGCAAATAATAATAATACCCATTTATAACATAAGAATAAGGGTTCCTGAGGGGGGATGTGGGGGAAGGAAGAGATAAAGGGAGCTAAAAGAGTTCAAGAGAGATAAAAGAGTTCAAGAAGAAAGAAAATGTTTTGAAAATGATGGCAGTAATTGTACAATTAAATTTGATCTAATTAAATTATGGACTGTTATAAGATCTCTAAGAGCTCTCCAAAAATGATTAAAAAATAAAGAAGAAGGAAAATATTTTGAAGCTGATTTTGATAGCAATTGTATAATACTGCTTGATATGATTGAGCTATGGAATGATATGATGTCTGGATTAGCTCCTAATAAAATGGCTTGGAAAAAAAACAAAAATAAGTACCCAAAAAAGCCCTAAAATTGATTGTGGTGATGACTGCACAGCTCTTTTAAAAGTGTTTAACCCACTGAATTGTATGATATGTCAATTATATATCAATAAAATTGCTAAAATAAACATTTTAAAAGAAGATATTAGCCAGAAGAAAGACTTCTGTTTCAAACTATTATAATGTTTCAGTGGAAAGCTGAGCCCCATCCAGAGCCTGAAGTGTTGGGACATTTTCATTTGAAAAGAAATGCAGATTAACCCAGAACTGCTGAGAGACTGAAGGGAAACATAATGGTGAATAGTTTGCTTTCTGATGTAAGCAGTTGCATGTGGACACAGTCTGTGTGCATCATAGAATACCCCTTGTAGGGTTGAAAGTTAAAGGGAACCTGTGGGCAGCCAGGTATGATTGATAGGTGAGCGTCTGAATTCATTTATTAAGTGCAACTGGGAGAAATGCAGCAACAAAGACAGAGATTGAGCTTGACCACTGAAACCATCAACCTGGTGCACAGGACTAGAGAAGAGAGAAGAGGAAGGGCTGGCTAGTTTGAAATTCAAAGAGCTGTGTGGATACTAACGTTGATGAGAGTTTGTGAAAGGAGCCATGTGGTCTGAAATGCAGGGAAGTATGTAGGAACTCCTGAACTTACTACACGTACCCATTGACAGATCTAGCTTGGAATGGCTAGGACTAAGTTGATCAGAAACCTCTTGAATGAAGTGAAAGATACTTTACCCTATGAGTTGTACATTGCTGCAGTCGTGATGAATGGCCTGCTCTTAGCTTGACTTGTTGACAGATACAGATGCTCAGAGTTCCAATTGAAATGAATATTCTTCAGATTCAAGAATATGTGTGTCTCTTCAGAGATCTGCCTTAAAATATACTATTTGTAGATTGTGTCCATGTCAATTTTCTGGTTTCGCTATTTAGCTATAGTGACACATTCTATCCTTTGGTATACAAGGTGAAGGGCACAAGAGACACACAATGGGCATCTATAATTATTTCATAATTAGGCTTTCAAAATCAATATGTAGATGTATATGTATAATTTACTATTGTTTTCATGGGAAAAGGTCGAAGTAAAAACAGTATATAAGTGTTTTTGCTTATGTACACCCAAAAGAAGAACTACAAGGACACTAGTAACAGTGGTTACCTAAATATACGTGGTGGAGATTTTGGCAGGGAATGGCATATGTAGAGGGAATATCTTTTTGTATACTTTGAACCATGCTCTCAATTTTGTATGCAGAAAACATATTACATTGTTTTGTTATGAAATGATTATAAAGACCATGCACTATTTCCATCATTCATTTTTTTTAAAAGCATTTTAATACCAAAAAGATTAAATGCCATTCATTTCTTTTTGTGGGGAGTGGGAGAGAAGCAGATATTCAAATTGAATAAAAAATTCCCTAATAAAAATTTACTTCACATTGTTATTTCTCTATTTCCTTTCAGAATAAAGTATATTTGATCCTGAGTCAGAACTAGTCTTGAAAATGACACGAGGGAAACATATCAATTGCTTGTTCCAATTTTACTTAGATGTCAAAATTAATCCCTCACTTTTAGTTTGCATTCTGGTGTTTCAGCATATGCAAAGCATTGTTCTCTTGGACTTCAAAAAGAGAGACAACAAAGGAATTCTTTAAATAAGAAATTGAAATAGAATATGCCTTTCTGTTCTTTAATGTTACTTGTGTGCTGTGAGTAGCACTGTGTTAGCCCAGGTTAACTAGAGAAACAAATCATAGACACTCATATGTGTATAAGAAAGAGTAAAATACTCTTTATATAAAGAGTAATTGTACATTAAGAAAATATCCTAGCCTAGTCCAGATCAAGTTCATAAGTCCGATATAGCCCATATGTACGATACCAATCTATAAATTCCTTATCAGATGCACACAACCCATGCAATGACGTTGAATGCAGGAAGATCACAGGCCAGTGGGTGGAAAGTCTTGTGGATCCAATGGCGGTGGAAGCATCTCGGTGCTGGCAGGGATCTCCACATGGTTCCTTCAACTCCAGGGCTCCAGCTTCATTGGCTTAGCTCCATGTGTCTTGTCAGCAAGAAGATGAATCAGAGAGAGTGTGGCTGCCTTTCAATAAGCTATTTATCTCCTTAGTACCTCCAAATGAGCTGCAACTTGATTGACAGGCTAAACTCTACCCCTTCACTCTAACTGGTCTCAATTTGTCAACAGATTATGTAACTACCACACCCTATCACCAATCACATTCTTTGTATAGTGTCCAGTCTCTTAAGAGTTTAATCTGCACAAGTCAATAATTTAGGTTATACAGTTAAGAGCCAACCTATATTGGTATAATGTATTGTCTCAACAGTGTTTTAAATTCTATTACCATTGGCTAAATTAATGATATTAGCCAAGTAATTACCTTATGCCCTAGTGGAGTCGTTCTAAATCTTACTAATGCCTTGACCCATTAATACAGTTCCTCATGTTGTGGTGACCCCGACCATAAAATTATTTTTGTTGCTACTTCAAAACTGTAATTTTGCTACTGTTATGATTCATAATGTAAATATCTGATATGCAGGATGTATTTTCATTGTCACACATTGAACATAATTAAACATAATTAAAGGATAGTGATTAATCACAAAACAACATGTAATTATAGATTATGAAATATTTATCTGATTTCCGATAGTCTTAGGCGACCCCTGTGAAAGGGTGGCTTGACCCCCCAAAGGGGTCGTGACTCCCAGGTTGGGAACCCCTGTTCTAGGGGGATGATGGGGAATGCTCTCTAACATAAAATGACAATGATGTCTCTAACATGAAGCAAAGACAGCTAGAAACCAGACATGCACAAATGGATTGTGGCTTGCACTTAATTCTCTCCCTAATCTCAGAGCTTAAATTGCAAGCACCTGGTTTTCAGAAGGCTAAGGATGACAGTGGAAACCCAACATCCATCTCCAGAACCACACATGGATTAAGCCTCTGGTGAATTCCTTCTCCTTGTAGTTGAAGGATGTGAATCACCTTGTTATCAGGCAGAGAACATTGTGAAGTTGCTTAGGCAGATGCAGTTAGGTTAAAATGTAATTTCTTATCATTTTATCTCCATCTTGACCCTTTTAAAAGTTGTTAGCATTTTTTTAAAATGAAGAGTAAATATACTTGGATATGGAGAACTTGCTAATGATGGGAATGGAGAATCAAACGTCAAGGTGGATCCTGCTCACCACACCCATGATCACTCCTGGAGCACCGAACTGGCTAGAGACGCTTCAAGGAAAAGCAGGACTAGACTATGATATGATGTTTCCACACCATCCAAATCACACAAAGGACTATTTCCCAGACATACTGTGGAGCCGTGGGCTGTGCTCTGCTATCTTCATGGTCAGGAGCTTGAACCCACAGCTGCTCCTTGGGAGAAAAAGGAGGCTTTCTACTCCCTTCAAGATTTTTAGCCTCTGAAACCCACAGAGGCATTCTGTCCTGTCTTGTAAGGGCCTTGAGTCAGAATTGACCGGGTGGTAGTGAGTTTTTGTTTTTGTTTCTGGATTGGGGACATGATGGGACACATGAGTAATAACTGTTTATAACTAAGGAAATATTTGTGAGATAGTTCAAGTTTATTGTGCCAACCTGGTTGATAAACACATGTGGGGTTAACTGAAGGGCAGAGAGATAAATGGCTCAGTGAACCTTGCCTTTCTAGTTCTTCAGTTTCTTGCTTTCTGACGGTCAGACCAAGGAAAAGCTGCCTTAGCCAGTTCCCTGCTTCAGCTGGCAAGGCTCGCTTCCTGCAAGACATCCCTGAGGAGAAGCCGCATGGACCTACCCCGATGCAGCCCTGGGTGCTGAGCAGTCATGTGGAGACCCCTACCAGTGCTGAGATGCATACACGGTCACGGATTTGGCTTTCATCCTGCAGTCAGCATCATTGTGTGTGTGTTGAGATGGAGGAAGACTTTGTGGATTGGTGTCAGATATATGGGTTAATGTTGGACTTGTGGGCTTGGGCAGCACTGGGTTGGGATGTTTTCTTAATGTGAACTTACTCTTTATATAAAACTCTCTCTTATACATATCCGTTTCCATTGATTTGTTTCTCTAATGTACCTAAACTAACATAATTTTTTAGTGCCAAATTATGTTTAGAGGACATTAAACGTGGGCATGCATCCCAAAGGTGTGAATGTGTAACACTTTTGGTTTTGTTTTTTAGGAGGGCTTTTATATAATGAGGTAAGCCTTAGGTAATCAGGGATAAACTAGAAGAAAAAAAAACAAAAACCTAAAAACTTTGGTGCTCCATACAATTCTCTAAAAGCTAATGGAAATGAAATTAATAAGTGTATTAAATTAATACATTCATTCACTCAATAATTTAGTAAATGTCCAGCATACTTATGGGTTTGAGCCTGTGTCAAGGTCAATGAGATAGAATCCCTTAAAATCATTGAATCCACTTAAAGATGTAGACATACAAATGTAGTTACAGCGTAATGAAATTAGAGGCTTTCATAAGCTGTTATAAAGCCAAGGAGGAATTAGTGATGAGTTCTGTCGAGAAAGAGTTAGCCGAAGAGTTGCAGTTGAGCTACGTTTCAGATGAGTTAGCATTTTCAAGTCCATTAACAAGAAGGTGCTGTATGTATATAGCTGAGGCTGGGAAATGGCACATGTATACAATGAACTGAGATATTTAATGGGTCTGGGTATACAGGACACACAGAGACACATCTGGAGATGAGTCTGTCAAAATAAGCATAGTAAATTGTAATATTAAGTTTTGTCGAGAAGGCTCAATGAAATAATGTATAGAGCCATCAACACTTGTGTTAAAGTAAATGCATTTGTCTTGGAAAGGAGATTTGCATTTTTATGTACCCATAACTCTGAAAGCATCGTCAAATGGTTACTGTCTTTACGTGGATATTGTACAATAGAAATGGCATGTGTATTACACTGAATTGCATTCTATAGCAAAAACTCCAGAAGAGTCTTAGTGTCTGGTGTGCTCAGTGTGAGCCAATATACATGACAGGCAGCTTAAGACGCAATGAACTGATCCCGTATTTAATTAAAACAAGCCTTGATACCGACCCTGCTTGCTTAAATAGCTCAGATAGTTTGATTTTCACAGAGGGGCGTTTTCGGTTCTTCTTCCATTACTCATGACCTCAATTCTTAGGTAAATGACAAGATAATTCAATTCTCATACACTCATTTGTGAGTGTCAGTGACAAATGATTGGGAATATTGCTGCACACATCACACTGCGTTTCCTATTTTTTTGTGTGTGCTTTCCTTACTCTGCGCTTCATCTCCTTCTCTCCACTCAGCCCCAAGCAACTAACGTGATGTTAGATAGATAAAGCCTGTCACAATGCACCAGACCTCCTGTCACCATCGTTCTCTTTTGCTTCCTTATCTATTGTTTCTCCCTAAAAATCTTCAGTTAGGACTTGCATCCCAACTTCATAATTGAGAGTTGCATAATTGAGAGCCAGCCCTAATTGATCCAATTATTTGTACCAGTCTGTGAAAGAAGATGGTAATTTTCCTTTCCTCTGCATCTTACAATCACCTAATAAGCAGCTCTAATGTTGAGTGGATGAATTGCACAATAAACAAAATTTTCTCATCATTTAACATTTATTCAACATTTTAATGTTGTGGGTCCACAAGAGCAAAAAGAAGGAAAATGTGCACTTACGACAGAGTGGAAGTGAACCCCATCAATGTAAACTGCAAATCTAAATTAATTATTCAGGCCATCAAACTCTATTATTGTTGTTTTGATGCCCAGATTACTTGACATTTTTATCTTAACTCCAAGTGGAAGCTTGGCCTTTGTTGACATAGTTGTGTCTAATAAAAATCCTTTTGTATCCTAATCAAAATATTGTTTAGGCTCTTTGCAAACAAAGAAGGAAAACATTTGTGTCTTGTCACTTCGATTTAGGAGGCTATAAGGACTCCATTGCTTGGATTAGGGATCAAAATCTAATACCTTTGGGGTCCAAGGGAGATATTATTTCAAAAGGATTTTTTTTTTTTTCAGGAGAAAGATGGGCCATCTGCTTCCAAACAACAGCGCAGTGCAACTCTGGCCTGCAGGTTCTCTGCGAGTCTGGCTCGAATTGACGGCAGGAAGTTGGGTTTGGTGTTTGATTTTTCTCTGGAAGACTCTCAAGGAGATAGATTGATAGAGTGTCTGGAGCAACGGGGCTCAAACACATTGGGAGGGAGGCTTGGGCAGAGGTAGTGCCGCTTTCTGTTTTGGGTAGTGTCGCTCTGCATGGGGACCTACGCAGCCGCACTTCACAGACCTCTCTGGCCCTGAAAGGACACAGTGGTTCAGGAGCGCGGAGTTAGTGCTTTCCATGAAGGGAAGCTGGAGGGTGGTCCCCCGCAGCGATTCTCAGGCACGGCCACCACCCATCTGTGACTGGGGCTTTCCTGAGGCTGTGATGCTGAAGACGTTTCGTGGAAACTTCCAGGCTAAGAGAACACAGGAAGAAAGGCCTCATGGTTCTCAAAATTAGTCAATGAAACTATATGGCTCAGAATAGTCCAATCGTCAACTGATCATGAAGATGGCCTGAGAGCAGGTACTTTTTCCTTCCGTTTGCCTGGAGTCACGTGGCAAAAGCCAAAAACCCCACAAAACCAAAACCTTCACTGCTGTCAAGTCTATTCTGATGCATAGCAACCCTCTAGGCCTGGGTAGAAGTGCTTCTGGCCGTTCGGAGCCTATGCCTGACTGTTCACCGGAGTGGAAAGGGTCACCTTTCTCCCTGGGAAACGGGTAGCCCACTCTGCCACCAGGGGGCATTTCTAGGAGAAAGAAAAATGTGATCCCATAAGAGACTACCATCTGGAAATTGGTATTTAATTTATTTTATGACAATAAAACTGCAATTGTGCAGAAAGCATAGAAAGGAGGCTGCACAGGCTGGCTGGCACGGAGAGGTACATTTGACTTTTAAGTACCATGACCCTTAATTGTGACTCTTGCTACAAAAACTCTTCTTAAAATATATTAGTGCACTTTTCTTCTTGAGTAGGACCATTTAATCTTTTTGATGGTTCAGCATCTGCAGCACCTTATTAAGAAAAGAGAAGGTTTCTCTTTTAAGGTAACACATTCTTATTTCACTTATATACTGTTAGCTAAAAGATTTGGGGAATCATGTGGCTGAAAGTGGTTTACTGAAATTTATCTTGCAGAGTAATTCATTCACTCACATTCATTTACTGGGCACTTCTGGAGCATCTACCAAGGGCAAGGCCCTCCACCAAGGGTCTGGAATGCTGCAGAGGTCACAAGTAAAACGAGCTTCAGTTCTTCCATACTATGCCGACTATGGAGGACCCTCCTGACATTGCATTTCTATGTCAGCCACATCACAATCCCCCTGGCATATGACAGAAAGCGTTTGAACTACAAAGATCACATCGAAGAGGCACGCATACCCCTGAAATGATTCTATCAGGACCATCAGGAAAAGGTGTCTCCAAGGTGACGGCAAGTGAGCTGGGACTTAGCGGACGCGCAGTCCTGCACCAGCACCAGCATTTCCACTAAAGGTGATGTTCTTCCCCAATGAGGACTCTGAACCGTTCTGGTACAAAACAGCACCGAAAGAATTCAATGAAAAATGACTTTCCAAGAAAAAATGCACATAGACATAAAATTATATAAATCTATGACATTTAAAAATGTCCTGAGCCCCACGATGCAGTTTCTGAAAATCTTGGATAGTCAACTATTAAATCTTATTTTATTTTATTTTTAAAAATTATTTTATTGGGGGCTCGTACAATTCTCATCACAATCCATACATACATCCATTGTGTCAAGCACATATGTACCTTCGCCGCCCTTATCACTCTCAAAACATTTGCCCTCCAATAGAACTAAATGAGCTTCTTTATGTTTGGAATCTCTGTGGCACAATTAAGCACTCAACTATAATCAGAAAGGTTCCAGTGCAAATCCACCCATAGGTGCCTTGAAGAAATGACAGATTCTTTACTTCCAAAATGCCCCTGCCATGCAAACCCTGCGGAAGACAGTCCTACTCGGAAACACATGATTGGTTTCAGGTATAAGAAGGTACTGAAAGAAAGATATCAGCTCTTAGTGGCCAAGAGAAATTATTCAGATTCCTAAACAGATCTTCTGTTTTAATTTCTAATTTGACTGTGTGCCTGAGTGGTATTCAACCAGGTAATACATCCCCCACCTCCGTATCCCCCACCCAGCTCCCCACCCAAGATACATTTGGCAGTGTCTGGAGAGATCGTTGTTTACTTGAGGGAGAGGTTGTCCTATTGGCATGTGGTATATATAGGCCTGGGACTCAGTTAAGCTTTCTGTAAGTCAAAGAAAAGTCTCTTCAACCAAGTTCACTGGACAGCCTATCCTGCTTGAGGAATCCTGGTTGACACTGATCGAGGATGAAACAATTTCCTATAGGGAATGGTTATACGCTCTAAAAATGAATTATGCAGAAAAATAAGAAAATCAAACAAGTATTCAGTTTAATTCAGATAATGTTGTGGTTTTTTGTTTTGGAGTGCATAACAAAAATATCAAATAAATTAAATAATCACTATAACAAATAATGCAGTATTTATTTTAGTCTACTTAGATTTAAAACAGATTATTGACATTCCTTCATAAAGGCATGAGGATCTTCTTCATGGAATAAAAACAATCTGACCATTTGGTCCGCCCTTCAGTGTAAGCCTGCAGTAGTTGCTATAGCAAATATCTATGTTTTATGAATACCACCAAGTAACACAAGCAGCAAAAATGAAAGCAGACTTGATTAAATGCAGGCTAAGTGACCTTCAAAATTATGTCACTGCCTCTAGACAGTATTTTCTGTTGTTAAAGACAAATAACTGCTCAGTAAGTACCTAGGACACTTCTGGGAGCTTCTATACAAGGCTAGGAAAGGGTAGCATGATGTGGCTGTCTATCCTGTGCCTAGACGTGCACATGGGCAGTCACAGATGGAGAAATTCATAGCTATTTGTACGAAACATGCAAGATCATTGGTATGTTCTGGGTCCTATTTTTCTATCTGAATAGAGTGACATGTACAGCATCCCAATTAACTTTTCTCCCTGCACATTTGAATGTGTATAGCATCTAACAACAATCCAAAACTCTTACCAAAATCTATGATATAAATGTACTATTGTCTGAATAAATAAAAGAGGGGTAAGGTTAATCTTCCATAACTTCTTAATATTCTTCCTTTACTCAGTGCTTTCCTATGGCTGTTTGTGACAAGCTATTCATCTTTACCTTTTGAAAAACTATATTATAGTTTAAAATTAACTCTTTACACACTAACATTGAAAAGTCACATACGTCTAATGTTCCACATGGAAGAAGCACACCAGCCTGTAAGATGACAAGGCAGCGAAAGGGTCAGGGAT
>NW_022107431.1:97900688-97925037 GCF_000313985.2 Echinops telfairi | reverse complement strand
TTATAAGTGAACATCTGAAAAAATGGTCATAAAAAATCTAATGGGCAAAATATAAATATTATAACAAATTACCTTTATTTTAGCTAGCTCTTTCTTCCTTAACATGTAATAATTTTTAAAATTCTTACTGTTTAGTACTCTTACAAATTCTTCAATGATTTTGTCACAGTTAAATTGCCAAACAATCACTACTTCTATATATAAAAGGATAATGAACTAAGTCTTTCTTGAATCACTGCTGTGTGCTAAGTGTTTTTGAGGGTTTTTTTTAGGGATGAAACTTAATGTTCTCTTGTGCAGTTAGTAATAATTAAATTTAGGAATATGCACAAACAATTTCAACATTGGGAAGTATGCATTATATTTTTTCTTCTATCATGGAATCATAATACACTTACAGGAGTAAAAATTGTCTTTTGATTTTCTAAACAGTTCTCATTTAAGAATGAAAATGTACTTATCCATTAAGGTTTGTACTTAAGTTACTGGTATAAGCTAACATTCCTTGTTCATTAGGGATATTCACATTGTTTAAAAAGGAAATAAAACTTCAGATATTTCACACTTCCTTTCACTCAGATTTCAAGTGTATCGGTGATGATACAATGTGTGGTTCTACAAAGCTTGTCTTTGACATCCAAGGATACATCTGGAGAACGTTTGCCATTTTTTTCTTTCTAATATTCATGCAATGGGAAGTGCTTAATAATTCATATTGAGCAGACTTCATTTATCATGCGTACAAAAATGTCAGAATCTTTTCTTACATAATGCAAATGCTCGGCTAAGTGCTGGTAGAGATCTGTGCATGTATTTGTACTTCTTCTGAATCTTAGGGAGGCTTCCCTCACCCAATGAAAATGCTGCTATGGCATTACTCCATTAACACCACAATCAATACATACTTCAGTGTTTGCATTTTGTTGGTGATGTTTTTAGCTTCTCTTTGTCAGTATTTCCTTTCAGTGTCTGATCTTTAGAAATACCAGGGTGTTTCACAAAGTTTATGGAAAAAACTCATTCTCTCTCAATCCCATGATTCCACAAAGTTTTTAAACGATTCCTCATATTTTCTAAGGCATTTAGAACCTAAAGAAATGTTTCTAGCACAGCACTAGTTGCTACAGCATGAACTACCCAGAGCGTATTAGAAAGACATTTTAATACTGGAATCATTGCCTAAATATGTTTTAAGAACTGCCCATTAAGCAGAGGTGACAAAATAATGTGCAGAGCAACTGACCAGTAGATAAATAATTATCTTCTTTCAGAAAATAACATACCATGCTATGTTGTACAAGATTAAGTGAATGTGTAGCACATAGTATGTAAATGACATATTCATTGCATGCTATAATTTTCAATTACATGCCCTTATCATGCGATAACATATTGGCAGCATTGTCATAGGACTCGCCTCTAGACTCAGAAAAATCAGTTTCATAAACTTCACACAAATAGTGAAGCACTTGATTGCAGTTTCCCCACTGATATGATTTTTTAAGGCAATAACTGTGATAAATCACTTGACAGGTTTCCATCTATTGAAGATAGATGCCTCAAACAATACTTAGCTGATCTATATAAGAACAATAAGTAGAAACTACAAACTGAAGTAGTGAATGATCCTTATTTTACTAAAAATAGTTCATTAAACATTAATAATTGTTTTTTTATTAATTTTTTACAAGACTAACAAATACTGTATGAAATCACAGACGTTTTTGTTAAATAAAATCATGAAAGTGGGAAAGCAGTGTCTCTCGATGTGTCCTCCCTCCTGGTCTATACATTTCTGAAGATGGTATTTCCATCTCTTAACCCGTCCCCCCAAAATGCTGCACTCTTCAATTTATACCATATCAAAAATTTTGGCATTCTCAAGGGACTCAAATAATTTTCCTTTTAATGGTGAAAAAGAAGTCTGAAGGAGCTAGATCAAGGATGGAGGGTGGATGGGGTCAAGTTTCCCAATAAGTTTCTTGTGTGACAGGGTTTGCTACCCTCAAAGAATGAGCAGCTACCTTATCATGATGGCAAATCCTTCCTTGGCACAAATTTCCTGGTTTTGTTTTGTTTTTTAATGCAATTTTCTATTTTCTTAAAATTTCTTTCTAATAAGCCTCCCTGGCTTTCTTTTGTCCTTTAAGAAAGTATATTAAAATTACTTCTTTAGAGTCACACAAAAAAACAGACACCATAACTTTATGAGCTGATCTGGCTGCCTTGACATTAACTGGCCCACTGGGTCCCCTTGGAAGCGGTCTTATTGTGGAGAAGCTCTAATGACTTCAAGGAAATTATATACTTAGAGAACTTGGTCACAGACATCCACTGATGACAGAGACACCTTTGGCATGGAATACATCTACATCTACAGGTACATGAATTGGGAAACTAGTAGCAATACTTTTTACCTTCCCTTGTACTCATTGGGTTATACTGGCCTTCATTACAGTATTTTGAGATTTGACTTGCTAAAAATAGATCAAACTGAAAAATGAGTTCAAATCCCCAGCCCTACCCCCTCTTGTGATTTTTCTTTTAGGAGGCCCCAACCCCTTCATTTATGGCTCAGTGTGATAGTTGATTTTCAGAGATGGTTGGTGACAGCAACGATGAGATGCAAAATGGCTTTCCAATACTGACATCCTCAATTTCTTTATTCCTGTTTCCAGTTCATGAGTCAAATCAAAATCGTGTCCTGGTTTAAAATATGACAATATGCAATCTCAGTGAACTGAACTATTTTCACATTTTTATCAATCATATTCCTGTTTCATCAATAGCTGAATTCATTCATAGAAAATCAAGAATTAAATGATTTAGGATTGCATAGGTTGCAAACAAAACAGTGTACAGAGTTGACTGACGGAGAGTGCATTAGCCACTCTTAATTTTCACCATTATCTGTGCATCCTAGAAGTGCATTCTGGGTGCAGAATCTTGTTTATTTACCATCCAAAAATTTTTTACTCAAATTTTTCACTGTGATGCTGGCAACCACTTGACTCTCTTTCAACACAAAAATTTTCATTACGAGAAGAAAGATGATCGCATAAAACCAAGTCTGTATTTCTGCTAGATATGGAGTCTGGAGATAGGACATTTTTTTATTCAGAAATATTTTCACTTTTTACACCATCACCATGATAGTTAGGTTTTCTGTCATGTTGTCTGGGTCAGGATCTATAGTAATGTGGCAGTTAAGGTCTACTATGCATAAAATACATTACATCACACCATGTGATCGACTCTGTAATGAGATCCTGTGAGCGAGCAGTCTATCAGTTGTAATAAAATTAGGGGTGGAGTGCAACCCCCTAACTCAAGTCACAGACGATGCAACTGAAGGATATTGCCTGATAGCCATGGGCTACTTCATATGTAAGTGGTTGCTGTGGGGTAGCTAGCTTGCTTCTTGTTGGGTCTAAACCCTATACCTGGCTTGTAGATATCCAGTTCTTTGAACTGAAGACAACAGTCACCATATTGCCTGCTGACCCTGACAGCTAACAGATGCCAACCATCTGACCTGCTATCTCACCTGTCATCTGACCTGCCGACCTTGGATTCATCTGCTTCAGCATCCATCAGCTTCCGGGCTTCCGGCTTTATTTTTCTATTTCCGGGTTGGTCTTCTTCCTTCCTGGTTTGTCCACTCCCCAGTGACTTGAGTCAGGAAAAGCTTCCAGGTTAACACCTCACCCAGGGATTTGAATCAGACTGGACTTATCTGCTTCTACAATTGTATGAGCCGGTTTTGTACTATAATTTTCTTTCTTCATTGGTTTTGCCTCTCCAGAGAACTCAATCATCATTATTCTGTTTACTGTAAAGGAGCTCAGAAAGCCTTGGCATAAAGAGATCCTGCTGCTAAATATGGAGGCCAGACTCCATTATACTCTGTTCTGTGTGCTACTTATTTTGAACTGACTTTCAAAGCCAGTCAGGAAGCTTCTGTCACCTTTGCGTAATCTATACGCCAGAAATTATCTCCAGTATTTTTACAGTATTAGCCTTCTTTTAGTGATAACACAACGAGATTGAATAACTTGTCTTCCCTCATACACCAATAATAAGAAGAAAACAAGATTTTTGGAATCTGAAAACTCAAAGTTCCATAGTCTTTAGAAATTGAAAGGACCCTCAGTGGAGTAGTAGATTATGCATTGGGTTGCTAATCACAGTCAAGAGTTGAAACCCACCAGCTACTCCACAGGAGCAAGTTGAGGCTTTCTGCCTCTGTAAAGCTTTACAGCCTCAGAAGCTCTGTATGGGGTCATTATGAGTTGTGACAGATTTGATGTCAGTGAATTATTGCAGCATGAAAGTTGCTCACACAATTGTAAAAGTGGGTAAATACAATCTAGCTCAAATTCATAGATCAGATGTTAATCTAGAGCAGCGGTTCCCAATCTGTGGGTCATGACCCCTTCGGGGGTCGAAAGACCCTTTCACAGGGGTCGCCCAATTCATAACAGTAGCAAAATCACTGTTATGAAGTAGCAACGAAAATAATTTTATGGTTGGGGGTCACCACAACATGAGGAACTGTATGAAAGGGTCATGGCTTTAGGAAGGTTGAGAACCACTGATCTAGCGGCTTCTCTTGATTCACATTGCTCAGGGGTCAAGCTTTTGAGACATAACATCAATCCTGTCTCTCACAACAATTTAAAAATTATTTGAGAGCCATAATTACATTCTTACAAACAAATGAAATCATTGTCTGAATAATATCCTTTAAAAATCCTCAATTTTACTCCAGATCCACATGTACGTACCAAAGTACAGCATATGCCTCAGAGCCCTGACACAGCTATTGTGGCTGACAAACCAGGAAGAAGAACGTTGCAGTAGGAAGACCATGGCTAGTGGATGCAGTGATAGATGGATCCAAGGTCCGTAAGCCAAGCTTGTTGTAGAATAAAATGAATCCAAGATTGGCAGGGCAGCTGGTAGGCTGTTTTAAGGTCCAGGTTGGGAGGTAAAATGATGGGTTTTGATTCGAGTCCAAAGAACCAGAGCTCAATAAGCCAGATGCAGGGGCTGAATCCAACAAGAAGCAAATACTCTCCACAGCGTCTACTTCTCTAGAAATTGGGCCACACCTCCAAGGACACTTCTTCCAGGCTGTGACCTGACTAAGGGGATTATGCCCTACCTGAACCCTCATACAACTGCTTGGTTGCTCACATCAGATCTCAGCATGAAGCTGATTACATTATATTAGATTAGATTCTAAGAGATTACTAGCTCTAACCACAGACAATCCTGATGCAGCCAAGTTGACACAAAACTTAACTCTCACAAATGGCCTGGTATGTTTTGTCTAAATAGAAGAAAGCCACCACCCAGTAAGCACCAATGTTATTTCTGGACCAAGCATTTCTATATAGAAATTGGCTTAATCTTCCTAACAAACATCTGTTAATGGGGAACATAACATGGGAGAGAAACTAATGCTCAATAAGGTTGAGATAACACAATTGACAAATGGCAAAGTTGAATTTAGCCAAGGATGGTGTATGTCCGAGTTCCAATTCTAAATTTACTAGTTTTTGTTATGCATGTTCTGTTTCTAAACAAATTAGTAATAACAAAGATACTGTGAGAATTCCCTTCTCAAAGGACTCCAAGCTTGAACTTTCCACTATTCAAACCATGAAATTAAAAAACAATCTCCTTTATATTAGTAACTTTGCTCAATAATCAAACCAAGAAAATCCAACTTAAAAAACCTGTATGGGCTGAGTGAATGATGAGTCATGTCGAGCAGAGGACAAAATAGAGGGACACTTCAGTCTAAGTGCCACTCTTGCTCAGACAATATAAAGTGCTTGTGTTAGTGCCTTAAAATGTTCATCATTGTGCTCTTTGTTTGCACTTTACTTGCATAAAATAGCATAACCATGTCTCCAAATAAATTTTGGGATTCTAGTAAAGATAAGAGGAAAATTGTGAGAACTATCATATTGTTAAAAAAAGAAATCATTGTGAAATTTGAATAATATTGCCACTTGTCTGATTAGGCTAAATCTACACTATCAACATTTTTGAAAAAATAAAATATGATTAAAGTGGCAAAGGTAATGGAAGGCATGAAATCATCAACCATGACATAAAGAACCCAGACCATCAAATAGGTTGAAAAGCTACTGTTAATTTGGGTAAATCAGAACCAATCCACTGGCAATGCCACATCCAAGACAGTGATATGCAGGAAGACTCATAGCCTCCGTAGTGATTTAAAGTTCCGGAAAAAAATAATTTCTAAGTATAATGTTGGGGCTTCACAACCAATTATTTGGTTTTCCATTATTTCTTATAGGAAAAATATGTTCAGTTCTCAAAATTTTTGGTGTTCAAACATGAAGTTGGAATGAATTGAGTTTGACAACTGAAGTATCACAGTATAGGCACACAAAAAAACCATTTTGAGGAGAATTTTCTCTTATTTTTAGTTTTTTTGTTTTCATTCAAAATGGAAGAGATTTTGTACATTATTTTATAATTTTTCAATCTTTAGTGTAGAGCTTAAATTCTGAGCACTAAGTTTTTGGACAGCTACAATGTACAATACACCACTTGCCTATGGTGGACCACATACGTACAACAATGGGCTCAAGCAGAAACAATTAGAAGGATGGCACAGTCCAGGGCAGTGTTTCATTCTGTTGAGCACAAGGTCGTTATGGGTAGGAATTGACCCGATGGCATACTGTGGTGGCTTATGTGTTGCTGTGATGCTGGAAGTCATGTATGGTATGTCAAATGCCAGTAGGGACACGCACAGCAGACAGGCTGCAGCCGTGCTTCCAGAGTAAAAACAGACAAGGAAGAAGGACTCAACTCTGCAATTTGGAAGAAGGAGCCACTGAAAGCCTAATGCACAGCTCTGAAACATTGCCATATACTGAAGGCCAATGGATGGAAGCAGAACACTGTTGGAGCTAGTGCTGGAGGATAGAACCCTGAGGTCAGAGGGCACTTGGAAGGTGACTGAGGAGGAGGTGCTTTTTCCAATGGGGAGCCAACCATGGTGGCGTGAATGGAGGAAAGCCTGGAAGAGGAGAAACTTCAGGGTCTTCATTTGCTTATGGGGCAAGATTCAAGGTAAGGAGAAGCAGCTACGAAATCTTGCTAATGATTTGAATTTGGAATGTGTGAAGTATGCATCTAGAAAAATTAGAAATGGTCAAAAATGAGTGGAATGCATGAAGATCCATGTCCTGGGCATTCGTGAGCTGAAATGGACTGGTATTGTTCATTTTGAATCAGAAAATCATGATTTACTATACTAGGACTAACACAATAAAGAGGAATGGAGTGGCATTCATTGTCAAAAAAAAAAAAAAAGACATTGCAAAATCATTGCAAAAAAAAAAAAAGACATTGCAGAGCAAAAAGATAGCATTTTAGCTATCTGCTTTCAAGGGAACCCAATCAATACAATTATTATTCAAATTTATGCACCAAACACCAAAGCTAGGAGTGAAGAAACTGAAGAATTCTATCAATGTCTTCAGCCTGAAATTGATCAAACATGTGATCGAGATGCATTGAAATTTATTGGAGATTGGGATATGAAAATTGGAAGAACAGAAGAAGGAGCAGTAATTGTAACATACGGACATGGTGATAGAAATGAAGCTGGAGATGGCATACAGAAATTTACAGTACAACCACCGTTCATAGCAAATACGTTTTTTCAACAACACAAAATGTAACTATACACAAGACCTTTTCCAGATGGATTACACAGAAATCAAACTGATTATATCTGTGGGATGAGAGCCTAGTGAAGCTCCATATCTAAAACCAGGCCCGTGTCTGACTGTGGAAAATACCACCAATTTTCCATATGTAAGTTCAGGACAAAGCCAAAGAAAATGAAACCAAGTCCATGAGAGCAAAAAGATGACGTGTGTTCTTTCCCACCCTAATTCCTAGAACATCTCAAGAACATATTTGATATATTTAACATTAATGACAGAAGATTCAACAAGCTATGTGAAGACATCATTCATGAAGAAAGAAACAACTTAAAAGGACAGGAAATAACGAACAGGTAACAGCGGATGTCAGAAGAGCTATGGCAAGGCATTTGACTGCAGATCATATCAAACTATGGATAACCTTGAGGAGAATAGGAATTCCAGAACACCTCATTGTGCTCCTGCAGAACTTGTATGTGCATCAAGAGACAGGTGTGCAAACAGAACAAAGGCATACTGCATGGTTCAAAATCAGGAAAGGTCTATGTCAGGGTTGCATCATCTCACCATCTCTGTTTAGTCTGGGTTGACTAGAGAAATAAATCCAGGACACTCCTATGTGTATAAGAAGAGTTGTACATAAAAAAAGTAATTGCATATTGAGAAAACGTCCCAGCTCAGTCCAGATTAAGTCCATAAATCTGATATTACCCCATATGTTGATTCTAGTCCATAAATTCCTCTTTAGACTCATGCAGCCATACAATGATGCTGACTGCAGGAAGATCACAGCCCAGTGGGTAGAAAGTCTTGTGGATCAAGTGGTGGTAGAAGCATCTCAGTGCTGGCATGGGTCTCCACGTGGCTCCTCCAGCTCCAAGGCTCTGGCTGCCATCAGCCTGTCTCCATGTGGCTTGTCAATAGGAATGTCTCCCAGAAAGTATGTGTATATCCCACCTGCAGCAAGCTATTTATATTCTTAGCATCTCCAAATGAGGTCATCAAGCTGTGACCTGATTGACAGGCTAGACTCCACACCTCCACAAGTTGACACTAGATTATGTAACTACCACAGACCACCACCCCTTGTCAGCTTGAGACTTACACAACTCTTTAGCCATACATAATTTTTAACAAAACAATAATAAAATCATATCAGTACCTAACAGGATGAAAGCAAAAAGCATACAATTTAATATGTGCCAAAGCCTCATTTAAGCATACTATTCTAGAAGTGACCAAAGCAAAAATATTCTATACTTATGTGAACACATATACCTTAATCCTATAATCCTATGAATATTTTCCAGCACCTATGAAAGTTTGTAAGCCAACTGCTTCATGCCTTTATCTTCCCCATTTTGGGTACCCAATTTCTATACTGCCCACTTACATCAACCCAGTGCTCTGAGGAGACAATCATATTCTTTGGCACGAAGAATCTTCATTCCAGTTGGAACCTTGTGAAGTCCACATCCATAAGCAAAATCAAATCAGGACAGGCCATCCATAAAGTCAGTAGCAATATGCATCAGCTCACCAGCTCAAATATCATCTCTTCATCTGATCAAGTTCTGGCCAACTCAATGTGGGCTGCCTCACTTAGCCTCCCCAGAGTGCCCATTGGCTGCTCTTGCCTTTAGACCATGGGGCCCATCACAAATTCTCAACACACCTGGCCCCCTTGGGCTAGGTCCTCAACTTCAGCCCAGTCAACTCGCCTAGTTCTTCTTCTAGTTCCTATAAACCAGGTTCTAGTTCCTGTAAACCAGTCTTCTCCTCTAGTTGCTGTAAGCTAGGTTCACGTGTCAGTGGCCAGACTCAACCCATTTTTTTATGGCTGCATTTCTCCCACTTCCACTCAACAAGTGGATCCAGGTGGTCGGTCACCTAGCAAACATTGCAGCCTGCCTACAGGCTTCCTTTACGTTCACTCCTAGAGAGAAGTTCACTTCATGGTTCCAGATTTTTTTCCCCAACCTCAAGCACAAACCACTAGTTCAAAATTCAAAGGAGTTCCTCTCCCCCACCCCTCATCTGTCAACAGACCCCTAGGCAAGCCCTTTAGAATGCAAATGTCCTAAGTACTCCAAATAACTGGGTGGGGCTTATCTTTTCGGAGCCTTCTTTGCAGGCTTGTTCTAACCTATTTAAAGATTCAAATTTTAATGGCTGAAAGCAAGGCTTACAAACTCTCTAGTTTCATACTTCTCAATAATCATTTCTATCAATCATTATATCATCAATAATAAGCAGAAGAAATCAGTATAAATAAAGTAGAATCAGATACTAATCTCAATTATTAAAACAGTCACGTTCAATCATTATTTAGCTTATCTTAATCCTTATCTAAACTATTCCATTGATATAAAATATGGGATAGGCCTCTGACAGCACCAAGCCAGAGCCAGGCTTGCCATCTGCCATTTTGACCTTCTGTCAGTCATTTTCACTAAGCTCTCTGAGAAATTAGGGGTAATTTTAGCCCATGACCTCAAAATATACATTAACAACATTCATTTTCCTCATTTCACACGGGAATAACCAAAGACAATTTCTAGGAACCAAAACTTTTAATTCCCATATTCATTCCAGAAAACAACACGGTGAACTGCATGGCCATATCTGACCTCTGGCTAGCCAAAGAAGAAAAACTGCCATGTGGCAGAGGTCAAACAAGCATCCACTCTCCAACTTCTTGATTTGTTTCTCTAGTACCCCACTAGTACCCCACATCCAAGGAATCATGTTGACAAAAAAAAAAAATCAAGGACACTCATATGTGTATGAGAGAATTTTATATATAAAAGCAATTGTATATTGAGAAAACATTCCAGCCCACTCCATACCAAATCCGTAAGTCCAATATTATCCCATATATTGATACTAGTCCATAAATTCCTCTTTAGAATCACACAGCAATGCAATGATGTTGAAAGCAGGAAGATCGCAGCACAGTGGGTGGACAGTCTTTTGGATCCAGTGGTGGTAGAAGCATCTCAGCGCTGGCAAGGGTCTCCATGTGGCTCCTCCAGCTCCTCCATCAATCTGTCTCCATGTGGCTTGTCAACAGGAATATCTCCCAGGGAATGTGTGTGTATCCCATCTACAGTGAGCTATTTATCTCCTTAGCATCTCCAAATGTGGTTATCAAGCTGCGACTTGATTGACAGGCTAGACTCTACCCCTCCACAAGTTGACACCAGACTCTGTAATGACAACACCACCTTACTTCAATCTGTATGCTAAAAAAATCATCAATGAAACTGGATTATATGACAAAGAATGTGGCATCAGTATTGGAGGAAGTTTAACAACGTGTGATATTCGGATGACACAAACCTTCCTTGCTAAAAGTGAAGACTCGATGCATTTTCTGAGGAAGATCAAAGATTGCAGTCTTCAGTATGGATTATTACTCAATATAAAGAAAACTTGAATCCTCACAACTGAACCAATAGGTAACATTAGGATAAATGGAGAAAAGGTTGAAGTTGTCAAGGATTTTGTTTTGCTTGGATCCAAAATCAATGCTCATGGAAACAGCAGTCAAGGGATCAAAAGATGAGTTGCATTAGGTAAATCTGATACACACGACCTCTTTAAAGTATTGAAAAACAGTGTTGTTACTTTGAGGACTAACAAGTGCCTGAACCAGGCCATGGCATTTTCCATTGCCCCATATGCATAGGAAAGTTGGACACTGAATAAGGAAGAGAGAAGAAGAATCGATGCATTTGAAATGTGGTGCTGAATTCTGAAAGCGCCATGGACTGCCAAACGAATACACAAGTCTGTCTTGGAAGAGGTATAGGCAGAATGCTCCATGGAGGCAAGGCTGGCAAGGCTTCATCGTCCTTACTCTGGACATTCTGTCACGAGAAACCAGTTCCTGGAGAAAGACATCATGCTCAGTAAAGTGAACGGACATCGAAAAAGAGTAAGGTACCAGAAGAGGTAGATTGTCACAGTGACTGCAACAGTGGGCTCAGGCACAGGTACAATGTGAGGATGGACCAGAACCGGGCAGTGTTCCATTCTGCTGTAAGTAGAGGATCGCTATGAGTCAAAAATGACTCAATAGTACCATATAACCCAACCAATGTACAGAGGAACCCATCCATCCATTTTGAGTCTCCCCATGGATTCAGCTTCCATTGAATTCTTCCTGATCATCAATTGGCAAAGTGAGTAGCCTTGCCTTCAAGCAGAGCACCTGAGAAAGTGGTTTACCATCACTTCCCTAGCTATTCCACTGAGGGGTGGCCTGGTTCTTCAGGACTTTCCTGGATGTGCCCTTAATAGAAATTGGGGTACTAGGGTTTCCCAGTCATGGATCATATCCTGAACACCTTGGTGGGAGGGCTCTGAACCGAACTGATATGCCCTTCTATCATGTTTAGTGTAAGTGTTCAAATCATAGACCCATTTCTGTTCTCGTGGTCCTGCTTGAAACTGTGATTTACTGATTTGCTTCCAAACATGCATTTGTGACAGTTTACCTTTCAATCCCATCTCCCATTTTAGCAGTCAGTTCCCTGTCAATCCCTGGATGCCATTATGTTGTGCCCACGGTCTTCCTAATCAGGATGAATTGCCTTAGCCCAGCTTTGTCTTTCTTAAGACTTACTTAATATTCTCTATAAATCATATTTGAAATTTGGGATATCTTTTGCCCCTTTCAACATTGTAAATTATTTTTTAAATAACTTGTCTACATGCTTTGGTTTTAAGTCAGTTTTGTTATTATTTCTAATTTTCTCTTCGAAAGTTATACTAATTTTTCTTGCTTGTGTTGGTATTTTAAGAAGAAATGGGAAGACTTGAAAACCTTTTGCGAAGAGAGGTTGTACTTATAATATTTTTAAGAGAAATAATAACCATTAATTTAAAAGCTGTATCTATGTGATAAAAGTTCTTCAAAGTCCCAAGTGCCTAAATGTTATAGCTATATAACTCCCAGTAACTTCCCCAAAAAGGAAAATTCTCATGTCATGCATTACTCATCAAAGCAGAACATCTATATTTAACATTGCCATATCCAGCCATTTAAATGTACATATTCACTCTCCTAGGAAAGTCAGGGGAACCATGGCAGGTGCTCTAGTTAGTAATGGTGGTAGTTGGTCAGGGAGGGAGAAAGTGGGGAGCAAGGCAAGAGGGAAACCTGTGTCCTTTAGATAGACCTTTGTACTTAGAATTAAATTTCTACAGTTCTAGTCTACTTTAATGCTTCGGATTAGAATTTGGACAATGATATTCTGAATGACTATGTGAAACATATAATCATACAGTTTCCTTTCAAAATCTGAATATGAGTTACTCAAATAGTGCTATTACCATAACTGTCACAGCTACAGAACTGGGTGAAATTCTTGTAACCGCTACTGCATGAAGATGATGATCATAATAGCAAACATAATACCTATCTCGTGATAGTGTCGTGATGATTCAGTGGAGGGAGGGGGGCTAGTTACAATGTTTGATACAAAGCAAACTCACGGCCATCGAGATGATTCTGACACACAGCGATCGTAAGGGTTTTGAAGACTGGCTCTCGGGGGAGTAGAAAGCCTCCTCTTTCTCAAAGTGGCTGGTAGTTTTGAGCTGCTAACCTTGTAGTGCTCATTTCTGCTTCTACCTCCATCCCCTTTAAAATAAGGCAGTTGCTTTCCCCACAATGTGGCCATTCAAAGTACCGTATTTACACATGGAGGCAATGAGAGACTTGAAAGTTTGTTCTGTTGCGTAAAATGAACACCGACTGAGACACTGACACTATGCATTTAACTTGAAATACCTAAGTAAGACATGAAAATGAAGTAACTTAACGGAAGTAGGAGTCATTGACGCATTCCCAACCTAAGTTTGGGAAAGTCAACCGTTCCAGTTATATGGGTAGGACACAAGATATTGCTGAGCATTTATCATTAATAATTTAAATTGCTTTCACTAAAAAAAATACTTAAGAAATATTTGGGGAATAAAATATGAGGAAGGAGTTTCTCATGCAATAAAAAGCTTCTGGATCGCTGTCAAAGGACATTGTCTCAAAACACAGTGTGAATTCAATATTATGGATGGAAAGTTCACCTTTCGCCTTTGATAAAATAATTACTTGTGCTTATGAAGGGAACCTTGGCTGTCCAGTAGTTAAGATGCTTGGCTGCTAACCAAAAGTTGATGGTTCCAAATCATCAGCGGCTCCAAGAAAGAAAGATCTGGCAATCTGCTTCCAGAAAGACTCCAGCCTGGATAAGCCAGCCGATACGGTGGTTCGATGCTCTTCCACCGGGTCTCCCTGAGCTGCAATGAGTCTGAACCAACATGGTGGTGAGTGGTTGGTCTGGTTTAGGGTTTACAAAAGATTCAATACTCACATGTGATTTAAATGTGCTGGAAGAAGGCATTCACGTGGATGCTAAGCTAGTTGTGTTATTTGCCATATGCTGGCAATTGTTTCTTGCTTTTGTAGATTTGTTTTTCCTTTTTCATTTCTGCTTCTTTTTAAGCAGAAGACAAAGCCATTATTTGGAAGTGATGTAAAGAAATGATTGAATCTAAGGGCCATGCTTTGCTGATTCAGATGCAGAAGTAGCTGTTAGTTTGGGGTAAGAGTGAGGAGTTGAAGCATCTGGGAGAAAGCATTTAAGGGGAACATTTAACAGCTGCTGAAGCTGGCATATGAATACCATGTAAACAAGCAAGGAAAACACAACCTTTTGTACCTTCAAAGGCACATTTTCTCATCTGCACAGTTTTTTACATATTTCATATTAGGGAATGCTTTCCTGTGGCTCCTTATTTCTCAATGTGTGGTTGGTCCATGGACACACTGACATCACCTGAGAACTTGTTAAGGTAGAATCTCATCCTCCACTCTTGAACTACTGAATCCATGTCTGCATTTTAACCAACTCACTATTACATTTTGAGAAGTACCACTGCAACATGGTAATAATAGTAAAAATGCAAATGTATTTTGTTTTCTGTTTAATTCAATGACCCCTTTTACACCCTCCTGTTCTGCATGTGCCAAGTATACTAAAGCTTTAGATGTGCATTCCCAGTGAGCTCACACATTAGAATTATGTAGATAAAATAATTTAGTCTGAAACAGAGGTCTGAGCAAATTTTTGTTTTATTTGTTTGTAAAACTCCCTTGGTGAATCTAATCTGTAGGCAAAGTTGAAAACAATTGGATCATCCCATTTATTTTATACCTGAAAACACAGTATTGTGTGTTCTTTTACCGTGTTACAGGGGGATGTGCAAGTGTTTGCCAAAGTTGGCTTTACACTGCGGCTTTTGAACTTCATTGTCTTACTCTTACGTTTTATAATGCAATGTTTGGACCTCATGGGGTAGCTGGTCCCCAGCTCCTCTCTGTATGATTGCTCCCACATCATTACTCTGTGGAAAAGCCTAGAGGGTCAGGTTAAAACGAGAGAGAGAAAGGAGGAGAGCGGACTCAAGGGCATGAAGGTCAGGCAAGACGGGGATGGAAAGATGCAGGGTCATTTAGCTGTCAAAGTATTGTTGAGAGGCACAGTGGAATCAGGTTTTCATCCTGGTGACCTCATGTGATACACAGTTTTCCAGACGCAGTCCTTACAGGAGCAGATTTCCAAGCTCTTCTTCTGAGCAAAGGCGCCAAGAAGAACAGTCAAGCTCAATGCTACTGGGTTGATTCTGACTCATAGCAACCGGGAGGGCAGAGTAGAACTAGTTACCTTTGTGGGTTTTCTGAGACTGGGACTTTCATGGGAGTAGAATGGCCCATCTTTTTCTTGAGGACCACTTGGTGGTTTCGAATGGCTGCCCTTGTGGTCAGCACTACACCAGCAGAGGTTCAAAACCCATCAACTTTTAGATGAGCAGGCAAGTGCTTAACCAGTGCACCACCAGAACTCCTGCCATAAAACTGATTCCCCAGACAAATATTTCAGTGCAGCGCTGAACTCGCTCATGTTACTTAGAAACAAGGTAATGTTGATGAATGACAGAGGCAGTCAAAAGCCTGTACACATCCTCACACCCAGATTAGCAAATGGACCTAGATGATCCGAGCATGTGTGCTTAACAAAAAGCACATTTGATATAGCTCCGCCTTGACTAAGCAATCCACTCGTTATGGGCTGCTCTAGCACGGCTTTCCCAAGTGTGCACACGGTGTGCACATTGGTGTGAGCAGGAGGTCGCTTGGAATCTGTTTCTCCCCATGCAGGGCGGCCAATGAGAGGCTGACATGGGGAAGGTTCCAACAGAGTCACAGAGGATGTGAGTCATGTCGTCATGTTCATTTCGGCAAGCCAGGAGTGGATTTTTAAAAGCATTTACCATAAATGGATCCCGACATCACCATCTGTTCATGTTGGGGACAGGAGATAATATACGGCCATTCTTTATTTTATAAAGATTTCCAGGGAGTAACTTTGAAAAAGAGTGCTTCTATCTTCTGAAATGTGTACACATAAGTCAAAAGGAATGGGAATTTGGTTTTTGTGGTTGGTGGCGGTGGCGGTGGCGATGGTGGGTTTTTTTTTTTTCCCAAAAAACTATCCTTGAAATAGTGCTAAGCCACTCTATTTGTCAGTTGGCCCAACTCCAGGGACCAACTTTCAAGCAGCACTGACAATCCAAGTGTACAGCTGAGCTGCAGATGTTGACTTTGAAAGCCGAATTGAACTGACAGACATGTGAAATGGCACATAGGAAACTCCCCACGAGGGTCAAAGAAAATCCTGGGGAGCCATAGTTAGGAAATGGCAATGACTTAACCTCGTCTGTTTTTCCATTTTATATGATCTAGTTTCTGATACAGAAACTTAGCTTCAAGATCCTAAAGATTAGGCTCACATTTATAAATGCCTCTTTTTAATGCAAATGCCAAAATTAGAGACATGGAAATCTGCCTTCCCAGAAAAGCTGACATATGAGTACACCTTATTTCTGTGGAAAAGCAACCTTTCTTTAAATGGTAAATGACAAGCTGTAAGTGCCTTGCAGCTCCAGATGCATCACCCTTAAACTGGTGAAAAATTTTAAAAATAAAAACACAGTTGTAACAAACCATCATAGTTGTGGAAAATAAATAAATGTAAGTACATATTAGGGGGCCTTAAAATGTTCATGAAAACTTCCAGTATCTTTTCATTCCATTTCTATGAACTTTTTGAAGCCTCTTCGTAATTACTATCATTCTCATAAAAGCTCTCACTGCCACTGAGTCAGTTTCAACACATGGTGACCCTATCGGATAGGTTTTCCAAGAAGACTGTAAATCTTTATAGGAGTAGAAAATCTCAACTGTCTCAGGTAGCTGGTGGTTTCAAACAGCCAACCTTGTGGTTAGCAGCCCCACACGTAATCCACTATGCCATTAACTCATGGAGACAACACATCTGCAGAATAGAACTGTTCCCCATGGTTTTGAAAAGGCAGTCAGTCCTGTCCCTCAGGCGCTTCTCAATGGGTTCAAACCACTAACTTTATGGCTAATCGTTGAGGGCTTCATCATTTTAGGGCTACAGTACCAGGAACTCTTAAGTTAATAATTAGCTCCCTTAATTTTTAATATAAATTATTTTCATTTTAACCTTTCATTTTACCTCATGCTACATTAATCAAAATCACAATGTTTTAAAATATTAAGGTTTTAGCATTCTTCCAGGACTAGAGATGAATAAGAAAATGAACTGAATTTGCATATATGAAGAAAATGTTAATGGATTTTCTGCTTGCATTTGTAGTTTTGAAAAATCTGCTGTTTTAAGGCTGTGAGCAACCTTCCTCTCCTTCCCTCGGGTTCATGGATCATCGCTTTCACTGAGTTTAGAGAAGGTGAGACTACTTGCAGAGTCCGTGTTGACTGGTGTCTGCATCTACTAAAAAATTCAGAGGACTCTGCCCCCTGGTGGAAGGTTGAAGAATGGGTTTTGATGAAAGGTGCAGAAGCGTCAGGCCTTCCCTATCGGTTTCTTCCCTCCAGAAAACTAGCGCGTCACCGTTGAAAGTTTGTGCCTTCACTAATTATGTATTTACACTAACATTTTCCTTTTATATAATGTACAAATCCTGGGCCATCTACTCAACTCACCACAGGTAAAAAAGCATCATTTTAGAAAAACACATCATTCTTCTATGGCCATCATTACTTTACGTAGGTAAGGGGGCAAATGGAAATGGGATGCTGAGGAAAGAGGTCATGAGACAGGAAACACTGCACAGTGGAAGACAGCCATTCTTCTGTAAACATGGAGGAGAATTCAGACGTGAATAAGAGCGTGCCACATACGCTCACTATGAGTCGGAATCTATTGGATGGCAAGTTTTGGGGTGTGGGATTTATTTGTCTTTTAATAGCATTACTGAAGGACCTTATAGGTTAGGTTTCAGTTTGCTAATAAAAGGGTGGGCAGTTCAAACACACCAGGTGCTCCTTGGGAAAAAGATGAGGCTGTTGGCTCCCTTAAATCATTGACTGTAAAATTATGAGTCAGCATAGCTTACTGAGGAACTCTGGTCGCACAATGCTTAGGCACTCAGCTGCTAACCGAAAGGTCCGCTGTTCGATGCCATCAGCTGCTCTGTAAAGAGTCCTGAAGCAGGCCGGTATAGCTATGGCTAATGAAGTAGCACTGCCCCCAGAGGTTCCCCGAAGCTGGACTCTTCCCAGAAGCCAACTGCCACATCCTTCTGCCGTGGAGCAGTCGGTTTACATCCCTTTGGTTAGCAATGGAGGGGTAAGCACTGTGCCACGAGGGTCCTTTTGGAAACCCTTGGGGGAGGGGGGTGTCCATTCTGTCCTATAGGGAGGATACTGTGCATTGGAATTGGCTGGAAGGCAATAGACCTGGTTTGGGTTACAAAGTACTGGGTGCAAATTGTCAATGCACTTGACTGCTAAGTGAAAAGTTGGAGGTTTGAGCCTAACCAGAGCACTGTGGAAGGCTGGCCTAGCAACCTGCTTCAAAAATATTAGCTCCACTGAAAATCCTGCAGAGCTCAGTTCTACTCTGACACACTGGTGGTCACAAGAGTCAGCCTCGAGTAGATGGGGAAAAGGTAAGTGGTTTGTGGGGAACTAAATATATGGCGATTTTCTTTAAGTCCTTAGAGCTATTAACAACAACAGTAAGTATCTCTCCCGCTGTCTTTTGGCCTTTAGGACTAGAGTCACCTGCCCAGGAGAGTACGTGTGAACACCTGAAGGTCTCAGTTCCTTTTTGTCAAGTTTCTACCATCAGGCTAGTTTGGTCCAAACGCTCTCAAGTGGCCCACAGTTGATGCTTGCCACAGACTCCCTGTGTACTGAGGAGACAGTAGGAATCAATACCGAAGTGAAACTACTATGTGTTGAGTGCTTTCACAGGTGCAGGTTCTAACCCTTTGCAGTAAGTGTACTAAGGTGCACTTGGGAGGAAGAATCACACAGCCATCACATGTGCTATATGCAATTAAAACCTAGGACTCTGATACCAGACACCATCTTGGAGTGCCTGGTGTTCAAATTAGTCAGTCTCCTCTTCTCAGGTCTCCCCCAAATGTGTGCTTAACCCAGCTCCTTTTCCTTTTTGCTTTATTTTAAGCACCAATGGTACCTTGGAATCTTATGGCCATCACAGAGCCTACATATTCCAGGAATGCCCATTCAGAGAATCTTGAGATTGTGTGCCTAAAGTGACCATCTTTGAAAAAATGTGTCTTTCTAAATGCTTCCTACAGCTGTAAATGAAATACTCTAAATCATGTCAGTATGTGCCAGTCTTCTACAATATAATTTGTCATCAGATTCCTATGCTGACTCAACCTTCTGAACACACAACCCAGGTCCGCTCAATGAACCTTTTCATACTAATAGGATTAGAACCCATGCTTTTTAGAACACAAAAGACTTTATTTCATTATCTCTTAAATTTCATTTCCTATTACACAGTTGTTGGAAGGTGAAATACCAAAGGCAATTTTCAGTCACAGCAACGCCATCAAATACACATAATCTGAGATTTCAATACTTGAGTAAATTATAGTTCTTTTAGGGTTTCCTGATTAAAGAGAAAATTAAGGTCACAAAGGAGAAGTGAAGAATACTTTTCTGTAGGAAATTTGTTGAACTCAGTTACCATCCACCCATGGTGCAGTGTCCATTTTTCATAAAGGAAACTCTAAAATCCCTAGAAATGCAAGACAGTAGTGGTATCTCTGGATGAGTATACATTCATATATTTGTGTGATAATCTGTGCAATTAAGCACTGTGGAAAACTATCTTCATCACAGCCAATGAAACTAACTTTTCATTTCTGTCAAAGTTAATCATTTCCATCTTCCATTTTATGATCTGCAAAACAGCCAAGTGTCTAGTTTATAAAACAAACTATGCTATAGGTAGCTGTAACTGAAAAGGAGTTTAACAGTCTTAACTACATACTCCTGGGATGAATAATATACTTTGCATAATCATGTGCAATGCTGGAGGATGATTCTTGAGCTCTTAAAACTACAAGGTTTGCAAGCTTCTATTTCACACAATATGCTCCAAACTCTGATCAAGTCAGCCAAATATTCAAGCAAAAATTGGTATGGGTAATCTACAAAATGGCAAAGATCCTCTGGGACTAAAGTGTGCTTTACTAATATGAGGGAGGACACGGTCATTCCAGGTGCCCTGTAAGGAAAATATTCGTCATTGTTTCCATGTTTCCCCTCTCAGGCTCCTAGATATTGACTAAATTGCCTTGTAGACCCAAAGAAAACACAAATTGCATAAACAGAAGACAAACATATTAAAACACAACAAACACCGGGCTTTATGCACATTCCTACCAGTAGCAAGCTAGATTTCTCCATAGGAGAAATATCACAAGCAATGAATGAGTGCAGAAACTTGGGGGTCCAGGTGAAATACAGGATTAGCTAATGCTGAAAAGTTTATCTTATTCCAGTAGCAGGTATAAATGGTGATCAAAATTCCCTTTTGGTCCTTTGCTCACATTTGCACTTTTGAAAAGTATATTTTTAAGTCATTTCCCCAGAGCAGAACTCTGCCCAAGTAGGCAGGCTGTGTACTTTAGCTGAATACATCCATTGTCTGACAATTTGGACTGGGGAGATTCAAGCAGAGAAAGACTCCATTTTACAAAGACAACTTGCTTCTAGAGACAAAAGGTTATCAGGTGCAAGGAGCCACGCTGAAGAATGGGGTGTGGAGCTTCTCTGGAGATTAGGAGAGTACCTAATACACTGCATAAGACACTTTTTCCCCCTGTGCATATGATTCTTTGGGACTAGTGCTTTTATATATAGATAATGCTTCCCTTTTGCTTTTCATTTTTCAGGGGTAATCTTTCCCTGTACTGTGAAGTCCTCACAGTAAATTTCAGATAACACCCAAATCTTGGGTGCATCTCAGACAACATCTAAGTCTTGTTGAAATTTGAAAGGGCACGTACACTTGAAAATCTTTCCAATATTACACCCCTGAGGTGTCAAGTCAGTGACAAGGTGCAGAGGCTTCCCAAGTTTTCTGACTGCCTCGTAAACCTCAGGGTTTGTCCCAGGAGTCACAAGGAAAACAGGTGCAATGTTAGCGCTGCTGCACTTTTCTAAAGCTTTTGCACTGTCATTTTGTAAGTCTTTGTTCGTGCCCAACCTTCAACAGCCAGGAACTGAAACAGGTGCTATGTTTGGGTTTTGCTTTCATATACTTGTGAGGGCTTTGCCTGCATTGTCCAGATGAGAGCCGCTTCTCTTGGTTACGTTACATGTTAGCATACAAGGGAATTACAGATGGAGAGTGCAAAGGACTGTCAGGAAAAAGTCTCATGCATTGTAGATTGTTTTTTACAAGTCAAAATATACATTCTCCTAATGCCCTCCATTCCTAAGTCACATAAGAATCATTCCTATGTCACCGGTCTCCTTCACATTTCACTGACTTGGATAAGAAACAAATAAATGCTTCTCGTTGAAGAGCAGTATTTCTGTAAGATTAATCAATTTGCATGATTCCATTGGTAGCAGCTGTTTGGGCTGAGTCACCCAGCACACCCTCCATGTATGGTGATTTAAACGTGGAAAAGGACAGGCACATGAAGTTAGAAGGAGAAATAAAGCCATCAGCAGACTTTGGCACTAGCACACACCACGTCTTGTATGTGTTGTGAAAAATGTGGCTCAACAATCACTAATCAGGAATGGGAAAGGAAGAAATCTGCAGAAAACAATCAGAGGTGTTGGTTCTCAGTTAACTCTCCCCATCTACCATTCCGAACACCCACCCCACTCCATATCAATTGTCATAAAAACAGATTTAACATCAGGATTTTGTTGTTAATTCTTCGGGGTTTCTCTGCACCATCCAAGCCTCACTTAAGGTTTGAAGCCCCAAATCCACAAGCTCCTCCAACCAAGTTTAGATCAACGAAAACTGAAGATTGAGGGATGCCCAAGTAACTCTTCATAGGCGGAGTCGTAACACAAAGTTTCCCCGCAACAAAGGGAATTAAACATCTAGTTCAAGTAACTGCCAGGCTGCGTGTAGATCTGTCTCATCTGTAGGCGTCAGACAAGTCTAAGTACCACAGGCTCTAGAGGTCATCATCCATGCCACCAAAGCTGGACAAAGATCACCTTTCCATCAACTTACAAAGAGAGAGGCAGCCCCCCTTCAGATTGGTTGCTGCCAGGTCAGTGCTGAGCTGGAGGCTTGGGGGAGGCAAGGCGCCTCCTCCTTAGCAGGAAAGCCCTGCACTCCTTTGACCAGTTCTCCTTTCAGTGTTCTCTCTGTGGGGTGGGAGGCTGTCCTGGGGTCTCAGGATCCACTGCCCTGGCCCGGGAGAGACTCCTTCTGACCCAGTTAACAGTGAAAGAAGAGTCGACCTTACCTGCAGAAACCAGACCCAACAGGGTCCCCAAAGGCCACTTGGGCGACCCCACTGCAAATGACATGTCAACGTAGTATGCACTTAAAGCGGATTAGTTTGTGGAATGCTTGTTTGAAGTCCTCATTGGACATAGTGTAGATGATGGGGTTGATAAGGGAGTTGAGATAACCCAGCCATGTGAAGAAGTCAAAGATGGCCAGGTGGAACCAGCAGGCATCCTGGCAAATAGGCAACACCAGGGAGATGATGAAGAAGGGCAGCCAACACACAATAAACGCTCCCAGTATGATGCCCAGGGTCTTGGTGGCTTTGCGCTCCCTAGCGGCCATCAGTTTCTTCTTCTCCAGCAGGGCGTCGGAGACCCTCACTTTGACTTGGTTCACGTACACCGGAGACCCCGATTCGCTGGGCACGTCGGGGGCCCGCGAATTAATGGAGGTAACGGAGGATGTGGACCCAGGGGAGTCGGTTATCAGCTGGGCTCGGGTCAAGCGCTTGCCGGTGCGATTAGGCGTCTGTTTCAAAATCCGGGAGCGGGCTTCCACATAGATGCGGCCATAGAGGGCGATGAGGAGCAGGGTGGGGAAGTAGAAGGCGCCCACCGTGGAGTAGACGGTGTAGAGGATGTGGTCTGTGTTCACCACGCAGTCCGACACCTCCTCCTCGGCCTTGGCCTGGCGCCAGAAGAAGGGTGGCAGGGAGATGGAGATGGAGAAGACCCAGACCAGCGCGATCATGCCCGCTGCTCTCTTGGGAGTCCTTTTGGCCGAGTACTCCACCGCGTCCGTGATGGCCCAGTAACGGTCCAGCGCGATGACACAGAGGTGCAGGATGGAAGCGGTGCAACAGGTGATGTCCGACGACAGCCAGAAGTCGCACACCGCCTGGCCCAGCGTCCAGCGTCCGGTGACCGTGTACATGGTGCTGATCGGCATCACCAGGATAGACACGAGCAGGTCGGTGACCGCCAAGGAGGCGATCAAGTAGTTGGCTGGGGTGTGCAGTTTCCGGGTCCGGTACACAGTGGCAATCACGAAAGCGTTGGAAAGCGTGGTGGCTAAGGTGATCAGCGACAGCAGGATGACCAACAGCACTTTCCAGGGCAGCGCAACCGAGTCCTGGTAAATGTAGCCTTGGGCGCTGCAGTTGGGGGAGCGAGGGACGGAGAGGTTGGCCTCCTGAACCGCGGTCGCGGAGCCCGCAGGCGGCGGCACAGGCGGGGCGCACTGCGTGCCGGGCTCCTCCATGGCTCTCTGCCCTTGGCCAGGAGCACAGTTCTTAGGCACGGACCAGTGGGGCGGGAGCACGGAAGGACCTGGGAGCCCACCGCAGGTCTAGCCTTCTCCGTGGCTTATCCTCCATCCGTAGATCGCTCAAGGACTCCCCTTGCCCAGCTCCCGGGAGGCCACTGGAAGTCCTGGGCGCGGCAGCAGCCAAGGGCCGGCCGGCGCGTCCCCTGCACTTCCGTGCGCCCGGCGCAGTCGCTGCGTCTCCGGCGGCTCCTCTCCACGCCCCGTCCCCTCCTGGGCTGGGTCGGGACTGGCCCTCGGAGTCCCCTCCCGCTCCAGTTCCCAGGGAAGCCTCTCACGATGGGTGGGGGCGATGTTATTTGGGGAGGAGGCTGCGGCTAAGTGGGGTCTCTTACCCCAGTCGCTCGGGGCTGAGCGGCTCCCAAACCGGGACGCTCCGGGATCTGCAGACTCGGCCCGCAGGAGTTTCCCAGCTGTCGGGGCGAGAGCGGG
>NW_022107431.1:97897949-97900328 GCF_000313985.2 Echinops telfairi | reverse complement strand
GGTACGGCGCGGAGCTGGGAGGACGCGCCCGCCGAGCGCCAGCCCCGAGGAGCGTGTGAGCATCGGCCGCGCAGCCGGGCTCCTTTTATAGAGTCGTCCCGGCGCGGTCCGCGGCGAGCCGTGCAACTCGTGCGGCGCGGCGAGGACGAGCGCCCGCCCCGCAGCACCTTTCCTTTCTCCACTCCTCCCCTCACCCCCTCCCTCCCTCCCTTCCTCCCTCTGTTTCTCCTTTCCCCTTCCCTCCGGAGCGGAGCTGGCACCCTGGGCCCTACCTTCCTCTTACCCCACCTCCAATCCTTGAGCCCCCTCTTCCCACGCTGGCACCCTGGCCTCGCAGTTCTCTGGCCTCTGCTTGCTCAGGTACTCCCTGCGCGCCTCGCCAGTCTGACCCACAGCTTCGTGGCGCCCGGAGACAGTCTGCGCGGGGCTTCCTGGGCCACTCCTTCGACCCCCCCACCCTCCCTCTCCTGCACCCCACCAGGCCTGGACTAGGCCAGCTTGTGGCTTCTCCACTCAGGAATCCGATCCAGCTCTGCGGGCCACACCCAGGTTAGGAGGAGGTGCTGATAACATAGCCAAAGAAGGAAATGACTGATAAATCCAAATACTTTAAGCTTCAAATGACATTCAACTCTTGGTACATTGCAAACTAGCTTTAGGAATTTGCGCTTTCCTCCTCACCCCCCGCCCCCCCCCAACCATGAGTCAATAGGAGGTGAAAAGGGAGGGAGGAGCTCTTGGCAAAAAATATAAAAGTATCACAAATAAGCCAACTGTATGTGAGTTTAAACAGCGCCCTGTACCAGCAGCTCAGGAGTTGAGCGCCCTGGAAGCAGTTTTCTTCCCTTCCTTGGCCTACCTAGAAAGAGGCAATCCGATTTCAAACAAAACAGGCCTTAAGACCCCAAGTGCACCACCTTCTTTGGCCTAAAAAGAATACACTAAGATATCAGTCAGCAATTTCAGTTCCTAGGAACGATCATCCAGAGCGCACTGAGAAACCAGTGCTCAGATCTTCTCTCTCGGCTGCTAATCTCAGGAAACAAATGTGGAACAGAGCTGCGGTACAAGTTGGAGAAACTTAAGGAAAAGCGCCAAGAAAGGACACTGCCCATGCCCAGGGGGCCGACTGATTTCCCCTAGGAAAGAATCTTGAGCACTTCGTTCAGTGTTTGGCCAGTGCTTGAAACCGGTTCATTCTGGTTCGGCTCCATACTGAAAGTTTGTATTTCCGCCCCTCCACATGTACTGAATCAGGGTCAGGTGATTGTTACATAAGTAATGCCTATGTGCTTGGATCTCTGGAAGGAAGGTGCCGCCTCTCAGCAGGGATTCCAGTGACCTTAACCCAGTCCTGTGTTTGGCACATAGAATGTATCCAATCGCATCGTCTTTGACCTCAGAGTCAGAGATTATGTAGTGTTAGAGAAAAATGCAGGTTTGTTTTTTTTTTAATGAGATAAGAGCTTTTTGCCCAAAGCTGAGTAGTAGCTCTGGCCGCTCCCCCTTCCCTCCCCACACCCCCACATTCCACAAATTGCCATTGGGTTGATGCCAGGCTGCAAACCTGTAGGTGAATAGACAGCCTCACTTTTCTCCTGCAGAGTAGCTGCTGTTTGAACCATTGACCTTGTGGTTAGCAGCCCAAGGCCTAATCCACAGTACACCAAGGCCCCTTAGTTCAAAGGGAGGTCCCGACCTTAATTCTTGAGTCTCCCAACCAGGCAGGTAGGCACCAAATAGAATGCCTACTCTGCTGCCACTTTTTTAGCACCAGGACACAGAGGCCAGCCCGAACGCCATTGTCAAGTCATTGATATTGCAGGAGAGGCGGACAGACATGAACAAGGAATGCAATTTCATACCATCATTAAAGGTTATGAAGAAACTAGCAATGCCCATTCATTGAACGTGAGGGATGCTCCTTTAACTAAGGTGGCAATGCTCCAGCAAAGTCCTTGTCTGCGGTCTGGACTGCAGCAGCCATGCTCTGGTTAAAAGCCCAGCCTTCCCTTCGCTTTCCTCTCCTCGTCCCTAGTGCTCTGCACGTTTACAGCAAAACCGGAGCCTGAGTTGTACGCTGCTTTAAGGGATCCTCCCTGTCGTCCTCTCACCCTACTCCTCCACCTCCCAGTGCCTAGTTAAACTTCCTTACTTGAGAACTGCAGCACACTCCAGAAACCAGAGGGAATCTGAGCAAGCAATCTTAAACCGCTAGGTGGGGGCGTTGGCCTGGATGGAGCCTACGTGTTGGGGTGGGCGGTGCCCAGGGATAGGGTCTGGACAAGCAGCTAGAAACGAATTTCCTAGGATTTTAGAGAAGCTGGGAAAGAGATGGAATTGTCCAGGAGATCAGTCTGAGTGGGGTGGGGGTGGGGG
>NW_022107431.1:97896646-97897838 GCF_000313985.2 Echinops telfairi | reverse complement strand
GAGAGGACAAAGAATGGAGAGGAGTGTTCCAGCGGCAAGCACCCCACCCCCACCCCCGCCCCCAACCCAGGAGAAGGAGAAAATCACTTGCACCACCTTGGTTTGGACCTGTAGCTTTCTCCAGAGCCCCCAACCCAAAGCGAAACCCGCCACCTCTAGGCAGAGTTTGATCACGTTTGTGACCTTGTCCCTGGCGGTCCCATAGACCAGGTTTTGGCCAAATTCAGCAGAAGGCTACATGTCTTTAACATGGAGGTCCACGCCTTCTTCATTTTAAAAGAGATAAACTGCAGGTGGATGCATGTGGTGTGCATGTCTTTGAAACTTCCAGGCCGCTGGGGACCCTGAGCGCCACAGCCTGTGCCTAAAAGGGACCGGTCCCGGGGGCATGGTCTCCTTGCTCTCCCGCAGCCCCATGCATTGCCTGGAGAAATGGGGCACTCAGCGGGACAAGTGTGTCCCTTCATGTGCCCACAGGGAGGGAAGGCGCCAGAGAAGTGAGTTGGGCGGAAATAAGCTCCTGTTTGGCCACCTCACACTAAACCTGCGAATTAATGTACTGCTCTTATCGGTTCCTCTCTGGTGGCTTTTCAGCAGCAGCTGAGGAGGCAGAAGATGAGGCTTGAAAGCAATAAAGCCCAGGATGGGATACTAAGCAGGCCACCGTGGGGACCTGGGGAGGGACCAGAGAAGAGTCGCTCTAAGGAGACCTCTCTTATGCTGGAAAGATCTGGGGCAGCAGCAAATGGGAGTCCTAGGAAGTGAAGTTTGGAGCTGGGCACTAACTAAATCCAGCGTGGTGAGGAGATGCCCATTCCACCACAGAGCAACCAAAATAAAGGCCCCTAGGACTATGTAACTTATTCTGCTAGAAGCTCAGGCTGGAAGCCCGGCCAGTCCAATCACCTTTCTTGCCAGGTGTGCTTGGATCTTACAGGTAGCATTCTTTGGGGCTTCCTAGAAATGGACTTTTAGCAGCGAACTAGAAACCGGAGCAAAGAAAACATACGTAACTTTATCTTTGTTTTGTGAGAATTGAAAGGCTGGGTGGGGGAGGGAGGGAAAATGAGCTGATATCAAGGGCTCAAGTAGAAAGAAAATGCTTTGAAAATGATGATGGCAACATATGTACAAATGTGCTTGACACAATGGATCAATGTATGCATTGTGATAAGGGCTGTAAAAAACCCCA
>NW_022107431.1:97889989-97895554 GCF_000313985.2 Echinops telfairi | reverse complement strand
CAGGTGCATGGAGGGAGGAGAGGAATTTCAAGTTTCTTGGACAAACAGTGGTGTTCGACAGTAATTAGAAATATTTGATTGGAAAAACAGTGCCAATGAAGTCCCCCAGGTTGGGAACAACTGGCAGCTTTATGATGGGAGTGTTATTAGGCAGCTCTCTTCAGGGAAAATCCTCTCAAAAAAAAAAAAATCAAAGAATTTAATAATGAAGTCCGTTTGGCTTAAGGAGAGAAGCAATAGGAATCAGACTTTTATCTAGATGCCTTCTTTTCAAACCAAGAGTAAAGCAGCATTCTGTGCAATTAGCTCTGCTCTTGAAAAGAAAACAAGCTAAGTTTTATGACGCCGTTCTCTGCAATGAATGCATAATAATCATATCCTTTATTGAGCACTCTGTCCTAAGCCACATGCTGTTCCATATACATTCATGTAATACTTAAAATACGCAAAGAATTGTCATTTTTATCCTTGTTTTTTGAGGTTTAGAGATTTTTAAGAAAATTGGCTGATGCCTTGCTTTGTAAGCAACAGAACCAGTTTTGAAATCCAAATATTTCTGTGTTCAAGATTTAATTGTGAGTCATTCACTCAAATTAGTATCGGTGGCCATTTGGATATAACCATCCTACCTGTTACTTTATTTCATCCCATCTGTGAGATGACGTCACTGCTCATAGCTATTGGGAGCTCCAGGAAAACCTTCAGTTTGGTGTCTTACAATTTTTTATGAAGCACTTAGGGGCTAAAACTAGGTTACCATAGTATACCATAATTATGTTTGACCAGCAAGTCATCATTTCAAAAGCAATTCAGATAGGTAATTTCTTACTACAAATTCTGAAGTCCACAGCCCAAATGGGAACGACACTAAAGTCCATACCCAAGACAATTCTTGGCTCCCATTCCTAATCTTATTTAATTACCTTGATAACATTCTTCCTTTTCTGTCTCATCCTTTTTCTTTTAACTTCTCTGTCTCCTCATCCTTCACACACACACACACACACACACACACACACACACACACACACACACACACACACACACGCTGGTCACTGGGGTTAGTATAATCATTTCTAGTCTAGAAGAATCATTCAAACATTTATCTAGTTTTTCCTATGAATATCTGCTTTGTGTAGCAGGAAATCAAGAGACCAGGGAATCATTACTAAAGTCGTCTGGGATTTGCTTAGCAGAGCATGGCCCATTCAGAATTAAAAGGTCTACGTTAAACATATGTAAGGTTGTCCTTCAAAACACTTGCAAGATTTTGAAGGTAAGAGAAGTTCGAATCTCAGGAAGCAGGACTAAATATTCTGCAGTATTGCAGGACAGAAACGACAGACCTGTTCTAGGTCTCAATAAAAAATCTACCACAGAAAGGCACAAAAAAGCAGGATGAATCTGCAATGGATTGAGTCCATCTGCCAGTGAGGCTGGTTGGTATAGTCACGCTCCTGACTATTCTGCCTGACAGTGGAAAGGGTGAACATACTCTGGAGGAAACAGTGTCAGCTACAGCTTCCAAAATCTAATCGAGGAGAGAGCTGATCATAATTAAAAACGACAAGCTTAGCTCCATTAAAAATGTGACCAATAATTTAAAAATAATTAGATGAGAGAGACAGATCTATGTAATTCTGACCATTCAGAAGGCCAAACCCAACCCACCATCACGGCGTTGATTCTGATGGGTAGTGGCTAGAGGGTTTCTCAGACTTTAAATGTTTAAGGGAACAGACAGCTTCTCAAGTTGTCACAGCTGGTGGGTTTGAACATCCAGTCTTGTGGTTAGCGGCCCAAAGCTTATGCCACAAAGTCACCAGGGCTCTTTAATATGATTATAACAAATATGTTAAACAAAATAAAGGAACACTGGACAAAGTGAATGGAAATATAAGTAATTCTAATTATGAATAGAGATATTTAAGCAGACTCAAATGGCATCATTAGAAATATACATGGACTCTCTGATATCACAGAATGCGTGTAAAAAGCACACTAGACACAGAAGACAAGACTAGTCAAAAGAATGTTCAAACTGTAGCGGAGAGGAGGAAAGTGAAAAGCACAGAAAGAAGAGCCATAGGCTGAGCCAAATAATCTAAAATACTTTGATGAAAGGAGAGAAGCCAGAGAATGAGAAATAAAATGTATTTGAAGAGATAATTATGAAAGAACTTAAAAAAATAGTGATTACATCAAAGACAGCACTGAAAAGTGCACAAAGACCTCCAGGCAGAGCGAGTGTAAAGAAAGCCAACGCTAAGCACAGAATAGTCAAACTGATGGGGGCAGGGAGGACCAGGACAAAGAAAAAGTTCCACAAGCTGCCAGAGAAAAAGAACTTAGGAAAAAGAAAATGAAACAAAAAACTTACTTCCATAGAAACTAGGGCTACCTCTTCAGGAGGAAGTGTGAAGATCAGGAGGTAATGTATTGGCAGTATTTAATAGTTGGAAGGTAAAAACGAGGGCAATAACAACAACTGTTAATTAGGAATTCTATGCCTAGCGTGAACATCCTCCAAAATATGATAAAGGTTGTTAGACACAATGACGGGGTTTGTTGACAGCAGACCAGGACTATAAGAAACAATACACGGGGTGCCTTAGACTGAATAAAAATGATGTCACATGGAAACATGGATCGAAAGGAAGAATGAAGAGCATCGGAGTGTATAAATACATGAGAAGATATAATATTCACCACGACCACAATGGTAAGCTGCTTTAGGAAGTTTCAGAAAGTGAAATATATGACCCAAATCATACAAAAGACTGCTACCCCCAAAGAAAAGAATAAACAAAATTATCTCATTGTTATACTCCACCCCAAAAAATCAAGGATGCATAATGTAAAATTCTGAGGTAATAATTTAAAAATGAATACAAGGATAAAAATGAACACTCGTTGGTGAATGGGAGGAAAGCCAGAAGAGGAAGAGGAAGGGACCCCTGAGAGGGAAAGAAAACCAAACAGATCAATCGTACACGTAAACCCACTCATTATTAATTCCAATAATGTACATACATTCAACCTACCAAACGAGATACAGAGAAATATGAGCGGCTTTCTTTTGTAAAATACATACTTGGCTTCTTTAAAAATAAAAGATACTTGAAAGCTGAATAGTGGCAAAATGATGTGTCATGTAAATTGGAAGCAACGGAATGTTTATATGGTTATTTATTAGAAAAGCTGACTTTAATGCAAGAATTATCACTAGCAATAAAGAGGACCATTTTTTCTTTAATTACAGAAGGACCACCGCAATAAAAAGATAAAATAATTTTAGTATCAGAAACTCAAAATATATGAAGCACACTTCGGTGGGACAAATAGGGTAATAGACAATGCCATAATCATATTTATCGATATCAGCACATCTTTTATAGTATCTGATAAAATGATAATGCAAGATTTTTTTACATCTTGAGGTTATGAATGATTTCAACAATACACTTGACCAAGTTAAATCGAATGACATAGAAAACATGCTATTTCCAACAAGTGCAAAATATATTTTCTTCAAAGGTACCATAAAGACAAATTTTAGATAACATGCAAAAAATTTAATAATTTGGGAACCTTATACATATTACCATGGAGCCCTGGTGGCCCAGTGGGCCACAAGATGGACTACTAACCAGAAGGTCAGCTGGTAGAGCTCACCTGCTTCTCCTTGGGAGAAAAATGAGGCTTTCTACTTCCTTAAAGGTTTCCTTAGGGATGTCCAATGAACGGCAAATCAAGAGTACCATATATGAGTTAATTCTATCCTCTCATTGCCTGTTAATGACATGTGTATCCCAGGTCCACCTTCAGGAATGAACATTATTGAAAGTTTTTCCCTCTCTCCAACACTCAATGTTTGTGTAAATAGTATCCGGTCTTCTAAGCTGGTAATTTGTACAAATCAATAAGCCAGGTATTTTGCTCTACAAAGACAATTCTGTAATATGAATGCTTTATTTTCTCAACAGTGTCTTAAATTCTGAACTATCAGCTAAATTAATATCAATAGAACTACCATATATATTCCCCATGGGGATAACTTATAATGCCCTTCAACAAAATAATAATGATGTCTTTAAAGTGAACCAGAGACATATATAAACCAAAGATGTATGAATGGATTTTGAGCTCACATTCAGTCGTACCCCAATCAAAGAACAATTAGCTCTTATGATATGGTCCTGCTCACTGCCTCCCTTCACGAAGTGGTCACTTATTATACGAGTGCTATAGTAAATGGTGACGGAGAAAGCAGAGAGTGCTCGGCCATCAGAAAGAATGCTGTCTGGGGTCTTAAAGGTTTGTCTTAAAACAAGCAGCCATCTAAGTGAGCCATCCTCTAAGTCCACATGGTAGGACCACATCAGCCTATGTGATCCAAGAATTGTAAGTAATAGCAACCAACTCCAGAGGAGGGAACTCTATTAGAGCGATGAGCCATCCTCTAAGTCCACCTGGTAGGACCACATCAGCCTATGTGATCCAAGAATTGTAAGTAATAGCAACCAACTCCAGAGGAGGGAACTCTATTAGAGCCTGCATTCCAAACATCTGGTTTGCAGATGGCAATTAAGGGCAGTGAAAGCCCAAAACTTATTTGAAGGGTCCTTCTGATGGATTAAGCCTCAGCTGAATCCTCTGTGACTGTGGACCTTGCTCTCCGACAGAGTCTATGTAGGGCTTATTACTGCAGTTGTTGCTAGGTCAAATTGTGACATCTTGTCAGTTCATCTCCCTCTTGATCCAGTGTATAATTTCTCCTCATTTTACTATTTTTGCTTTGTTTTCTATTTCTTTATTTCACTCTGTCATCGTCGTTGGGCCATTTGTGTTTTGTATTTATTGTGTATGCTTTTCTGTCTATGAAACCCAGGATAGGCCAAGCTATAGAAACAACAAAGGGGTTAATAATTTCAAAGGGACGTGGTAAAGGAAGTGAGCTCACAAATACAAGGAGGAAGAAATATCCTGGAATTGGTGGTGGGAACAGTTACAATTGTGTAATTAAAGTTGTGCAATGTGTGATACCTGAATTATATTTTAGTTAAACTGTCAAAAAACACCTCGTTGAAAACCAGTGTTGGGAACCCACAGGATCAGTTCCACTCTGTCCTATAGGGTGGCTGTGAGTCATAATCAACTTGACTGCAGTTCGTTTGGATTTCCTCATCTGGATCAAGGGCTTCTCTTCCAGCACGATCTCTGACAATGTTTGGCTGCTAAGCATGAGGTTTGCAATATCTGACAATGTTCTCCCGCTATCGATAAAGTTTGGAGTTGTCAATTCTTCTGAATTGGACAGCCTCATCCTTATTTGTAGTCATCCTTGGGATGACCCTGCTGGTATTTGAAACCCCAGTGATATATCTCCCAGCATCTCTGCTATACACAGCCCTCGCAGAATGACACACTGACCGGCCAGGGGAGAGAGATCAGGACTCCATGGTGTCTAAGGAACATGGCTGACTGCTCTTAAAGCGATCACTATAGAAGGTACTTTATTGTCGGTGGAACCGACAATATGATTTTTAATCACCCACAGGCCTA
>NW_022107431.1:97886514-97887499 GCF_000313985.2 Echinops telfairi | reverse complement strand
TTTTTTCATATGATAGCTGTGTTATTACTTTGATGGAAATTCATAGCTAATAGTCAATTTTTACAAAGTGTAATATGCAAATACTTTCTTTGGGCTATAGATTTACTTTTTAAAATTTGGGGCAATGAGTATACACATGCTTTCTGGGAAGAACAATTTCCCCACATAATTCACTTGTCTATTTATATGGGAACTACTTTTTTCATGTCCTGTTTTACCTCCCGTCATGTACACTATACAACTCTCTTTATTAAGTCTTTACCTGAATTATTTTAAAATAAAATTTTAGAATTAAAATGATTAGAAATTTTCTCTCGTCTTTTCATTAATTTTAATGGCTGCCCTTGATCTTGTCTCCTTAAAATACAAAAATAAAATGGCTGGCTAGCTTTTGGAAAACAGCTTCAATTCCATGCTCTTTGGCTTTTATTTTTGTAAAAAATACTTTCATTGGGGGCCCTTACATCTCTTACAACAATCCATACATTCATCCATCGTGTCAAGCACATTTGCACATATGCTGACATCATCATTTTCAAAGCATTTTCTTTCACCTTGAGCCATTGACATCAGCTCCTCATTTTTTCCTCCTCCCTCCCCAGCCTTCTCTCATGAACCCTTGGTAAGTTATAGATTATTATTTTCATATCTTACATCATCCTCTGTCACCCTTCACCCACTTTTCCATTATCTGTCCCCATGGGAGGGGGTTATATGCTGATCCTTGTGATCAATTCCTGATTTTTAAAATGATTCATTATGCAAATTAGGTGATATAGCCCTTCAGAGTTCAACTGAGCCATTACAACAAAAACATGAATTAGAAGTGAACACTTTGGTCAGCAGTCAGGTTTTAAAGAAATTTTTACATGTAATAAACTACCAATTAGCATTTCCTGCTGTTTCATCTTTACTCTTTCTACCAAGTCTCTGTAATTTTTTAATATGCCCATTTTTGTCATCCAGATTTCATCCTGAAAAAAAC
>NW_022107431.1:97884452-97885846 GCF_000313985.2 Echinops telfairi | reverse complement strand
GTGGGAAGACTAATAAGCCTTACTTATTTGCATTAAGAAGTTCTTCTATCTTGTTAATCAGTCAACCAAAAACACTTATTGATTGTACTATCTAGTCAGCAAAATGGCATTAATAGCTTAGAAGTTGAGTTCCATCGTCATCCTGAGACTCTGGAACGTCCTCAAATATGTTCATGTTTGTCAGCTCCACGCCAACCATGATGTGTCTCGACTGGCACCCAGCACTAGCAGCCTTTTTACACAGTTTTGTTCCCGTGAGCTTTTTTCAATACATTTGGCCAAAAATTAACAACTCTTCCAATTATTTATCTGAATACCAATATTATTTTTTTTATTTTTCATTTTTCCCTTTCCTTTTCCCAAAGAAAATACTCTAGTGACAATGTGTGCTTCTAAATTGTACCTTTAAATGATTTTCTTTGATATGAATAATAATGCCCACAAAATCCATTTTGTTTCTATGTTCTCACCTCAAATTCTTTTCTTCGACAGGTAATTTCTTTTTTCACTATGTGCCAGCTTAGCACTGAGGACACATTGATTAACCAGGCACAGTATTGGCCCTCCTTGGTCAAAATGGGCTGGTGCAATCCTACATAGCAAGTGTTTTTACCCACCATTATCACTATCTCATTCATACTGAGAGTAGCTCATTTATCGTTGTATCCTCAACTTTCAGCATATTACTTAGATCATATGTTCAGCATAGAATATATGGCAATATTTACTAAATATTTTTTCAATTAATTAATATATAGTTAAGGAGTAAAATTAACAAAAGATGTTATAGAATAACAACTGAAAAGCATTAAAGCTAACATTGGGTTTAAAAAGGTTTTCAGGAAGAAGTTCACTTCCAAATAAAAAACTCTAGGACTTGTGTGTACTAATCAGGATAAGGAGAGAAGTCAAGACACAGGACCAAGGGCAAAGAGTGATCCAGTCCATGTGAACAGCATACACAAAGACTACAGGAAATAAAAAAATGAAACAAGCATGTGCAGGCAATTGCAATTGCCTCGGTGTGCTTGGAAAGTGGAAGTAGAAAGAGCTCCTTTGTGAGCTCTCTTCTAAAGTGTGTGTGCAGGTTCATATACTAATGTGAACTCTTGTCCCCTAAAAACAAATTTGTTGAAATCCTGGTGTTAGAAATGAAGGGAAGTTTAGCATAGTGGTTCTTAATCCTTAAGGTGAATATCAATATTTTTGAGTATTTGATGACACTTGTTAACCTTGTCCTTAGAAAAATGCATGTACTCTCAAGCGCAGGAAAAATTTTTCTTTAAAATACTTTCATTGGGGGCTCTTACATGTCTTATCACAATCCATACATTCCTCCAGTGTGTCAAGCTCATTTGCACATATGCTGCCATCATCATTTTCAAAGCATTCTC
>NW_022107431.1:97834220-97883759 GCF_000313985.2 Echinops telfairi | reverse complement strand
ATCACATTTGCTTATGCACCCATTTTGTCTTCAGCAGTCGTGTCAGGAAGGTGAGCATCACAGAATGCCGGATTGTTAGAACAAAGTGTTCTTGTGTTGAGGGAGTACTTGAGTTGAGGCCCAATGTCCATCTGCAACTTTAATTCTTAACATATAGATATGAGTACAGAGTTCTATTCCCCTAAATTTTTATCATTTGAAATGTTGAGAATTTTAAGGATTTCCAGATAACAATCCTTAATCAAGACTGGCACTATTCTTCTAAATTGCTTGCACTAAAACCTCTTGGCCCTAAGAAGGGACCTTTTGTAGAAACTGAAATTCTGAGGAAAAGCCAATTTATAATCCGTCATTCTTGAGACCCTAAAAATGGAGAAAGAAATTACTTAAGATGATATGTAGATTATGTCCCAATAAATCTGTTTAAAAGAAATTTAGGTTCTTACCAAATTGTCTAGGTAGTAAATTTGTTCTCAGCAGTATAACTTTATTGTCAGAAAATTTATGGATGTGTCTATTTTTGTGTGTGTGTGTGAAGTGGGTTTTCCCTTGTGTGTGAAGTGGGTTTTCTGGAGGAGGAAAAGCAGTAATTTTATGTGTGTGTGTGTGTGTGTGTGTATAGATATACATATATGCAAAATTTATATTAGGAAAGCTGCTCAAACAGCTGAAATAGGCCACACTCCCAAGAAGACACCATCAAACTGTGACCTAAGTAAGGTGTTGCACTTCACTTTAATTTTCAAATTTTTTGGTTGCTCACAGAGAATCCTATTATGTAGTTGTTTCCATTATGTTAGCTCACATCAACTGCAAAACCATGGGGAATCTTGGCCCAGCCAAGTTGACACAAAACCCAGCTATCACACTTGTAAAATGCATAATAAAAATAGAATCTACCTACTGGCATTGTTGTAAGGATGGAATGGGTTAATGATTGTGGGTCATTTACTTGGAATATGTACTCAGAAATATCAATATCTAGGATAATGATGATTGTCATCACCTTTATTATTCTGCTGAAAGATTAAAAGGTACATTTAAAAGATTCAAACTGTAAGGACCTAAAGCTTGTAAAAACTATTTCCTAGCAGAGCTTATTCCTGGCTTCATTCAAACTGAGGAGACTAGGATGGCCATGACCCAGATCAGAGCAAAAAATTGACATTCAGTGCATCTGGGATTCTTGTTTCTGCACATTTTTGGAAGCTTTTACTTGCTGATATGCAATGGCCCTAGAAGCTTGAACTTTGCAAAGTAGATGGGTTTGCACAACTTGCGGTAGTTACATAATCTCGTGTCAACTTGATAAATAGAGTGAAGGGGTGGGGTCTAGTCTATCAATCAGGTCACAGCCTGATGGTACCTCTTTGTGGGTATGGCCTTCTCATAAGGAGGATCCTGGGAACCTCCCCACTCTCTCTCTCCACTTCATTTTTCTGTTGACAAGCCTGTGGGGCCACGCTGAGACCTGTGCAAGTCCTGTGATGTAGCCACCACCATTGGATCCACAAGACTTTGTAACCACCAGCCTGTGATCTTCCTGAAACCTGTAATGTTGCTTGTGGCTGTGTGAGTCTGAAGAGGGACTTTTGGACTAGTATCAGACTTATGGACTTGATCTCGACTGGGTTGGGATGTTTTGCTTGATATGTACTTACTTCTTGATATAAAGCTCTCTCTTTTACACATATAAGAGTGTCCCTGGATTTGTTTATCTAGTGAACTGGGTCTAACAAACAACTTAAGCACTGGTTTGATTCTAGTGTATGTGATAGAGGGATTCAACCTCTTTTTCTTCGCTTCAGGTTCTAGATCCTTGGACCCAGTTATTCTGTAGATTGATAGAGTCAATGTGCCCCCTAGACTAGGACCTCTCCAACAATTCATCTATATCTACCATCTGTTGAGTCAAATATCTGCTCTCAAGGCAAAACAATGAATGATCATAGAATGTGTTCCTCATGAACAGAAAAATGGTTTACTGTGAAGGTTAAAGAGTCACTTGATCTTTGCTACTGGAATTTATGTTAAGTTGATAAAGATACTCACGTAAAGAATGGGGATGTAAAATTTCTTAATAAGGTGCTTTGATTCTTCTATCCATGCCTCTGTAACTCCTTTCAAATGATTGGATGGAACTATGCAAATAGGAGTGTTAAACACTAATGTAGTGGATTGATCGGTTTGGGTTGTCATTCCGTTGGCTATAAGAGTGAGGCATCACAGAAGCAGTCAAGTTCAGAGAGTCTTCCTAGGGCCATCAAGGAAGAAGAGCCACAGTGGAGCATATTCAAGATCCCTCCCTGCCTGAAGTGGCATAGGCAGTAGTGACTATGCCTATGAGACATAGACAATGAGCCAGAGCAGAGAATCAGCACCAAGATGATGAGACTGTGAGGCAGAGCGTGGGATGGTTTCCTGGCCCATCAAGGCCCAGGCCCAGGGGCCACATGGCACAAGCTGATGACTAAAGAGTCTTGGTCGCTGGCTAAGGACAGGCACTGCTGTGGACAAATGACTAAATCCTTAACATTTTCTGATCCTGGTCTGTGGTAACCTGTAAACTTCCCTAATGAGTCCCTGTAATTGGGAGGATTGTGGGTGAGCGCTGTGAGCCCACTGCAATGGATTATCAAACCCAGCAGGGAGCTTTTGTGTCCTGGAAGGAATGGTTGGTATCAGAATTGGGTAAAGAAGGATGGAGGGTAGAGACATGGCTGAGTCCTACCTTATGCCGGTAGATCTTGGGCTGGGGAGAAATTGGACTCTCCCTCTCCGTCGTGTAGACGGAGGTGGTCAGATCTGGCCTCCATGCCATTCCTATTTATAGGATCTGGGTCTGAATGTAATGGAAGCATATGTGGAGGGAAGGAGGATAGCAGGCAAGGTTTTAAAAGATAGTTATAAAAATGTTTCTTTTATAACTATCCTTCAAAAAAGTGCTCTCAAGAACACTTCAAGAGGAGGAAACTCTGGAACAATGTTTGACTCAAGTGAAGGTTGGTGATGGATGTATTTAAAAAATAATCTGGCATAATTGTAGAGCCAGATTACACAGCTAGACCAGTCCATTGCTTTCTCTTCTAATGGCTATACATATATCCAGAGCTTGTGATTGTCCAAATACTGCAGTCACCCTTTCTGCGACCACAACAAATTCTTAAGAGTCACACCCATATCTCAGGTCTCAGAAGAACTACTGTGAACTGTCAAAGATGTCATGCTAGCATCCCCAGGGTCTGAACAAATGTCATACATTAATATGAAACTTTAATACACAATGAAAAACTATGTATTAAAGTCAGAACTTTATGAGGCTCACAGACTCCTTGCTTCAGAGAGTGTGTCAGGATGGAAACAGGAAGAACTGGGTGATGGAGGATGCTGGGAGGCAGAAGCAAATAGTCTGTCATACACACAGAGCTCTTCTTCCCTTTGGACAATTTCATTATTTCCCTTCCACTCAGATTACTGGTTTACTTTGGGTGCTAAGTAATATATTTGTTTCATTTTCTCCTGGATAAGGTACCAATAGCAACCAGACCTGTGGCCCAGTTGTCATCCAGGGTCTCCATTAACCTGCAACCTTAGACCTACCTTGTAAGAACCTACCCAGAGGGCAGTATTTCCTCAACTCACTCACTTGGCTGCCAGCCCAGAATGAGGAAGGACATTCTAGGTGTGAATTTACTACTGTGAACCTGCAAAAACCCAAACATTTCCACTAAAATGAACAACAGAACAGTGGCAAGAATGCATTGTCAGAGGTGGGAAACCCAGGAAAAAAGTATTCTCACTGAGCTCAGGCGCTCATAGTTTTCACAGTAACTACATCAAGCACTAAACTCTTTGCATAGGCTGTGAGGAAACTAGAACAATCAGATATCATTACCTTTCTAGAGATAAAGTACAGGACGTGGGAAGTTTATACAGCAAGTCAGTGGCAGATTGGAGAGGCCAATTCTGGTCTGTTTTGAAACCCCAAACGGTAGCACTGTATCTGCTTTGACACCTAGAGCTTGTTTCCTTGGGTGCCCTGTGACTACAAATGGATGGATCCTTGCTCAATTATGGAAAAGGTCTTGAAAGAAGTGAACAAGTAGTCAGAACATCTAAGTTCTATTTTAGATTTTTTTAAAATGACTTTCTAAGTCCCATTAGGTCTACTCTAAGAGTAGACCAGTGGGGCTACTCTAAGATATTGTCAGCCCTTGATGGTTCAAACAATTAGATAAAATTTTCTCAAAACAAAACCAAAAATTGATTCTGCTGCACAGTGAATCTTTCTCGCTAACACCAAGTCACTTCTAACTCATAGTGACCCTATAAGTAAAATTGTCCCCGTTGGTTCCTGAGATGGCAACTATGGGAGTAATAAGCCTTGTCTTTATCCAGCAGGGAAGATGGTGTTTGCAAACGGCCAACCTTGTGGCTATCAGCCCAATGTGTAGCCCTATAGGACACAGTACTATTGTTCCATGGGATTTTCAGTGGAGTTGCATTCATTGTCAAGAAGATATTTCAAGGTCTATCTTTATGTACAATACTGTCTGAGAAGGTTATATATATCACCTTCAAGGAAATAACATCAATGCAATTATTATTCAAATGTATGCACCAACCACAAAAGTTAGTGAAGGAGAAATTAAAGAATTCTACCAAGATGCATTGATAATTATTGCCAATTAGAATGCAAAAAATTAAGGTGAAGGGACAGTAGTTGAAAAGGATGGTCTTGGTGATAGAAATGAACCTAGATTGCATGATGGAATTTTGCCAGACTTCTTCATTGAAAGTATCTTTTTTCCCCAATAACACAAAAGGGGACTTTTCCAAATAAAATCCACAGAATTAAAATGGACTACATTTTTGGAAAGACACAATGAAAAAGCTCAAGGTTAGCAGCTAAAACTTAGGCAGGGGGCTGAAAGTGTAACAGATCATTATAGGTAAGTTCAAGTTAAAGCTGAAGAAAATGTAAGTCAGTCCACTAGAAACCAAATGCAAACTTGAGTCTATCTCACGTAAATTTCAAGAACATCTCAAAAACACATTTTCTGCAATGAACACTAATGACACTATCATGACATGACACACACGATCATCTGTAGGAAGACATAAAGATCTTCATACATGGCAAAGCAAAAGGTCATTGAAAAGACAGGAAAAAAAGCAAAGATCAGCTTGGATGTCAGAGAGACTTTCAGCATAGCTGTTAGGTAGGAGCTAAGGCAAATGGAAGAAATGATGTCGTCAAAGAGCTAAATAGAAAATTTCAAAGGCCAGCTTAATAAAACAAAGTAAAATGTTATAAGGAGATGCACAAAGACCTAGAGTTAGAGACTCAAAAAGGAAGAACACACTTAGGATATCTCAAACTGAAAGAACTGAAGAAAAATTCAAGCTTCAAGTTGCCATATTGAAAGATTCTATGGGCAAAATATTAAATGGTGCAGGAAACTTCAAAAGAAGATGTAAAGAATACACAATCACTGTGCCCAAAAGAACTAGTTGACATTAATTACACTAGTGCAGGTGGTAGCATATCAGTAAGAATAAATAGTCCTGAAGGAAAGTTTAAGTTAATCTGAAAGCATTAGCCAAAAACAAGGTTCCAGAATTGATGGAATACCAATCAAAACTTTTCAACAAGCTGATGGAACAGGGAAACACTCACTTGTCAATACCAGGAAATTTGAAGGATAACCACGTGGCCAACTGACATACCCATTCCAAAGAAAGGTGACCAAACAGAATGTTCAACACATATAACAATATCAACACAATAACACATGCAAGTAAAATTTTGCTGAAGATCATCCAATAATGGTTGCAGTAGTACATTAAAATTTTCCCTGAAGATCATCAGCAGTGCATGAACATGGACCTAGAAGAGGTTCAGTACAGGTGTGTGTTAGTGTTGTATTCTCTCACCATCCTACTTCAATCTGTATGCTGAGAAAATTATCAAAGAAGCTGGATTATGTGACAGAGAACATGGCATCAGGATCAGCTTATTAATAGCCTGTGATATTCAGAAGTCACAATCTTGCTTGCTGAAAGTGAGGAGGACTTGATGCATTTGCTGATGAAGATAAAAGATTAAAGTATTCAGTATGGATTATGATTCGGTTTAAAGAAGACCTAAGTCCTCACAACTGAAGCAATAGGTAACATTAGAGTAAATGGAGAAAAGGTTGAAGTTGTCAAGGATTTTGTCTTGCGTGGATCCACATCAATGCTCAGGAAAGCAGCAGTCAAGAGATGAAGTATCACATTGCATTGTGTCTTGCAGCACAAGACCTCTTTAAAGTATTGAAAAGTAAGGATGTTACTTTGTGGACGAAAATGTGCCTGACCCAAGCCATAGCAATTTTTACTCCCTCATATCCATGTAAAAGTTGGACATTGAATAAAGAAACCTGAAGAAGAATGGATGCATTTGAATTGTGGTGCTGGGGAAGAATACGGAAAGTACTGTGGTCTGGCAGAAAGACAAACCAATCTGTCTTGGAAGAAGTGCAGTCATAATGCTCCTCAGAAGCAAGGATGGTGAGACTTCATCTTACATATTCTGGATGTTGTTCAAAGGACATCATGCTTGGTGAAATGGGGGGTGCAGCAAAAAAGCAGAAGGCCCTTAACAAGATGCATTGACACAGTGGCTGCAACACTGGGAGGATGGTGTGGAACGGGCAATACTGCATCCTTGGGTGTAGGATGATAGGGGTTGGATCCAACTCCAGGGCACCTAACAACCACCAGGTTTTCCAATCTGTATGGAAGCAGACTGCCACAGTGGGATGGCTGCTGAGTTTGAACCATGACCATTGGGTTAGCAGATGAGTGCTTGTCCACTACATTCCCACTCTGCCACCAAAGCATCTGGATTCGGTAGGACAACTCATAGACACCCTACAAGACGGGGTAAAACTCTTCCAGAGGGTTTCCAAGGCTGTAAATCTCTACGGGAGCAGAGCGCCTCATTTTTCTTTGATTACATCTGATTACAATAGTGATATAAAGAGAAAAATAGAACTTCCTAATATTATCCTAAAGATTATACTATGATAATTTAATACTACAACTATGAAATACTATTTCCATTTCCCAAGGAAGTCAAGAGACATATATCTACTGTGTAGTGCAGTATAACTGAGGAATCAACTTGAACATTTTAATCATTTATTTATTCCTGGTCTCACATACTAGAAAAAGAACTCCCTAAATAATTGAGAGCTGACTATTAAAATATGTACTATTGTTTATCTCCTAAAAAGGTGGAAAGGCATAATGGAATAGTTTATGAAAGGAGCATTGAACTAATTAGAGAAAGAACGGCATTGTACATTTTTCTTGATACTATTCATAATCATAAATTATATCAATAGTATAATTAATAGCAATATAAAACATCTTAGTCCATTGCCTCTAACATCAAACAGGGGTTAGAAGGCAGATAATATAGAAATAAAATATCCTATCTCCTAGGTATCCAACGATAACTTTTTTCCTTAATTCTCTACTAATATACAGAAACCAAAAAATCACTTTAAAATTGTCTTAATTTTATAGATTGTAATTTTAATTCCTTTTAAAAATGTTGTCACAAACGTAGAATCTTCATCAGATTGAACCACTTTCCCTTGTCCTTAAAGTAATAATAATAATTCTTAGTATTCAAAGATTTAATGCGTGAACTAAATGAGATAGTAAATGAAAAACTTTTAACAAATTCTTGGCATTTGGGAAACATTTAGCAAGTAGATTTCCCTTTTGTTTAAATTTGTTCCTATATCCCTTTATTTAGTTGATCCTATTGACAGGTGCTGTTAGTAGAAGGTAGGGTCTTGGTGTCGTTTTTTTAGAGATTCCTCCTGTCATCTATCCTTCACTACCCCTCTGATTATGAAATGAGTCTTGATCTTCACAGTTACACTGTTTAATCTTATCAATGATGACACATTAGTTTTCTTTAGGATTGTATTTCATGTGCATTTCCCAATAAATTTTAAAAGTTAGCATTTTCTAATTCTACCAATGCAACATTATGATCCACACAGTTCATTTATTTGATTTAACCTCATGGACACACTTGCAATCTTTCCTCCCATAGGGTTAGTGAATATTGATAGCATTTCCTGTGCGTTGGGTTTCGTGGATGTCTCTGAGCACTTGTCTTTTCAAGAGGTACACTGTGTTTTTAACCAGAAGGAATGTTGTACTAACATGAGTCTAACCAGAAAGCCAAACAAATAGCCCTTTCCTCACTTTCTAGAAGGCACATTTCAAAATATATAATTTTACATTCCGAGATAAATTTTAGATATTATGATTTACCCACAAGAATATCTAGGAGATAAGTAATAAAAGTATTGCTTCTAGGGTTCCAATTGTTAACATGCATGTGTTTCTTCCCAAGAGAATGTATGTGTTTAAATATATCTTTGCGGTTAGTGGATGACTGCAGACGGGTTCTCACAGTTAAAGGCGTGTCTTAGTCTCTGTTCAACATTTTGGATATCCTTGAGAAGAATGGAAATTCCAGAATACATCAGTGGGCTCCTGTGGAACCTATACATGGATCAAGAGGCAGTTGTGCAAACAGAATGTGTTCAGTTGGGCTGACTAGAGAATCAAATTCAGTGACACTCATACGTGTATATGTGTAAGAGAGAACTTTATTTATATCAAGAGGTAATTCTATATCAAGCAAACATCCCAGGCCAGTCTAGCACAAGCCTGTAGGTCAGATACTAGTCTGTAAGTCCCTCTTACAGACTCCCACTGCCATTTTCAAGGATGCAGAATGCAGGGAGATCACAGGTTGACGGGTGCAGAGTTGTGTGGATCCAATGGTGGTGTCTCCGGAAGCTCACCTGGTGACTCAACAGCAGGAAGGTGAAGCAGGGACAGGGAGGGGGTTCCCAGGACCCTCCTTAGGAGAAGGTCACACCCACAAGAAGGCATCATCAGGCTGTGACCTGGTTGACAGGCTAGACCCCATCTCTACACTTCAAGTTGACATGAAGTTATACAACGTCCACAGACCAGCATTTGTCACTTGACACTGTTACACAATTCTTTAGCCATACATAAATTTTTAAACAAAGATGATAGTAAAATCATATTTGTGCCTAAGAGGTTAAAACTAATATGCATACAACTTAAAATGTGCCAGCCTCATTTAAACATTATACTGTATAAGTGAACAAAACAAAAATATTCTATACTTAACAATTGCAGTTATGTGGACACCTACACCATAACCCTATCAAACATTCCTATGAACACATTCCCCGACCCAAGAAGTTCGTAAACCAGCCACTTTGTGCTTTTGTACCTCCCATTATGGTTAACAAATTCTTATACTGCCCACTTATATCACCTCAGTGCTCTGAGGAAACAAGCATGTTCTTTGACGTGAAGAACCTTCATTCCAGTTGAAAGCTTGTGAGTCCACATCAATAAGAAAAGACAAATCGGGACATGCAGTCCATAAAGTCAGCAGCAATACGCACCAATTCACGGCTCAAATATCTTCATCTTCATCTGATCAGGTTCTGGTAAACACAGTGTGGGCCACCTCACTTAGCCTCACTGGGCGCCCATTGCCCACCCTTGCCTTTCCACCATAGCCCCATCACAAATTCTCAACAACCCTAGTCCCCTTGGGCTAGATCATGCCAGAGGCTCAGGATCCTCACAACTCTTTAAACTTCAGACTAGCTGTGTTAGTCTAGGTAGACTAAAGAAACAAATTCATAACACACGTAAGTGTATAAGAAAAAGGTTTATATACAAGAGCAATTGAATATTGAGAAAACATCCCAGCCCAGTCCTGATCAAGTCCATAAATCTGATATGAGCCCTTATGTCTCATATAAACCTATAAAGTCCTCTTCAGACTCACAAAATGCATGCAATGACACCAAATGCAGGAAGATCACAGACCAGTGGGTGGGAAGTATTGTGGACCCAGTGGCATTTTAAGCATCTCAGCATGGGGTCTCCTTGTGGTTCCTCCAGGTTGACTCTGGCTGCATCAGTGTAACTCCATCAGGTTCATTGTCCATAAAGTCTCTGGGGAGTGAGCCGAGAGACAGAGAGAGAGACAAGAGAGAGGGTGTGTGTCTCCCGCTTCTGAGGAGGAAAACAGGAGTTCCCAGAATCCTCAGGAAAAGGCCATTCACACAGAGACCTCATTGGCTATGATCTGATTGACAGGCTAGACTCCCCACTCCTTCACTCTGAATCCTCAAATTGACACCAGATTATGTAACTACCACACCAACCAAGCTGCTCTCATCTTCTTCTCTAGTCACTATGAACCAGGTCCGTGGGTGTCAGTTGTCAGAGTCAACCTGTCTCTCTATGGCTGTGTTTCTCCCACTTTCACTCAACAAGTGAATGCAGGTGGTCACCTAGTGAGCCACAGGCTGCCTGCAGGCTTCCTTTAACCTTCCGTCCTAGAGGGGAGAGTTTTTTCATGGCTTCAATTTTTCTCAGCTTCAGGAGTAAACCAACAGTTCAAAATTCAAAAAGGCAAAGTGCTCCTTTTTTTCCCCCTTCAGTCTGCCAACATCTCTTGGCAAGTCTCTTCAAATGCATATGGTCTGAGCACTCACGGCACTGGGTGGGCTTATGTTTTCAGTCTTCTTTGCAGGGGTCTATAGCCATTTAAAGATCGAAGTTCATTACTGGAGGCAGTGAACTTACAAACTCTCTATTTGCATACTTCCAAATAATCATTTCTGTCACACAATATATTAATAACAATAGGCAGAAGAAGTCAGTATAAACCTAGTACAGTCAGATCCTAAACTCAATTCTTAAAACAGTCAAATTCAATCCTTATCTTAACTATCCCATTCATATCCAATAAGGCCTTAGGCCTGTGCTGTATCAAGTCAGAGCCAGGCTTTCTGTTAGTCATTCTGACGAGGCAGAATGGTCTCAAAGAAGTTCCAGGGGCCATTTTGCCCCCAGTGCTCAAAATTTACATTAATCATATTCATTTTCACCATTTCAGAAGAAATAACCAAAGAAAAGAATCAATACCTTAACTTCCCATATTCTTTCTAGAAAACAATCGAGTAAACAGTTTGGCTCTATGACATCTGGCTAGCCAAAGAAGAAAAAGTACCATGAATCAGAAGTCAGACAAGTATCCACTTTCCATCTTCATGATTTGTTTCTCTAGTGCCCACTCCCAATGTACCATAATATGTTAGGCCGGGTTGACTAGAGAAACAAATTCAGTGACACTCATATATAGGTAAGAGAGAACTTTATATCAAGAGGTAATTATGTATCGAGCAAATGTCCCAGCTAAGGCCAACTCAAATCCTCAAGTCTGAAACTAGTCCATAAGTCCCTCTTCACACTCGTGAAATAGGGTAGAATGCACGAAGATCACAGGGTGGTGGGTGAAAATATTGTAGATCCAATGTCTGTGGCTGCATCACAGGTCTCCGAGTGGCTCATCAACAGGAAGGTAAAGGCAGAGAGGCAGAGAAAGAGAGAGATCATTCCCAGGATCCTCCTTATGAGGAGGTTACTCCCTCAAGGAGGCACCATCAGGCTGTGACCTGACTGACAGGCTAGACTCCATCCCTACACTTCAAGTTGACATAAAATTATGTAACTGCCACACACCACAAAGGAATACTGCATGGTTTAAAATCAGGAAAAGTGTGAGTCAGGATTATATCATCCCACCATATTTATTTAACCTGTATCTTCGGCAAATAATTGGAAAAATATGGAGAAGAATATAACATCAGGGATGAAAGAAGCAATCGGAGATAGGCAGATGATACAACCTTGCTTGCTGAAAGTGAAGAGGAATCACTTGATGATGAAGATCAGGGATCGAAGACCTTCAGCGTGGATTATAACCCAGTAAAGAAAACTCACACCCTCACAATGGGATTCATAGGTAGTTTTGTGAGAAACAGAAACGCATTGCATTGGGTAAGTCTGCTGCACAAACCTTTTTAAGGTGTTGAAGAGCAAACATGTTATTTTGAGGATTACAGTGCACCTGCCCCAAGCCATGATATTTTCAATTACTTCATATGCATTTACATTGGACATTGAATACGAAAGACCGAAGCATCTGAATTGTAGTTCTGGCAAAGATAATTCTAAGTGCAAACAAATCTGTCTTGGAAGAAGTACAGCCAGAGTGCTCCTTAGAAGCAAGAATGACTTTGTACATATTATCAGGAGAGACCAGTCCTGGAAAAGTACATCATGCTTGGCAAAGAAGAGGGGCAGTGAAAGAGGAAGAGGCGGCGAGATGGATCGACACAGTGACTGTAGCCATTGCCAACGTGAAGTCCTGTTGTACACATGGAAGTGGGTCAGAACCAGCTCAACAGCACTGAACCAGTCTCCTTAGGATGGGTTCCAAAATAAGGGAACAAAATTTTTTAAAATTATTTTACTGGGGGCTAGTACAATTCTTATCACAATCCATACATACATACATTGTGTCAAGCACATATGTATATTTGTTGCCCTCATCATTCTCAAAACATTTGCCTTCCACTTTAGCCCTTGATATCAGTTGCTCATTTTCCCCCTCCCTCCCCCCTCCCCCCTCCCTCCTGAACCCTTCATAATTCATAACTTATTATAGTTTTGTCGCAAGTTTTTGTGCCACTAACAATAACGATTTTGTGGTCAGAGCTAACATACAATTTTTAACAAACCTCCGGTGGACATCTTCCAAAATAAGTGAAACTTTGCAAAAAGTTTAGAGGAATGCTGCGCCCTATAAATCGACCATTTTTAAATGGATGAAACATTTTAAGAAAGGTTAGTAAAACTAGAGAGATGAGTCCCAAAATCTTTTCTTGAAGAACAGCAAGCTAGTCTAAGATCTGATCTTCACATCAGTCTTTTAAGTAAGATCATAACTAATGAAGACAATCTTTTGGAATGAATCACACCTGGCGATGAGTCATTAATCATTAGGGTTTCTGCAAGAACTTTCAAGGTGGCAAATCTATTTTTGAGGTCGTCTCAAGAATTCAGGTGAGATATAGCCAAGGTCATATTTTGACTCTTGTGAACTTCTTTCAGTTTTCTTCAACTTCAATCTAAAACTACATATGAGCAATTGATGGTCTTTTACATAATTGGTACTTGGCCTGATTGTGGTTGATGGCATTGAGCTTCTCCATTGTCTCTTCTCACAAAAGTAGTCAATTTGACTCCTATGTGTTCCATCTGGTGTAGTCCATGCATGTAATTGTTATTAATGTTGTTGAACAAAGGTATTTGCAATGAAAAAATTGTTGGGTCTTGCAAAATTCAATCATGTGTTCTCCAGCTTCATTTTTATTACACAATTAGGTGAAAAAAGCTAGGGTATTTGTGTCAAAAAATTTTTTCCATCACAACAATATGTTTGCTCTTTCTTCAAGAGTAACAAAGGTTCTCCTATGAAATTTTTGTTGGGAAACCATACTCCATAATCCTTTACACCCGATCTTGTCCCTTCAGGCTTCTTTATATTCCCCAAACTCAAAGAACACTTAAAAGGAAAATTATTGGGTTCCTGTAGGATGCCGAAATGTTTGCTTTCATGTGGTATAATTTGAAACGCACTCAATTATCTAGGGAAAGTTTAGAGAGAAGTAAGCTCTTGAAAAATGTTTAGACCTATGGTGGCTATATCAAGAAATCACTTCACATGGGGATGATGTTTTGAAATAAACACTTTTATGATTTTATAGCTAAATTTTCACTTAGCCCTATATTTTTCAGATTCTAACCCTTAAGTAGCTAAAGCAAATGGAAGAGAGGATGACGTCAAGGAGCTGAATAGAAACTTTCAAAAGGGAGCTTGAGAAGATAAAGTCAAATATTATAACCAAATCTGCAAGAATTAGAAAACTGAAAATGGAAGAACATGCTGAGCATGTCTGAAACTGAAAGAACTCAATAAAAAATTCCAGCCTCAACTTGCAATTTTGAAAGATTCTATGGGCAAAACATTGAGGGATGCAGGAAATATCAAGAGAAGATGGAAATAATACACAGAGTCACTGTACCAAAAAGAATAAGTTAGTTAGTCAACCATTTCAGGAGGTAGCATATGGACAAGAACCAATGGTGCTGAAGGAAGAAGTCCAAACGGCACTAAACGCATTAGCCAAAAACAAGACCCCAGGAATTGGTGGAATAGCCATGAAAATGTTTCAGCAAGCTGAAGAAGCACGGAAGCATTCATCTGCCTATGCCAGGACATTTGGAAGACAGCTACTTGGCCAAATGATGGAAGATAGACATATTTGTGCCCATTCCCAAAGAAAGGTGACCTAAGAGAATGCTCAAACTATAGAATGATATCACTGATATCGCACACAAGTAAAATATTGCTTCAATCATCCAACAGTGGATGCAGCAGGACACTGACAGGGAACTGCCAGAAGTTCAGGCCCGATTCAGAAGAGGACATGGAACAAGGGACATCATTGCTGATGCCAGATGGCTGCTGGCTCAAAACAGAGAATACCAGAGAGGCGTTTACTTGTGTTCCATTGACTATGCAAAGGCATTTGACTTGGTGGACCATAATAAACTGTAGACAACCTTGAGAGAAGAGGAATTATATAACATCTCATTGTGCTCCCGTGGAACTTGTACATGGATCAAGAGGCAGTGTAGGAAGAGACCAAGGGCATACTGCATGGTTTAAAATCAGGAAAGGTGTATGCCAGAGTTGTATCTCCTCACCATACTTTTTCCATCTACATTCTGAGCAAATCATTAGAGAAGCTGGATTATGGAAAGAAAAGTGTGGCCTCAGAATTGGAGGAAGGCTTATTAACAACCTGTAGATTCAGATGGCATGGCGTTGCTTGCTGAGGAGGAGGACTTGAAGCACTTGCTGATGAAGATGAAGGATTGCAGCCTTCGGTATGGATGACAACTCAACGTAAGGAAGACCACAATCCTCACAACTAGTCCAATAGGTAACATCAGGATAGATGGAGAAAAAGTTAAAGTGCTGTGGGTTTTGTCTGACTCTGACTTAATGCTCTGAAGAATAAGGATGTTACTGTGAAGCCCATGGTGTGCCTGATCCATGCCATAGGATTCTCCATGGCATCATATACATATAAAAGTTGGACGCTGAATAAGGAAGACTGAAGGAGAATCAAAGTTTTTGAATTGTAGTTCTGGAGAGGAATATTGAAACTACAATGGATTTCTAAAAAGACAAACAGATTTGTATGAAAGAAGTAAGGCGAGAGTGCTCCTTCGAGCAAGGATGACAAGACTTCATCTTACATACGTTGGACATTCTGTCAGGAGAGACCAGCGCCTGGAGAAGACATTGTGTTTGGTGACGTGGAAAGTGGCAATAAAGAGGAAGCCCTCGATGAGCTGTACTGACACAGTGGCTGCGTGAAGGGTTCAGGCCCAGCAACCGGTGTGAGGATGGTGCAGTGCTTCATTCTATTGTCCATAGGGCGGTGATGGATTGGCGCTGATTCAACCACCTACCAACAAGAACAGGCCTCGAAGTAGGGAGAAGTAGTGGCTTAGAGGACGGCCTGGTTCCATTCCTGGCCATTGTTCCTATAAAACACTGAAAATGGAGTCTTGCATATTGTTATGGTGTGAACATGCTTTAGAGAATCCTCCAGACGAAGAAGGTCTGGGAAGAAAAGCCTGATGCTCAACTTCTGAACATCGGTAAATTAAAGCCCTACGAATCACAATGCTCAGATGCTCAACCTTTCATGGGAATGGTAGAGGAATGAACAGTGTTTCATTACAGTGTGCATGGAGTTTCCATGGGTATGGGTCTACTTGATAGTTAACAATAACAAAAACCTCTAAGCAGGAGAATGAAAAACTCAAGAGAGCAAATCATAAAAGCCGGACATCTCTTTTTTGCTGACTTACTAACTTATAATAAGAGCTAGAACCCAAATTCAAAAATTAAACTCAAAGCCATCCAGTCAGTTCCAACTTGTAGTGGTCCTGTAAGAACTGCCCCTGGGTTTGAGGTTGCAACCCGTTACCAGTGCAGAAAGCCTCATCTTTCTCTAATGCAGCAGTTAGTGGTTTAGATCTGCTAACCTATAGTGTTAAGTCCAATGTATATGCCACCAGGGCTCCTTAGTGGTGGTTTAGGAACCCACTACATTATTATTCTCTTATGTATTCTTTCTCTTAACTCTCTTTTTGCGCTTAGAAAGAAGCATTTCAACTTGAACCTTATTCAAGACCCTAAAAGTTATTATTGTCTATCAATGGGTTATGTCAGGGGTCAACAAATTGTAGCCTTTGGGCCAAATCCAACCGAAGTTCTACTTCAATGAAAGAAGCTTTATTGCTCATTCATTTAAATAGTCTATGACGGCCTTTTCCATTACTGTAGCAGAATTGAGAAGTTGTTAGCGAGAATACATTGAGCAAAGTGTAAAATATTTTCTATCTGATCCTTTCCAGAAAAGAATGGCCTTTTACTGGCCTACATATTACATTAAGAATGTTTGTTTCCATATAGAATGCCACGATAGCCTTTCTTTTTCTGTTTTCAAATCTCCTCCTAGCATTTGACCTGTACAGCTCTAGTAGTATTGACAGATCTTAGTGTCTGACAGATCTTGGGTTTTTGACAAAGTCATTCAACCCCTGTGAATAGTTGCACATAGTAGAATATCACCTACCTCCTTTTCTCTCTAAGAAAGCTTGAAAATAGTAATGTGTAAATCCTGCCACGTTCCAGTGGAATCCTCCAAAGATTACCCTAGAGAATGCACCTGAGCCACCTCTAATCTCTTTGATAAATGCTCCCGCAATTCAGGTTTCAGAATCAACTGGAGAAAAATTGAAGTGGAGCTTCTTTCAAAGCAGTAGCATGTCTGCTTAAGATAGGTGTACATAGTAAATCAGAGTGTCCACGTTTCATCCCCCGGACCTAATGCAAACTGCCAGTGTGTGGCCAGCGGTAAATCGGGAAGTTAAAATGAAGGAGAGCAAGCACCCTAAACTGCAGTATTAGATACACAAAATACTTGCAGATCAAGGTCTTGAGGGAAATAATCTACTGAAAAGGTTCAAACCAATATTTAGAAGGTTAGAATGCCAGGTATACCAATGGTAATATTAAAATGGAGCAAACTAGTACTTAGTTTGCTTAAATGATACTAATTAGAGTGAATCTCATTTAATCAATTAATTTGCTAAATAAATGGCTGTGGATTATGTGCCAATGGGGTTTAAATTTGGAGCAGTTGTTAGTTTTCGTCAAGCCAATTCTACTCTGCTTAACTGATGTACAACAGGATATAACTATGCTTGGTCCAACTTCTCCATAATGGGAACCCATTTGTCATGCTTAAGCCCATTGTTGAGCCCACTGTATATTTAAGTGTCTTTAAACCAAGAGGGCTCATCATCCTACAATATTAATCAATAATTTGTTTTGATCCTTAACAATCTCACTGCCTAATACTTAGAAGTATATTACTAGTCCTCTTTCATTTGTCTCAGTCTGCAAGCTCGTTAAACCTGCCAACCATGGGTAATACTACTGGTATTTGAAACACTAGTGACATAATTCCCAGCATCAGAGCAACATATTAATCACATAAAAACTGACAGATAAATGACAGTAAATTTAGAGATAAAAATGGCATGTTTCATTCATATAAACAAAACAAATCATTTGAGAGTTGACTAGAATTCCTAGAATTTGAGAGGTAACTAGAATTCCTATTTCCACAGATTCTTTGAACAATAAACAGATAATTTACTTTGGTACAAGCAATACTTAGATCTCTGCAATTTTACATGGAATCCACGTGTGCTCTTTCTTGTTGCTGTGAGGGGCCATCGAGTTGGTTCTGGCCCATAGCGACCCTGTGCACAACAGACTGAAACACTGCCCGGGGTTGTACCATCTTCACAACTGTAATTTTAATTGAGCTCATTTTAAAACAATTTATTATTTCCAAACCATTTTATAGAAGATTATCCAGACATACCATTACATAGTTCAATCACATCAATCAGTGTTGTACAATCACTACCACATTTCAAAATGTTTTCTTCTTTCTTGAATTCTTTGATATCAGCTCCCCTGGGCCTCACAACCTCCCATACTGCACCCCAAGCAACCCTTATTCTAGTTATTGTCTCTATAGATGAACCCATCCTGGGTTTTGTATATGGAAACACATAGAAAAACACATAACGCGGAGTCATGAAGGCTACCAAAAGTGGTAAAACACAACAGGGACAAACTCCAATATGAAAATTTGAAAAACAAACAACCAAACAAAACCAACAGCAACAACAAAAAGACCCAGATTATTAAAAACCAGATCAAGCACAAAGTTTATCAAATGGGAGATTTGTGCTCATTTTCACAGCCCTTCTTATCAAGCCATCTCCAAGGCCCTCCTCCTCCTACTCACTACTTTACCAAGCATGATGCCCTTCTTCAGGGACTGGTCTCCTGGCAGCACGTCCAAAGTAAGGGAGATGAAGTTGCACCCTTCTTGTCTTTAAGGAGCATTCTGGCTGTACTTCTTCCAAGAGAGATTTGTTTGTCCTTCTGGCAGCCAATGTTACTTTCCATAGTCTGCGATCACACAGGGGAAGACTAATTGTCTCATCTGAGGCAGAACACATATATTTGTTCTTAATTAGGTGATATGAATTTTTCAAACTAAGGGGCATATATAAAACGTTAATGAGCCCTGTAATCAACTCCAAATTTTTTTGCTTCGAGATGAAGAAACTGAGGCAAATGATGTTTAATGAAATATCAAAGAAGCTGGATGATATGCTTTATCCTGACTGAAAATTCACTTTTTAAAGGCACTGTTCACCTCGGTTTCTTCCTGCACACATCAAAAAAACATTGGTGAAGAAATGCATTCTTTATTTCCTCTTTGGAGCCATCTCCGTAATTTAGTCTTAGAAACTCTATTTGTCCAACAGGTAAAATCTGAGCATATGGTTGGAAAGATTTAAAAGTAGATGTGATTTGACAGAACAAATTTTTGTTTCTTCTCCAAACCTTTCTTGTCCCCTACCCACACCACACACATACCGATTATAAAGCTAACCGAACTGGACAGTGAATGGAGAATTGGAGAGGAAGCAATTCAGGTTGGAAATGGTCTCGGTGTCATGTCTTGTCCGTTTTCAGTGAAGTTGAGATGTGATAATAAACCAGATCCCCAGATCGATGTGAAGGATCAGATTTTTGAAGAACTTCTGTTCTTTCTGCACTTATGCCGTCTGCAAATGTGCTGACATTCTTCTAACCACAGATGATTGATGTAGGAATGTTAGAAAACAGATGGATAACAGAAGTGTTACGGCCATATGGAGTGTTCCGTTACAGCCCTAGGTCTTGCAAAGACAATGGGGAGCAACAAGAGAACTAAATATGCCATGCCTTGGAAAAGGAATTGGGGTGGAGTGTCTGCACAGGGGTCAGTCAAGCCAACGGAGCCAAGAGGTCAAAATGCGCAGGATTTAGAGCTTGCTGAGCTAAAAGTGGCCATAATGCTCCAAGGTCAGGTGGAAAACCTGACACTTCTGTGGAGATAGCACTATCAGAAGCTGAAGAACAAAACAGATAAAAATGTAGCTAAATTATACACTGGGGCCATGCTGAATTATCAAATGTGTTCAGTACACATTTTTACAACAATTAAAAGAAGAAAAAAAAATCCTTGAAGGGATTCTTTACCTCAGTAGTGTTTAATAGTGATAAGGTTCCTTATATATGATTCTCTAATGCTTAGAGATATTTCTTAAAATTCCTGTTATATCTCTGATCAATATCAGAGCTAGTTGTTTGAAAACAGCAAGGGAATACACTTTTATGCCTAGAAAGTTATTGAGCAGTATCATTAATATCACACACCAGAAACATTTTGTTGAAGATAATTTAAATATGTTTGCAGCAGTACATTGACAGAAACTTCCAGAAATCAAAGCTGCATTCAAAAGAAAATGTGGGACAAGGGATCTAATTGCTAATGCCTTACAGCCACTTGATTTTACCCTGCAAGACCTATTTTGGATTTCTGATCTCTAGAAGTATAAAACATTGCATTACTGTTATGTTAAACCACTAAACTTTTGATTATTTGTTACAGCAGCAATAGGACACATATTACTGTCTTCTTAAATCAAAGAATACAAGAAAGCTGTTTACCAGTGTTCTATTGGTTATGCAAGTCATTGACTGTGTGTCTCTTAATAAATTATGGATAATATTGGAAATAATGGAAATTCCAGCATACTTAATTGTGCCCATGTAGAGCCTGTACATAAACAAATGGACAGTCATTCCAACAGATAAAGGGGATATTGGTTGCCTTAAGGTCAGCAAGGTGTGCATTAGAGCTGTATCAGTATTCAATCTGTGTGTTGATCAAATAGTGGGCAGAGCTGGACTGTACAAAGAATGGGACGCAAGATTAGAGGAAGGCTCATTAACAATGCTGTGCAAATGACACAGTCTTTGTTGTTGACAGGTAAGAGAATTTAAGGTACTTAGTGATGAAGATCTAAGACAGAACATCAGAATGGACTGCTAATTAATGTAAAAAAAATCCTTGCAATGTGTCCAATAAATAATATTGGGATGAAATCAGAAAATATTGAAGTTGTCAAGTATTTCATTTTACTTGGAGCCAAATAAACATCTCTGGAAGCAGCAGTTCAGAAATCAAATGTCAGATCACACTGAGTAAATATTCTGCAGAAGATCCTCTTGAAGCGTTAACAAAAGGTGGCCTTGGCAACGAAGGTGTGCCTGATCCAAACCAAGGCTATTTGGCATACCATCTTGCCACATTATTTGAGTGTGTGTGTGTGTGTGTGTGTGTGTGTGTGTGTGTGTGAGAGAGAGAGAGAGAGAGAGAGAGAGAGAGAGAGAGAGAGAGAAGGAGAGAGGAGTAAAGTGCCTAGAAACTATGTATTCAACTTACACATGCATGTCCCTACGCTCCAGATCGTTAGTTATAAAACCACAGGGCTGTAGCATGATTCCTGAACCAGAGGAATCTCGATGATTGTGTACTACACAAAGAAGCCCCACTTCACTAGAAAAGTAAGTGCATGGTGCCTTTGCTTGAGAAAATGTCAAATATGAATTGGATGAGTGTCTGACTTTATCCCACTATGATCTCTGAAATGCAATCATGGAAGCATCTCCCACGGAAGTACAGGGGTGAGGGGGAGGGAAAGTAGGGAGTGGGGAAGGGTACATGGTAAATGCATATAGGGTTGCTGTTATCAGGTGCTACTGAGTTGGTCTGGGTTCATTTGATTTTGTCACCCCTGGTGACAGAGTAGGATGGTCCCACAGGGAGTTTTTGGCTATAATCATCACAGGAGCAGGCCTCCAGTGCTTTTCTTGTGGAACTATGGGTGGATTCATGTTGCCAATCTTTTCAAAGACAACCTTGACCATTTGCACCACCAGGGATCCTTACATGAACTTATTAGGCTCTCAATAAATATCTGTGACAAATGAGAATGCTCCAAGGATTTTTTTAAAGAATGAATGAATGAGTGAATGAAAGAACTTTGAAAAGATAAAGTCAATATATTTTAATAAACTGAATATAAGATTTACTTATATTACTATAGAAAAGGGAGAGAAATATTTTTAACGCTCACTTGTTTTTACTCTTTCGATTCTCAAGAGATGGGGTAAATGCTCTCTTTCCGTGCTGGCAAATTTCAATTAAGTTACTAAGACACCATTACATATCGATGAAGTTTTTAAACCTAGGCCTTAAAAATTAGTTTGTATTGTTTCTCAAGTCTCTATGCCTGCAGGCTTTCTATTGAAGGATGCAATTTGAAAGAAAAGCAAAACACTTACAAGTAAACCAATAACCTTACACCAATAAGATAGATTAAACAAGGGCTGCATCAGAGGCTGTGCTGATATATATATATATATATATATATATATATATACACACACACACACACACACACTGATTTGAAGATGAGAAAAAAAAACACAGATGCTATGTGTACAGTGGGAAGGAGAAAGTGCAGGCTCAGTAGTCTTGGTGTGCAGCTGGTAGCTAAAATGGAGAATGAAAATCACCTTCTTGCAGAGATAAGTAACCTACATGCTACACTATCTGCTGAGATTCTCTGTACAGAAAATTGTTAGTTAGTTTTATTGTGCCAACCTGACCAATGGGAACATGTGGAATTAATCAGTTCACAGTGTGATTGGAGGGCAAAGATATAAATGGCTCTTGCTTTCTGGTTATCAGAGGATGCTGGAGCATACTACTGCTTTAGCTCATTCTTTGCTTCAACCTATGAGCTACACTACCTGCAGAACAGGCCAACCCATGGATCCTGTCAGGAGAGCTTGAGGCTCTTTTGCAACCTCCTTCACCACGCTACTGGTGCGCACATTGCTTGAGCTTAATTGAGGTTGGTGGATCCTGTCACCTTGCATGGTTTGTGTTTGATATCCCATCCTGGCCTGCTTTGCTAAGCTCCCAAGTTCCTGACTCTTGGTGACCCATCTTGCTGCTTGCTGCCTTCCCTGCCCAAGGGAGGACTCTGCTGCCTGCTTCCTTGATGTTGGACCTCAGCAACCCACATAAGTTGAAGGACTTTCAGTATATATAACTGTTCCACAGAAGTGAGTTGAATTGCACCCTCTGTACTGCTATGTGGACTAATTAGCTGTTATATTCCTTCTCATTGTATAAACGTATCCTCATATATATGTATAAAATCATAGGTGTCTTGATTTCATTCCTCTAGAGCAGTGGTTATCAACCTGTGGGTCGCAACCCCTTTGGGGGTCGAGTGACCCTTTCACAGGGATTGCCCAATTCATAACAGTAGCAAAATTACAGTTATGAAGTAGCAACAAAAATCATTTTATGGTTCGGGGGTCACCAGAACATGAGGAAGTGTATTAAAGGGTCACGGCATTAGGAAGGTTGAGAAGCACTGCTGTGGAGAATCCTGCCTAACACATGGGCCATGGTCAGAATCACTGGGAAAGAGCGCCATAGGAATGGTTGGAGATGGCAAGGGAGAAGGTAACACAAAGAAAAGCTATTTATTTTTGAGCATTTTGGGACCTACAGACTGCCTCATAGGTATCTCTGGGTGACCTTGAACTTCAACCTTTGGGTTAGCAACTAAGTGCATTATCTTTTTGCACCATTCAGAGACACCAGTGGCCAAAAATAGTAAACATAAAATAATTTTATTCTAATCTGTGTCTAGGACTTTGTGCCTATGCCTTCCACCTAAAAACCCTGGCTTATGTTGGAGCAACTATTATAAGGTGTGCATTACCAAAATGACCCCATGGCAGTCAATGACTGTGGATATGTCATAAAACATCCTACTTTAGCATTACAGGGAAAATATTTTTCATAGTTGTCTGTATTTTCGGATGAAATATCAATGCCAGTTTCATTTTGGTTGATTGTGATTTTAACATGCATATTGAATACACCCCCAAATTTTATTCCTCTAAATTGTTTCCCAGTTACATATAAGAATAATTCCTACATCATTTTGTGGGCCATTTTGGGTTTTATCCAAGGCCACCTTATGAGCCCCATTTGCCAGCATGCACACCTATTATAAGAGCCTGAAAATGCCATTCAAAAAATTTAAAAAGGAAAAGACAGACTGCCACAAAAAGGGCCAAAGGAAATGCTTAAAATTCAAAAATGGGATTGTAGTGTCTTTATTGATCATTCACAGTATGATAAATATTGATCTAACTAAAATTGTCATTGTGAAGAAATTATTTTTCCATTAAAATTAATTCTATACTTCATTCCTCAGTATTCCCTTAAGCAAAATATTGTCTTAGTGGTTACACAACCAATTCACTTAGATGGGATATGGAAGCACAAATTCAACAAGTGGCTTACATATTTCATAGAATAATGTTGTTGTTTTAATTCTCCTAAATAAAATGATGGCCACCAATGAGAAAATTATTATGAGTATATCTAGCACATATAGAAAGAAGAAGTCCAGAACAAAACAGCAGGAAAAACTAATGTTTAGAACACAATCCAGCACATTAATTATTTGGTTAGCTGGAGATATGTTGCAATTAATATGCCTAATTTATTGACAACATGATTTTCAATTTAGACAGAAGAAAAGAAAAAAACATTGGTCTGATTTAGTAATTACTGAATTGACAAGAAGAGTTATGAAAACACATTTTATACAATAAATTCGTGTATGATCTTTCCTATTTACTTGGCACAGAGGAGAAAAGGCACTAATTAGTAGCACTGTACTTTCCTGGGAGACATATGTTGAGGTCAATGATTAATTACATTTGGGAACAAATTACACAATACTGCAATGCTTTCATTTTTTTATCAAATAATAGATATTGAAAAGGTTGTACATCAATGCCCATTGATATCTACTAAATATCTAGGAAAGAGTGTGATGTGAGCAAAGATAAGTATAAGTTATTGATTTCTCTAAAAACAAAGAGTTAAGCTAAAATAGCAAGAGAAGACCATAGAGGGGAGTATAATACTACAGTAGATTTTATTTGGAAGAAAAAGTCATAATATCCACTAAGTATCTCAAAAGAATAGCTGCGAGGTCCTTTCATATTGACTAGTGCATTTGAGAAGATCTTTGTGCAGATCTGTTATACTGTTAGACAGAGCTGCACTGACATGGAAGTTATTTCCCACAAAGATTCTGAAGTGCCTAAAAATACCAGAGCCTAGTGGCATCTTCAACCTTGCCTGTTTCTCCAGGCTGCCCTGTGGGGAATCACACAAAGATCCTGCTGCCTGTTTCCAAGTGAAACCCAAACCCACTGCAATGAAATCAATTCCAACTCTTAGCAAACCTCCAGGACAGAATAGAGCTGCCCCTTAAGGTTTCTAACATTGAAAATCTTTACAGAAACAAACTGGCTCCTCTTTCTCCCATGGAGAAGCGGTTGGGAGGATTGAATGACTGACCTTTCGGTTAGCAGTCCAGTGCTTCCCTGCTGGGCCCCTAAGGGCTGACCAGAATGTGTGTTCCCCAAAGTCACTCATAGGCCTTCTGGCTCATTGACTGACAGCTGCACACCGGACTCACCACATACACGTAACTGCTCAACCTACTAAGATGACAACTGTCGATATGCAGTCTGAGCTCATCAATCCCCATGAACAGCTACAGTCTAGGAAACTCACAGGGTTAACACCATCCTGTCCTGTAGGCCAGTGATGAATTGGCAGCGAGTTGATGGCAGAGAGGTAGGTTTGGGTTGATGAGTTCGAGTGGAAATGAGGATGTCACGATTGACATTATTTAGAATGGTGTTGAAAACATTCAGATTTTTCACTGACTGTTAATACTGTTTTAAATTCTCTAACGACTGACACATGTTATTACACAATGCTTTTGCAGTACCATTGCCTCCTGAGAATGATCCAGAAGTTCTTCCAGGAAGACGGGAGGTGAAGCGTCTTATTTATATACCAGATTCCATGCTGACTTGTGGAAAGTTGACCATACCAGTCGTGATCAAGTCTGATAATTTTCTTTTCTCTTTTTAAAAATATTTATTACTATTATTATTTTATCATTGGCATTTATAATAGCTAAAATTGAAAGAGTTGGCCAATAGGAATGTTGTACAAGGTACAAACTGAAAAACAACAACTGCTACTCGGTTCTTTCGCAACTGTCCTTAAATTTAACCCTCACAAACTCATACCACCTCCATCCCTGTGACAGCATCATCACCATGTTTAATGTAGAGAATAAGATGGTTTTTCCAAAATCACCATAGTTAATAATGTCAATCAAGAACTCAAACTCAATTGCAGTGCTCTCAAATTTGTTTGAAGAAGCACATGTTACAATTATCTTTCATACAAACTACTTGATTATTCAAAGGTAAAAACAAATAAACACTGAAGAAACTAGGGCCACGATGATTCTTGGGCATTAATGGTAGTAATGAACATGGAGTCAAAGAAAACACACATGATGATGAGACCTATCATCATGGCTAAACTGTCCAACTGGCTAGGTTTGTCATGATCCATACAGCAATCTAAGAGCCAATGGGACAACCAACTTGTACAATAACATCTAGTAATTCTTCCGTTCTTGCCTCCTGGAATTTGGTGTGCATGAGTCCTCCCTCACACAGCACACGCTGACCTGTGGGACCTCACACAGCACACGCTGACCTGTGGGACCTCACACAGCACGGGCTGACTGACAGAATGCTGTAAACATCATTCTGAGGTTATGTGCTAAAAGATATTTCCTTGTTCTCTCAGGATGAAGAAACCACCTTCCATACGATGAGGAAGCTCAAGCAGCCCTGTGGAGTTCTGAGGGAAAGGAACTGAGGCCTCTGGGTAGCAGACGGAACTAACTCACCAGGAATATGAGTGAGCCAGCTTGAAAAGAATTAGTCCATCCCCAAATAAGAGTTCAGACGGTTGCCACACCACCAGAACTACCCAGCAGGGTCACTGCTAAATTCCTGATGTACAAAAACTCTGCGGGGTGGTTTTTTTCTTTCATACATTGGTATATTTTGCACTTAACTTGTTACATGTTGTTGTGAAGTAATGCTGACTTGGTCAGAACTCACAGCAGCCATGTGGACAGCAGAACATCACACTACTGGTTGTTAGTGTTGTTCGGTGCCATGGAGTCACAGCAGAACATCACACTACTGGTTGCTAGTGTTGTTCGGTGCCATGGAGTCACAGCAGAACATCACACTACTGGTTGCTAGTGTTGTTCGGTGCCATGGAGTCACAGCAGAACATCACACTACTGGTTGCTAGTGTTGTTCGGTGCCATGGAGTCACAGCAGAACATCACACTACTGGTTGCTAGTGTTGTTCGGTGCCATGGAGTCAGTTCCAGTCGTGCGGACCCTGTGCACAACTCGACTAAGCATGCTGTCGTATCGACTATCATGAGGTGAGCAAGTGATCCCTAAATTGATGGCCCTGACCTTATTTCAAGCTCTGATCGTTATCATTAACCACCTACTCTATCTTTCCACAGGATGCCCTGAGTCTATTAGCATTAACAAGCTCCATCCCCATGATTAACCTCCATAGTCCTCGAATGATACAAATAGTTCAGTGTTCCACTATTAACTGAAAAGTTGGCCATGTAAAGGCATGTACAGTGAACCCTCGCCACTTCGCGCTTCGACTTCCACGGCTTCACTCTATCGCGGTTTTTGCATAACAGCGCATGCTCTGTCATTACTGCCACTGATTGGCTTATACTGTACATGCTTGATGCCATAAATAATATAATAAATAATAAATGATAATTGTAACGTCCAAAATGTTTTACTGTATTTTCCCTTTTTCGTTTAATAAATTGGGTAATACGAGTGTAATGGTGACTAAAGGGTGTTTTTTCATGTCCTCTATGCTCTAACTACGAAAATATTTGATTTACAAATAAGGAATCCTACTTCGCGGAATTTCATTTATCATGGTAGGGTCTAGAACCGATTAACCACGATAAACGAGGGTTCACTGTACTTCAGATATTTTATCAGGAGAGGCAAGTCCCTAGGAAAGGACGTCACGTTTAGTCAAGGGGCAGCAAAAAGTTAAGGCCCTGGAATAGATGGATTGACCCAGTGGCTGCAACAATGGGCTCCGACAGGACAACAATGGAGTGGCTGGCAAAGGGCTGTGCAGGGCTTCTTACTGTTGTGCACAGGCTTGCTCTGAGTCGGAACCAACGCCACAGCCTCCAACAACCAGACCGGTTCTCAGAAGCAGGCCGAGAGAAATCAGCACGCGGAGACAGGTTTCGGTAGGTTCTACAGAGAGGACACCTCTTTGAGGGCGACACCATCACACACGGCCCTGGATACAAGCATAGCGACATAAACATACCGGCTGCACACTGCAGATGAGGGAGAGGGGGGAAGGGCAGAAGGAGGGATGAACAAAACAGTCAACCCAGTTGATAATGTTCATGAGCAGATTCCACAAGTTGCCGGGTGCCAAGAAGTTAAAAATGATGTTTTAAATGTTTCGATGGCTTCAAGGTCCGGGGAGCCCATCTGGAAGCTCTTCAGACCATCTCTGAAGCTTTCAATCTATGAGAAATTTGGTTCCTGATGTGTCACAACTGGTATTAATTTATATAAAGATTTGGAGCATAGTGCTACTGCAAAAGCCACCTTGCATTTATGGAATATTAACTAGATGTCTGACTCTGGTCCATGGGCTCTGGCTGAAGCCAAATAGAAAAACACCACATTTATTCCTGAACAGATAAGCCTGTAAACTATGATGCAATCTGCTGTAGGGTATATGTAAAGAGTAAATTTGTAAGTTTACTAAGAAAGAAAGTATAAAATACAAGTATAACACAATTCACATTGGGTGATAAGTTTTTAGGGCCAATCTGACAAATGAATGTGATTAGATCTATTAAAGCATCGGGTCTATTAAAGTGCTTTGTAAAATTCTGGAAATGAAAGGTCATGGCACTGGTGACAACAGACAATTTCTCTTTATCCTGTGTCCTTGATAATGCCTTTTAACATTTCTAACTTTTAAATTTTGTTCTTTATATTTCTAACCTTCCTTTGCTTTCACAGGTCTGGCATAAGTTAGGTGGAGAAATAAGGAGGTAAGAAATAGAATCTCAGAGGAAAATGGGTAGTAACAGAGATTTAGAAAAATTAAGGCCATTAAGCAAAAGAGGCAGACATTTAAGAAGCTTTATGGGTGGACAGGGCCTGCCACCTCCCTTCCCAGACACACACATGAATTAGCTAGCTACCTGCCTACCTAGCTATGGGTTTCTGACCAAGAGGAGAGAGACAATAATTTAGAGGGCCCAAGCAGATGAGAAAATCACTGCAATTTTCTTAGATAACATCTGTCCAGAGGCTGCTTTACCTAAGTAGCCCAGTACATGATGTTCACTGCGAGGGTGCTGAGCTTCTAGCCTCAGATGCAGAGACTGAAACTTAGGGTGATAGGAAGAAAAATCATAGAGAGTCCTCTGGCCAAGAAACTGTTCTAAGACGGCCTAAATGATATTATTTGCAATACTCAGTATGTATTAACATGCATAAAGCTTTTAATTAAAGTATTCAAGGCTATTCCTGGAGTACTATAATTAAGCAAGTAGCTGACTTGTTGGTTTTTTGATCCACAAAACCTAACTTACTTCCTCAACCACAAAACAAAAGGAAAGGAAACAAGCCCACTGTCTTGAACTCAATTCCGATTCCCATTGACCCTATATAGTACTTCTGAAACTGTCCATCTTTCTTTGCATCTTTCTCCAATGGCGCAGCTGGTAGGTTCGAACCGATCATGCAGTTGTCAGTCCTACACATAACCTATGGTGCCATCAGGGCTTCTAAAATAAGGGGTTGGCTGACATGAATGGAATTAACATTTTTATATAGCATTTGACACCAATGCAGGACTCTTATGAGTGTCACTTTGGCAAAAAAGCATAATATTTCCATGAAAAGAAGATGTCGTTTTGTGTGCGTCTGATTTTCCCTATCCCTCAGAGTCTCGTCAATGAATGTTAGCGAGACTGCTGTGATCCTCTGTCGCACCCTTCTACCCTGATGTTTGTATCTGGAGACCATTTACTCGTTTTCCCTTTTGAATGAATTTCCTGAAGATTCAGGCACAGCTTTTGTGTGGGAGGGGGGTGGGGGGGAGGGGAAGGGCCTTGGGTGGGTTGGGTGAGGGCCTTGCTTGATACTAAGTCTATCATTCAGTGTCACTCGTATAAAAATAAATCCTACAACTGAGGTAGCCCACGTCTTTCTACACACTGTTTTTCTTCAGAGAGCTGCCTCAATTTACCAAAATATTTTTAGAGATTCTAATAAAAAATCTTAAGTGTCACAGTAGCCTACTTATTAGAGACCCTGTATTAATTAATCATTTACTAGTATCATTGTCCTTGTCCATTTTTAACATTCTCGACCCCCAAAAGTGTCCATCATTGATTTATTACTTATGCTTAAGCTTTAACCTTATGCTTAATACTTTGACATATTTCATAACAAGGGCTACCAGGACCTTTATTAATCACTGAAATATTAATAAGAGATTTTATTTTGTCTGATATGGTCAGTTCCTTTGGCATGGTTATTTGTATTGAGCATCTTAAACAAACTTCAAAGCACTCTATATTCAGCATTCTGACTTTAAATTCATGCAAATATTCTCAGCTGAAAAGGCCATTTATGAAAACATGGTGCTGAATGCCAAGGTTTCCTCGTCCCACAAGTGTCACAAGACGATCTAACCCATACATAAGTTTCTCCCTAGAAAATTTGAGTGAAGATGTATAGACATCTGTGGTCCTCTCTCATCTCAAGAGTGAGGGATCATCGGACGAAGAGAAAGCTGCACTCAGATGACCGGGCAGCATGCAGAGCCACAGCCAGAGCCCAGAGCACCTGCTGCAGTGCCTGTCACTCAAACTTTAGACTGCAGAATAGAGCCTTGAATCAGCTTGAAATAAAAACTCAGGAGCCAAGATATTAAAAGTAAGGGTAGAGTGGGACTATTTTGTAAAGCAGGTATAAATGATCAATCTCTCTCTAAAGAACACAGGCCTCTCACATGTGCACAGCAGGCATATTTTCATTAACCATTATAATATTAACAAGGTATCCTATTGCACATGGGTGGTCCACTTTAGTTCAGCAACTAACACTATCTCTACTTTTGAAAACACCTTTCATTAACTTATCGAGAAAACAGAACCCCAGTTGTCCACTGATTGATTAATTCAACAGATACCTGATGATGACCTAATGTGTCAGCGAAGTGTTGTGTGTCGAACACAAAAACACCCCAAGTGAAATCGACATAATCTGTACAGGCAGGGAGCCTAGAATACATAAGACTGAGGGAAACAAAATGAGAGGTTTTCTACCTTTTCATGCAGCATAGGAAACACAAAACCCAGAGGAGTTAAGCAGCTCACAAATTTTGTGTTGAGTAAATTTACTCAAGAGAAAAGACTATGTAATAGATACCAAGTTTCTACTCCCCCAGTCCAAAGTTCAATTCACATATCAAAATCTATCCCAGAAAAATAAATATGTACTTACAGGTTCCAAAAATAAACCTACCTTGTTTCTTTACAAATAAACGGTTGCCCAAAGTCTCAGAATTTAGGACAAAGAAGGAAGTGTGGGCTCCCAAGAATAGTACAACTATTTTTTTAATGAATCAAACTCTAAAACCTAAAAAGTCCAGTGTTGCATATATCATGGACATTTTTTAATGTCCTGATTATTTTCTTGAGCAGTAATAGAAATTAAATGAGAACATCCTAAATGTAATTTTAAATGGGAGCTAAAAGTAATAAAACATAACTAATAAGGAAAGGATAAATAACTTCATCATTGGATGACATTTTAAAATATAGTTATGTTGTCTTATAAAAGTGCTTAAAAATGTACACATGCGGAACCTGTACATAGACCAAGATGCAGTCATTTAAATAGAACAAGAGGGTAATACATGATTGAAGACATCTTGCTCAGGGTGGAATCTATTCACTATACTTATTCAATCTGTATGTTGAATAATCTGAGAAGTAGGATCATATGAAGAAAAACAAGCTATCAGGATTGGAGGAATGCTCGTTGACAGCCTGTTCTGTGCTGGAGACATAAGCTTGCTTGCTGAAAGTGCAAAGGACCTGCAGCACTTGCCAACGGAGATCAAAGACTATGTATAACATGAGCTGCCAGAACAATGACCTTTTTTAAAAATGCGCTGGAAGAGATGCAACCAGAATTCTCCTATGAACTGAAGATGGGGAGACTTTGTCTAATTTACTTTGGACATAACAATGAGGAGGGGCATGGAGAAGGACACTGTGCTTGGGAAAGTAAGAGGCCAACAGAAAAGAGAATCCTTAAAAAGATGGATTGACATGAGTTGCCACAACAAACTCAAACCCAGCAAGCGTGGGGAGGAAGACTCGGAAATGGGCACTGTTTCGTGCAGATCTGTTTAGGGTCCCTTTGATGGAGAACTCACCTGAAAGCATCGACCAACCACATACATGCTTAAACATTTATACGAAAATGTACACAAACAGAATTAAAAACTTTTAAAATGTTTTCCCTCCTATAGACTGGTGACGTAAAGGTAGTTTCTTTATCAAGTGTGTCAGAAAATGTTCTTGCCCTAGCTTTTGATCTACAGGGAAGACCACGTGGATGCTTCTGGGTGCCTCTTACGCTGTTCTCTAAGAAAGCAAAAACCAGTGAAGCTTATATGTGTGTGCATTGAAATGCATGTAACAAAAATATCCCTCACAGTTGCAGAAGTGGGCAAGGCAAGTCAGGACAGGTTCCAAGACCACCGACCCGAGGTTACGTTGGATACTTCCCTTCATTCACAAAGCCCTGGGAGTCGTGAAGGGGCTCTGAAGCCAAGATGGACAGGAAGACAACCATCTGACAAATGGTGCCCAGGTGAGCTTTGGCAGCAGAGGGGTGAATGAATACAAGGCTGACAGGTCAGATGGCAGGCCACTGACAACTCTCAGGGTTGGAAGGCAATGTAGCAGGACTTCTTTGAACTTGAGTTCAAAGAACCAGAGGTCATTGAGGAAGATATTGGATCCACATCCAGCAAAATCAAACAAAGCTTTTCCACTATGTTCACTTCTATTGCAAGCAGGTCCCACCCCCAAGGAGACATAATTTTAATAGATTGCATCAGGGCTGTGATCAGAGGAAAGAGGTTGCAATCCACTCTGGACCTTTTGCATGGAATTGCCTGCTCATAGCAACTCCCATTATGGAGACTATTGCATTGTGTTAGACCATACCATGGGGAATTACTAGGCCTGAACTGTGAAACCACTGAGAATCCTGGACCGGATGAGTTGACCGAAACTCTAACTACCACAGTCAGTGAGGGAGAAATACCTTCCCTCATATCTCAGTCATTTAGCCAATTTGTACTGCGAGGACATTATCTGGTGGTGGAGTCCCTGGGTAGGGTGAATAGTTTACTTGCTTGGCTGCAAACAGAATGCTGGAAAGTTTAAGCCTACCCAGAGTCACCTTGGTGATCTGCTTCCAAAACTTGAGCTCTGGAAAACACTATGGCATATAATTCTATGATAACATGAATTGCAATAATAGACTCAAGATCAACAGAGAAGGTGGTTAATTAGGTCAATGTGAAGAATCATGGGGGCTAAGCATGGGCACTAACAAGCTATATGGTAAAAGAGGGTGTGCAAAGGTGAAGCCCAAGTAAAGCCAGGCAAACATTTTGTTAGGTACGCTAAAGCCTGGAGAAAAGATAGGCTGATGAGGCCTAGTAGATTCCCTGAAGGCCTCATAGAAGAAGCATTGAAAATATGCCTTAAATAAAATCTCTAAGTGTAAAAAGAATTGTATGAGGCAAGAATGACTTTGTGATTAAATAAATAAATAAAGTAGCAAAAGATCAACAACCAAAACCTTTAGGCCAATTTGAAATCAAAAGGGTGAAGTTAGCAGTAGAGTGAAGCAAATTTAACTGCTTTCAATACTAAAGAAATGTCCAAGGAAAATGAATGTGATGACTATGTTTTGTTCCGAATATAAGCAATAGGTTTTATCTTTGGACATATACTTCTACTTCTTGTCCAGGTCCAGGAGCTGATTCCAACTCATGGTCCCACATGTGACCCAGGATAATTAGTAGATACAACTGTCTTGGTTTGAATCTTTACAACTAACTACCTGATAGTTCTTCAATCGCATACTGAGTGGGATTAATTCGCAGCTGAATACTTAACCATTGTGCCTCCATCCAGGCCACTTTAATCCCATACTTAATCATTAAAATTGCTTAAGTTCCAGAATAGAGGCCCTTATCAGACACTTGAATAAAGACTTGGGCCATAGCCAGATTTTCAATGTCAACACCAAATCTGGCCCTTGGCAGGCTCCAAAATGTTCTAGCTCACATGAAAACTCAGTAGAACTTTCACAAACTTCCTAAACTAAAAGGCATGCTAGGATTTGGTATGGTGCCTGGCTGTTAAAAAAAAAAAAAAGGTTTCCTCTAAAGAAAAGAATTAGTTTCTAGTCCAAAGAGGAAGCAGTAACTGGGATGCATGCCGCTCTCATAATTTATTTTTTATTTCCTTATCATTCTTTCATTTTATTTCAGCTTGAATATTGGACAGTGGAGATGCTACTAGAACTCAGACTTTCCTTTGGATTTAGTTTTAAAAGAAAAAGATCCAGGTTGTCATGACTCACTCGGTTTTGTAATTTGAGTGAAAAACGCTGAAAATAAGGATGTCTTCAGTCTAGACTGCATTCACAGATATTTAATTGAGCTTTCTCTTATGCTTCTCTGAGTAGAGAGTTAGCAAAAAGCTTAGTACACAACCACTGTGCTATAAAAGATTTTCTCCTTTTTATTTCAAACGAACATGCTCTTCTGCACACATCAAGACACATCAATAAACTACACAACCTGACAACTATTAGGTTTTTATACACTTCAGAAAATCAAAAGGAAATACACACCATTTTCAGAGTAATGCTTTTAAATGTTACTAATGCTTCCAGTACAAGATCTCTAAAACATTAGAAGTTGTTAACAATCTTGCTCAAAAACCATTATTCAAAAAAAGAGGACCTGATACCAAGGGCTGAAATAGAAAGTAAACGTTTCGAAAATGATGATGGTAACATATGTACAAGTATGCTTGATACAATTGATGTATAGAATGATATGAGGTGTAAGAGCCCCAATAAAATTATTTTTTAAAAACCATTTTCATACAGAAATGTAAATTATTTATATGGATATGCATTCTATTATGTATGTGAAATACATATGAACAAACCACTGAAATTGTAAATATTAATATGGGATAAAAAGCATATTGTTGTTATGGCTCACAGTGACCCTAAGCACAACAGAGCAAAACCCTACCTGGTGCTGCACATATTAACATATTTAAAAACTTTTATCTGACACAAAAGATTCTCTCCTACCCTGGAAAGAACTCATTACATGATTAACTTTTACACATTGGACTACTAACCATGAGATTAGCAGTTCAAAACCACCAGCTGCTCTGAGGGAGAAAGATGAGGCTATTCACCTCTGTAAAGAAGTACAAACTCAGAAACCCACCAGCGCAGTTCCACCCTGTCTTCCAGAGCTGCTATGAGTCAGTACTGATTCAAAGGCGCTGAGAGGGAGTTGGGGTTTTTTAAAACCATTTTACTAGGACATAATCCAGAGATCATACAATTCAATAGCTCCATCATATCAGGAAGTGTTGTAAAATTGTTAACACAGTTTCTAATCATTGTCTTCCTTCTGTACTCCTTGTTATCAACTCCCAAGTACCTCTTCACCTCTCCTGCCATCGGATTAAGGATTAAGGGACCCTTAATCTAGTTAGTGTCTCTATAGAGTCACCCATCCTGGGTTTCATAGACCAAAAAGCATAGAAAAACATATAACAAAGAGTCAAGAAGGCGACCAACAATAACAACATACAACAGAGATGAGAGTGAGTGTTACATACTTTTGACCCATTACTTTTTATACAGCAATGACTTTCATGTGCCTGTAAGCTATGCTGTTAGTATTTCCAGTAATAGCAGGGCTATTAGATATTAGTAGGTAGATTTCAGTATACCTTCCAGAATGAAACAGACTAGAAAGAAAGAGGCAGACCACTTCTAAAAAACAGCAACTGAAAACTTTGTGAATATCTGTGGAATGCTAATACAGTGCAGAAGATGAGCCCTCCGCCAGGAAGGCACTCAGAATATGGCTGGGGAGGAGCTGCCCCCTCCCAGTAACTGTTAGATTCTGTCAAGTGGGTTCTGACTCACAGCAACGCCATACAAAGGAACCTCAAACTCTGCCCGGTCTATGCCATTTCCACACGTGTTGTTATGGGCAGTCCATTGTTGCAATCACTTGGTCGCTGCATCTTCTTGAGGGGCTTCCTCTTTTGCACTGACCCTCTACTGAGAGTGATAGTCTTTCCCGGGGACTGGTCTCTTTGTTTCTTTTTTGAGTGGTCGCTTCTAATAATGTGTCCAGCATATCTGAGATGAAGTCTCACCATTCTTGTTTCTAAGGCTCATTCTTGTGTACTTCTTCCAAGAAATATCTGTTTGTTCTTCTGCAGTCATCAGTTCAAACCCATCAGCTGCTCTGCAAGAGAAAGAGGAGGCTTTCTGTACCTTTAAGGATTTCCAGTCCTAGAAAACCACAGGAGCGAGTCACGCCATCCTTCAGGGTCTCTCTGAGTTACAATGGACGCAACAGCCAGGAGGATTTTTGTTTTGTTTTTGTTTTATTTTAATACCTGTAAATTAACCCTGTTTGAAATTTGAATTTTCTTTTGTTATAATAAAAGTTGTCATGCAGGAGTAATAGGGTCTAAACCTACTCACTCCTGAGTTATAAAAGTGCAGCATAGATATAGAGACACCCAGAAGATCTACATCCCTTTCAAAGACAGACACCCTGCACATGCCAAGGGGCACCAAGAAGAACTAACGGGTAGCTACTAGAAGCTGAAATAGACAAGAAACTCCCTCTAGAATAAATATCTGTCTTTAAACCACTCACTTGTAGTAAACATAGGTAACACCATCAGCATTCTAAAGCCGTGGTGCCCTTCTTTCTAGCTAAAGTCACTTGCTACCTGCCTCACCATCTCTGCAACTCCTGTGCTCCCAATGCTGTGTGTTGCCCTCTAGCTCATATATGTTCTTCTGAATGTTGTCCTCAAAGTTAGCCACTGGTTGGCCTAAGATATAAAAAGGCAATGGTTTTCTCTCCATTGAACTATTTATCAAGATCCACACTTTTCAGAAACATTTTGTTGATGAATCACAGCCTGTTTGGGTAGCCATGATTCAATATCAATTTCAAGTACACTATTATTTATTCTCTTCTATTTAATATATTTCTTAAGGAATGGAGCAAAATATTCCTTAAATACATACTCCAAACTTGAAATTCTTAAACTTCACTGCTTGTTGGCTAATCATACTGAGCAGGAAATTGACAATAAATAAAATGTAGCAAGTTTTATTTTTCATTCTGTTAAGCTTGAAAATTTCTTAGGAATCAAGAGCAAGCAGTAGAACTTGTTTTCCTCGAGCAAAAAACTTCAAACTTGTGAAAACTGTAATGATAGCTGATGGATGTTTAAGAGTACATGAGCCAGGTCCTAAATTGTAATTTAGAATCAAAACAGTTGGTGGCACCTTTGAAGGGATTTTTTAAAATCAGTATTTATGCTGCCTGTAAATTGTTAGAAATATACATTGAGAGGCAAAGCTTTCATAATTACATCAATTTAGATAAACTTTCTGGTTGTTAGATGATCCTACTTGAATATAACTTTTAACTATTCGTTATACCACTTGGGGAAAAACAAAAGACCTAAGAACAAAATAATAGCAATAGTGTCTCAAGTACAGTTACAGATGATCAATGTTTTTTTCCAGAGATTTTAACCTGATAATAATTTTACTTTGTCCCAAACACAAAACAGAACACTGGGGAAAAGACCGGGAAGTTCTATTAACTGGCTCTAAAATGTCTCTGACAATTCTAGGTTCTCTTAATCATTAGGCTCTTAGGTAGCTTAAACTTTCTTCCAGTTATTCTTTGTATTAGAATATCGTAAGTTCAGTGTAATCCTTTCAAACGGCAAATGCCTTTGAGAAGTGTAATGCCTTGAGTCTTACTCACTTCTAAATAACTTAAATTTAGGTAAGGTATAATCAAGTGGTTACATAAATCGGCATTTGTGTTATGTGTCCCAAGGTAGTGGTGGTTGTTTGCAGAGTCTGGAAGAAATAATTAATATCACCTCTTTCCTGAACTTGGAATCAAATGAAGGTGGTTGTAAAAATTACACAGATGAAGAGCAGACTCAATAAACTGAAAATACTACTATTCTGAGCAGCAGCCAAATACATTTTTTAATTCTTTCAGCACAATTTTACTTGCTCACACCACAATTGATGTAGAAACTATAAAACAGTGCATCCAAAACAATGCAAAAAGCTGAGAAGGGCCTATGTTTCTGAATGTTCTTTTCCTTTGGCCAATCTCTGAAAACGATTGGCAGCAGATAAGTAGTATCTTAGCAATACTTTCAGGAGGGCAAGTGTTTCTACTCTGTGTGGCCAGTCAGGCACAGTAGTACAGGGTTGCAGTGGATCTCCTTGAAGCAGCGCTTCTGATCCTAGATGATTTTGCTTCTGCAGAGGGGACGGGGTCGGGGGTGGGGGTGGCATTTTGCAATGCTGGAGACCTTTTTTGTTTATCACACCTGAGGGGTGGGTGCTACTGGTATCTAATAGAGGCCAAGAATGCTGCTAACATCCTATAGTGGACAGTGTCTGTTGCAGTTACACAATCCGTTGTCAATTTGAGACTTAAGAATGAAGGGGTGGAGTTTAGTCTATCAATCAGGTTGCAGCGTGATGACCTAACTTGGAGGCACTAACGAGATAAATAGCTCACTGGAGGTGGGACACAGACACACTCCCTGCAAGATATTCCTGTAGACAAGACACATGGAGCTACGCTAGAGCCCTGGAGCAGAAGGAGCCATGTAGAGACTGCTGCCAGTGCTGAGATGCTTCCAGTCACTGGATCCACAAGACTTTCTACCCATTGGCCTGTGATCTCCCTGCATTCAGGGTCATTGCATGTATTGCATGAGTCTGAAGAGGAATTTATAGTTTGGTATTGGGCATGTGGGCTAATATTGAACTTATGGACTTGATTTGGGATGGGCTAAGATGTTTTTTTAATATTCAATTGCTCTTGTATATAAAGCTCTTTCTTGTACACATATGAGTGTCTCTATGAATTTGTTTCTCTAGTCTAGCCAGACTAACACAGTCTCCTATAATTACCAGGCTCAAAATGGCAAATACTTCCAAGATTGAGAAATTCTGCCCCTAGAGTTCAAAATGCACTTTAAATAAAGTAAACTGATTATTCTCACAATTGCTACATGAAAAAAAAAGATGATATATATCTTACATAAGAGAGAATGACGTCCCCAACAGCAAAAGGTTAAAAGAGTTGTCTCAGCGTTACACACTTGAATACATACTTCTGATGATAAGTAGTCATCTTACTTTTGAAAGAGAAGTAGCTAACCATATGCACTCCAGCCACTTTCTGAGATAACAGAGCTAGAGTGGAGCGGAGGTGGAGCCTCTAGTAATCAAGGAAGCTCCAGGAGCACTCAAAGCAGGAGAAGGACCAATGAAAGCACACCAGTCAGAATGCGGGAGGAAGATGCCAGTGGCCTGCAAGGTACCAAGAGCCTGAAAACTCTGCCAGAAGACTCCAGTGGAGACAAACTTTTTTACACTCTATATTTGAGATAGATAGATATATATTCTGAAAAGCATACTAATTATAAATTGCCTCTCTTTGAAGTCTTCCTTTAAGTTTATGTAGTATCTCTTTTTGGATAAATATACAATACTTTTGACTAATAATTTTCCCAAGTAAAAGTCAGTGTTTTTTTGGCTATCTGATCTGATGCTGCTGCTACCCATGTATTATAAATATGATATTATCAACTGTAAATTATATGCATAGATAAAAGCAGAAAATGCCAGGCTTTATTATAGAAGATGATTTCTTGAATTGGGAAAAGCATAAAAGGTTATCAATACTGAATAAAATGCATTAATAAGTTATTGCCCATAGGAATTACATCACATATTCTATTAGCACAGGTATAGGCCAGAACTACCATTTAGGAAACAAGCAAGTAATAAAATAAAACGTATTCCTTTGTAGTCTGTCAGTCAGTCCTTCAGGTGGTTGGCAACATGGTAGTCTCATTCAAAACAATACTCAGTGCTCTCAGTCGATTTTGACTCACAGTGACCTTATCAGACAGGGTAGAATTTCCCTTTTGGGTTTCCAAAAGGAAACCTTCCACAGAGAAGCTGATGGATTTAAACCACTCACTTGGGGACTCCATATTATATCTGAGGAGGGAGATACACAAACAACTGTAATAAAATATGATCAGAACTCTAATATTACTATAAAGTAGTATGGAATTTCGAAGGAAAAATGGTACACCAGATAGGAATAGAAGGGAATCTGAAAAAACTTCACAGAGACAAATATGTTTAGGTAGATCTTAAATCAATTATGTTTTACAATTTTTTAAGTGGAAAGTATAATTGGAGGATAGAAAAGCAGGCCAATGCCGGACTTGACAAAAGAGCATGGTGTATTTGAGAATGAGATACGTTCCTATGACCAACCATAAACTGAAAGGATGATGATGAGAGGTCAAGTACAAAGATTGGGTGGGTCCTCAGCAGAATTAGAAGTGTGAATTCTAAAAGAGTAAGATAGGTTAGACCAGGTAAAAACTAGCATAGTGAATGGAAAAAGGGAGGAGGGGACACAGTTAGGTATGATTTCCTAATTAGAAGTGAAGGAAGTAGTGAGGGGAATGATTATAGATGTGAAAAATCCCAGGAAATATCAAAAGTGTTCCTGAGACTATTTAGTACATGTCTAATGGATTAACAGTAGTATAGTTAAAATATTCTTATTTTATAATAATAAGATACAGGAAATGGGATTGAAAATTTTTTAAAAATCATTTTGTGTACCTGTTCATCAGGAAAGGAGAGCCCCGGTGTTGCTCTCAGGTAAGTGTTGGACTGATAACTGCAAGATTGGCAGTTCAAACCACCTGCCATTCCTCAGTGGAAGGAGAGTTACAACCTAAGACACCAATATAAGGTCGCTATGAGTTGGAATCAACTAGAGGACATTGGTGAGTTGGTTAGTGTACTCATCTATCTTTAAGCAGGTGTAGGGTAGTATTTCAACATAAAGACATCAATTTTATGAGGCTATGGATGACTTAAACTTGTTATATACTTTCATTGTGGTGACTTGTGGAGCATTCCTAAGTCTAGATTTTGATTGTTGTTTATAAGACTAGCATCTACTGTTGAAAGGACATGGCATCTTAGAAAGTCAAGAGAAGTGCACAGATGTATCTCATTCATGTTAGTGCTGGCTTGCTTGTTGCTGCAATGCTAGAATCTATGCCACCAGTATTTAAAACACCAGCACAGTCACCCCCAGTAAACAGACTTCAGAAGAGCTGCTAGACTAAGAACAACCTACACAGAAGGAAAGGCATTTCACCTCTTCAAACTATTCGCCACTAAACCCTTATGAATAGCAGAACATTGTCTGATACAATGCTGGCGGATGAACCTCTCAGGCTGGAAGAAATGGAAAATACAACTGAGAAAGAGTTGCAAAGTAAAGTCAAGTTTAATTACATGGATGGAGTAAAGGAGTCTTATACCAAAGTAATGGTATATGGTATCAAAGTTCAGGTTGAACCTGAGAAAAATTAAAACAAGTCCAGGAAAGTCAAAATACAATCTTGAAATATCCCACCTGAATTTAGAAACCATCTCAAAATCCTATTTGGCACATTGAAGACTAATGACCTAAGACCAGACAAGTGTGGAATGACATCAAAAAGGAAGGGCACATTCAGCATTTTTCAAGGTAAAATAACTGAAGAAAAAATGTAAACTTTATGTTGCAATATTGAAGGATTCTCTATGGGAAAATGAATGATGCAGGAAGCATCAAAAGAAGATGGAAGAAAGAATACATAGCAATATACCAAAATAAACTGGTCAATATTCAACCATTCAAGAGGTAGCACATGATCAAGAATTGCTGGCACTGAAGGCATGAGCAAACACTCAGGCTGCCAGCGTCTGCAGAATCAGAACCACCGTGTTCGACAAGCTCATGCATCCCCGGACGTATTCACTAGTCTATGTCAAGAAATTTGCATGGCAAGTACCTGGCCAACCAACTGAAAAGGTTCATATTTGTAAATATTCCAAAGAAAAATGAGCCAACACAAAGCAGGAGTTATTGAACAATATTATATGGAAGTAAATTTTTGCTGAAGATCATTCAAAAACCTCTGCAGCAGTATATGACCAGAGTGTGTACACTGGTACAGATAAGAGCTCACGACACACAGAATCCAGGTCAGTTAAACCCCTCAGGAACAGAAATGGGAGTAGCAATACCACGAGGGTCGAGGGGAGGGGAGGAGAAAGATGGGGAGAAGGAAAGGAGGAAGGTGGAACTGATCACAATGATCAGCACATACCTGCACTCGTCCCCCACCCCACCCAGGAGGATGAACAACAGAAACCATGGGTAAAGGGAGAGAGCAGTCAGTCAGTGTAAGATATGAAAATAATAATAATTTATAATTTATCAAGGGGTCATTAGGGTGGGAGGGGAAGAGGGAGGGTAAAAAGAGAAGCTGATACCAAGGGCTCAAATAGAAAGTACATGTTTAGAAAATAATGATGGCAACATATGTACAAATATGCTTGATAAAATTGATGTATGGATTGTTTTAAGAGCTGTAAGAGTCCCCTATAAAATGATCTTATAAAAAAAAAGTATCTGTCAAGCACTCAAATGGCATGTTGCAATGAACAAATCTACTGCACAAGTCCTCTTTAAAGTGTTAAAAGAGCAAGATGTCCGTGTGTAGATTAAGGTGTGCCTGACCTAAGTCATGGTAGTTTCAATCGCCTCATATTAATCGCTTCATCAAAAATGAAGAAGGAAGATCTGAGAATAATTGATGCATCTGAACTCCAGTGTTGGTGAAGAATATTGAAAACACCACGAACTGACAGAACCAGCAAATCTGTCTTAGAGGTCAGATAGCCAGTCTATTTCTTAGAAGCAAAGATGGCAAGACTGTGCCTCATGTATTGGACAGGTATCTGGAGAGAGCAGTGCTTGGAAAAAGAGCATCACCTTTGGTAGAGGGTCAATGAAAAAGAGGAAGCCTTCGAATGAGGTAATTGCCACACCAGCGGTGACACGCTCAAGCATAACAACTGTGAGGCTGGAGCAAGACTAAGCAGTGTTTCATTCTGCTGTGTGAGTCAAAGCCTACCCAGGGGGATCTACAATACACACTCAATAATTAATTAAGTGCTAAAGTTACATAACAGAGGGCAAGCATTCCAAGGAAGTCCTAGGAAAAGGGAATCCATGGAACCACAAAAGGACTTTATAAGTTGGTGGAACGAGGCTGTACCTGGGATGTTGCATTGACTATAAATAAGCAGAGCAAAAAGAGGATGCTTCAAGCACATGTGAGCGGAACATGATTCCGTTTTAGCCCAATAAGGAGACCAGTTTTATTGTTTGTTTTCTTTTGAAAGGAAATTACATGTTGACAAGCAGTGGGAAATTATCGTAACAAAATGAGATGAGGAAAAATGATTTTAAAAATTGATAATTCAAGCCCTTTTGATTTAGGTAACCCACTCATCCATTTTGGTAGAGGTGATTCTCACTCAGGACCACCAGGTCTCAGGAACCTTAGAATCATGGGAGGGGTTTTACTTTGTCTATATAAACAGCACAATGGACCCAGTGTTTAATATTTGTCAAGTAGAAGAATGTCGGAACTAATATTCAGATTTGGTTCCACCATTTTCATTTATTCATTCCTCCAAATATGTGTTGTATAACATTCTGTGTCAGGAACTGTCCTTGTCCTTGTGATGCACAGTACACAACATGGACAAGCTCTAGGCACCGAGGGAATCTAGTTGGGAAAGAAGCAATGCTTGTATGCCAGGTAGTCACGAAAACTCTTGAAGAGACAAGGAGGTCATGTGCATGGTAGGAGTACAATGAGAGAGAGAGAGAAAAATGATTTCCAGAAGACTGTAGAGAAAAAATAACAGGATCTTTCAAATGTGTATAATTAGAGCAATGTTTGGACAACTGACAGATCAGAGAAAAATAGGAAACAATTCCAGTTCAAAATAGAAAATAAATTCACTTTTGGATAAATTGAGTTTAATATGATGAAAAATCCAAAACCATTTTTTGCTAGGGGCATACTATTCTAATGCTTAGACATCAACAAAGCAAGGATGCCACTTTCAAAAATACCTGTCTATGCCAAGCACGTAAGACATAAGAAGATGTGAGCATTGCCGTAAAGGGAAGTAGGGGCACAAAGAGAGTGCACAGTGTCGTGAAGGCACCGTGCACAAGGCTGTGTAACCTAGGAGGGCCCAATGCTTCACCACCTTCATTCATGTCTTCTAAGATCCTCTTCCACGTAATTGAAACTCCTTCTCTTGGCAGAGTTCTTGGAAGTACATTACTTCTTTTTAATAAATAAGAGACAGCATAGGTTAAGTCTCATTCTATATAAAAATAAAATATAGTGATTTATTGTATTATTTCCTCATTAAAATTTTTATGAAATCTTTCACTTATAATACTTATTATAAATCAAACATGAGAATTGAAGCATGAACTATTTAAAGTAAAATTGGTAAAAGCCCATTTTTGTTGGTGTTATGGGATATCACCAGAAAAACATTTTCTTTGCTGTAGCACATATGGCATATTCTTTTCATAGAAGATGTGGTATGCATAAAAATATTAACATCCCACATCCACTAAGAAGTATGTAATCCTGTTCATGTTATCCCACTAAAATGGAAAGAGGGAACCGATTACAAGGAACTATATGTGGCCTCCTCCTTGGGGGATGGACAACAGAAAAGTGGGTGAAGGGAGACGTCGGACAGGGCAAGATCTGAAAAAATAATAATTTATAGATTATCAAGGGCTCATGAGGGAAGGGGAGAGCAGGGAGGGAGGGGAAAAATGAGGACCTAAAGCCGGGGGTTTAAGTGGAGAGAAAATGTTTTGAAAATGATGAAGGGAATGAATGTACAAATGCACTTTACACAATTGATGTGTGTATGGATTATGATAAGAGTTGTATGAGCCCCTAATAAAATGATTTAAAATAAATAAATAAATAAATAAAGAATAAAATGGTGTACATCACTTTTGTAGCTAATCCCTAATAGCATAGAATTTTAAAATAAGTTTACATGATGGATATGCACACACACATATTAGACTTTAAAAAGGTCAGTGAAAATTCCAATATATTTTAATTCCATTATTCCACAAACGTTTTTAAGTCCCATCATATCTTCTATATATCTCCTACATACCCCATTTGAATGAGTGCATTATCAGGGGAGGAGACACCACCGATTATCTGTGGTTAGGGCCCTTACTTGGTTTAACCTGTCCTTGATTTCCACTACGTCTCTTATGAATCACAGCAATCCTCTGGGACAACACAGAACTGCCCCATTGGATTTCCATGACTGTAAACCTTTGTGAGAGTGAACTGCCACATCTTTCTCGTGCAGAGCAGCTGGAAGATTTGAACCACTGACCTTTCAGTTAGCAGTCAAGTACAAAGACTCTATGCTCACAGGACTCCATCTAATGTGAAAGTAGCACCTATTTCAGTGGGAGGAGGAGAAGATTAATTATAACAATAATAAACTATAGTGACCAGGGCATATGTATGGGTTTCTGTGCAAGAAATACAAAACTTTAACCTTTAGTGTCTAAGCATCTGCTACAAAATAGGCAAGCCATGGTGTTAAATAGATAACAACTTTCATTATCTCACAATAAGATGAGGTTATAAAAACCTCAAAAGTTTACTCATATTTTAAAAAATGATTAGGCATATTTTATATGTGTGATGACATGTTTTTAATCAACCAAATTACTACCCACAAAGCAGACATAACCAACCCATATCATTTACCTACAGCAACCTACAGAAAACCCTTTCAGCTCCAAGGGCATGTGCCAGGTAGGTATTATAATTAATAAACGAAGCCATGGAAGTGATGACGTTTCCCTGTTCTTGTTTGTTAAAAGTTCATCTTCTTCCAGGTAGCTGACTCTTCACTGTGGGCAAGAAGAACTTGACTGTCAAGCGTAGTATTTGCTCCTAAAATATAAAAGATGTTTCTGCCCTTTTCAGACTGGCTTCTTAACTTCCAATACCTTTTTCTAACATCTAAAACAAACATTGGACTTAATCTGAAGCCTGACAAATATCTTCCAATTTTAATGCTGCGTTTGACTGACGGCGAAGACTTCCATCGTGCTGGCTGAGGATACCAAATAAGATGGGCTGCTTCATAAAGCTGCCTTTTATATGTGACAGAATAAACTAATGCTGACACCATGTCGTCCACCTTTCCACTTCCAAATAGTGCGGTGGAGGAGTATGAGTGTGTGTGTATGTGTGTGTGTATGCATGTGTGTGCATGCTTCTATATGATTAATATTGAGTAATGTTATATTAATGATATTCTGCTGCCAGCCCATTTCACGTTCCTATGTGATGAACACCTTGCTGATAGCTGCATATCTGGTAAGTTCATGTTTACAGTTATTTCCTAGACAGGACTGTACCACCCTATGAGGTGACCAGTCATCATCTGTACAGTTTTGAGAAACTCTATTCTGTTTATTAAATGGAGAGAAACAGACAAGCAGTGCTGGGGAAGCATAATGAGCTGCCTTCTGCATCCATAGTAACTGGCATCCAGGGCACTTATCTGACCTGCTTTTTGGAGAAAGAACAACCGCATAGCCAAGCACTGCGTAAAGTCAATGTCACCTTAAAACCTAGATGTCGGTTATGTAGAAACTCAACAGTAATGAGTCCAAATAGTCCTCACAATTGGTAAATAGAACCAGCAAAACTGTCTGCTATTTACCATGCTAACATCTGCCTGATTTCATCTTGAAATGCTGCCTCACTGCAGGCAAGACAATTCTATTGACAACAGCTTCCAGCTAACTAATTTAAGGCGGCAACTTGCAGCTAGTCATACAATTAGCAACAGTGTAGGGACTTTTTTGGTACAGCTTCCAGGAACCACCCAGACAGCTCAATAATCTTCACAACCAAAAATCTGAGTCAGTAAAATACGTTTTTAAATCACTGAGATGCGCTGTGTGGTTAGGTGCTGCCGAGTCTGTCCTAGTTCAGAACAGCACCAGGTGCAACAGACAGAAACACTGCCATTCTCACAACCATTCTTGTGTGAGCCCGTGGTGGCAGCTGCTCTGTCAATCAATCTTGTTGAGGAGCCTCGTCTTTTTGCCGACCCTCTACTTTCCCAGGCATGAGGTCCTTCCCCAGGGACTGGACACTGCTGACAACCTGTCGAAAGTGCATGAAATGGAGCCTTGCCATCCTTGCTTCCAAAGAACACTCTCGCCTTCTTCCAAGACAGATGTGTTTATTTTTCTAGCAATACATGATCCTTTCATTTTTGTCACCAGCACCATAATCCAAATGCAAAAATACTTCTCTAGGCTCCTTATGAATTTCCAAGGAGTCCCATGCTCATGAGGTGATTGAAAATAACATGGCTTGGATAAGGTGCACTTCAGTTCGCTAAGTGATGTCTTTAGCTTTTAAGAATGTAAACAAATCTTTTGCAGCAGATTTGCCCAATACAATATGTTATTGATTTCTTGTTGACTGTTTCCATGGACATTGATGGTGGATCCAGGATCCAAAATAAGGTCCTTGACGACTTCAATCATTTCTTCAAGAAGAGTCACTTGTGAAGACTTTGCTTTCTTTTATGTTGAGGTATAATCGATATTTAAGTCTGAGTTAGTTAAAGTTTATTGTGCCAACCTGGCTGATAAACACATGTGGGATTAACTGAAGGGCAGAAAGATAAATGGCTCAGTGAGCCTCACCTTTCTAGTTCTTGGGTTTCTTGCTTTCTGATGGTTGGACCAGAGCATAGCTTCCTTACCTAGTTCCGTGCTTCAGCTGGCAAAGCTCATTTCCTACAAGACATCCCTGAGGAGAAGCCACATGGACCTATCCCAATGCAGCCCTGGGTGTTGGAACAGCCGTGTGGAGACCCCTGCCAGTGCTGAGATGCTTACATGTTCACTGATTCAGCTTTCTTCCTGCAGTTGGCATCATAGGGTGTGTTTTGTGAGATAGAGGAGGACTTTGTGGATTGGTTTTGGACATATGAGTTAACGTTGGACTTGTGGGCTTGGGCAGCACTGGGTTGGGATGTTTTCCTGATGGGCACTTACCCTTTATATAAAATTCTCTCACACGTGAGTTTCTGTGGATTAGTTTCTCTAATGTACCAAGATTAACACAAAGTCTAAGGCCTTTGATCTTTATAACTAAATACTTTAAGCTTTCTACACTTTCCGCAACCAGTGTTGTGTCATTCAGATATGAAGTTTTTCAGAAGTGCTGGTGGTGTAGTGGATTATGCATTGGGTTACTAACATAAGTCAGCAGTTCTAAACCACCAGCCACTCCACGGGCGAAAGATGAGGCTTTCGACTCCAGTCAAGATTTAGTCTCAGAAACCTATAAGGGCAATTCCACTATACTACATAGGGCAGCAGTTCTCAACCTGTGGGTCGTCACACCTTTTGGAGTTGAATGACCCTTTCACAGGGGTCTCCCAATTCATAACAGTAGCAAAAATACAATTATGAACTAGCAACAAAAATAATTTTATGGTTGGAGATCACCACAACATGAGGAACTGTATTAAGGGGTCAAGGCATTAGGAAGGTTGAGAACCACTGATATAGGTTCTTCTATGACTCTACAGGATCTTCTATGAGTCAAAATCAACTTAATGGCATTGACTTTGAAATTTAACTCCTATCCTGATGCTGCATTATTCTTCATATACTTCACCTTCTCAGATTATTTGCTCATAATACAGATTGAATAAGCATGGTGAAAAAAATATGATCTTCATGTACACCTTTCCTGATTTTAAACTAACATCCCCTTGTTTTGTTTGCATTACTTCCTGTTAGTCTATGTACAGATTCCTTGTGAAGTGTTCTAGAATTCCCTTTCTTCACAATGTTATTCATATTTTGTTAAGATCCATACAATAAAATGCCTTTGTATATTCAATAAAACAAAAACAAATCTTTTTCTGGTCTTCTGTTTTCAGCCAGGATCCATCTGATATCAACAATAATATCCCTTGTTCCGCATGTACTTCTGAATCCATGGGCAGCTGGCCGTTTGTACTGCTACAACCATTTTTTTAATTATCTTTGGCAAAAATTTACTTATAGTACTTGAATGAGGTATTAATTATGTTATTTGATAATCAAAAGACTTGCTTGTCTCAAAAGAAAATGCCATTAATCCAAAAAATCAAACTCATTGCCACTGAGTCTGTTCCAACTCATAGCAGCTATAAGGGACAGAGTAGAATTCCCCTCTGAATTTCCAGGTTACAGATCTTTTCAAGAGCGGAAAACTTCTTATTTCTCATATGAAGCAACTAGTGGGTTCAAACTGCTGACCTTATGGTTAGAAACCCAATTGGTAACACAGTACATCAGCAGGGCTCCTTTTTTAAAAAAAATCATTTTATTAGGGGCTCATACAACTCTTATCACAATCCATACACACATCAATTGTGTAAAGCGCGTTTTTACATTCATTGCCCTCATCATTCTCAAAACATTT
>NW_022107431.1:97821230-97832392 GCF_000313985.2 Echinops telfairi | reverse complement strand
GGACTGGCTGCTCTAATTGGGGTCATCATCCTCAAGGCCCACCAGCAGGGTTTCTTAATGACACAAACACACAGATAAAAATATAAATTCTTCTCCCTTTTTGAGAAGGATTATTTATAAATGCTTTTTTACAAATTTTAACTAGACAAAAAACAAAAACATTCTCCCAGATATTTTATCTTTGACAGTATTATAAATATACAATAATACTCATAGTACCTATTTATACACATTTTAAAAACATCTACCAATAAGTAATTTTAATGATGTGTATTGCTAGGTGGAAAGTCTCAATAATAACTTACTAATACAACATCACATTGATGGGAAACTTGTGAGAATTTTATTGAATACCTTATATGAGTTATCAACACCTGTCTATCAGCTTGTTGAATTGCAGTGGTTTGTATGGTGCCATGATACTAGGAACTATGCCACTTGTGTTTCAAATAACCATCAGGGTCACCTTTGGAAAGCAGGTGTCAGCAATGCTTCCAGACAAAAACATACTAGTAAAAGTATGGAAATCTACTTCTGAAAATTCGGTAAAAACAGCTCTGTGGATTTCAAAGAACATGAATTGTCATTTTTCTGAAAGATATGCTCTCTAAGTTTGAAGGCAAACAAAATGCACAGTAGATTCAACAATGGGCTGAGTAACCAATGATCATAGAGATGACACGGGACTAAGGAATATTTGAACACTTTTATAATTCTAAAGGTAAAAGAGTTAGATCATTTATGGTTTAAAAAATTAGGAAAAGCATATAAAGAGAGGGCTACATAGTAAATTAACCATGATCCTGAATGCGGAGTGTGTTGTTATGAAGTGCTGTTGAGTCAGTTCCAACTCAGCTGACCCTCCGTACAACACAACACAACACAACACAACAATGCCCAGTTCTGCACCATCCTCACGTTTTCCTATGTTTGAGCCCATTATTGGAGTCACTGTCGATCCACCTAATTGAAGGTCTTCCTATTTTTTGCTACCAAACATGATGTCCTTTTCCAAGGACTGTCCTGTCCTGAGAACATGTCCAAAGTATATGAGACAAGGTCTGGCCAATCTTGTGTCTAAAGAATATTCCAGCTGTACTTCTTCCAAAACAGACCTGTTTGTTCTTTTCACACTCATGGTACTCAAATACACTGACTTCTGTTTGGTCTTCCGTATTCAACGTCCAACTTTAACATGCAGATGAGGTAATTGAAAACATCGTGGTTTCAGTCAGCTGAACCTTAGTCCTCAAAGTAACATCCTTGCTTTTCAACATCTTAAGGATGCCTCGTGCAGCAGATTTACCCAATGTAATGTGTCTTTTGACAGTTTGTTGCTTCCATGAACAATGATTGTGAATCCAAGCTAGACCAAATTGCTTCAATCTTTTCTCTATTTATCATGATGTTACCTATTGGTCCAGTTGTGAGGATTTGGGTCATCTTTACATGGAGTCGTAATCCATACTGAAGGCTTTAATCAGCAGCAGCAAGTGTTTAAAGTCTTCCTCAGTTTCAGCCAGTCAGATCGTGTCATCTGCATATTGAGTGTTGTTCATAAGCCTTCCTCCAACCCTGATACTGATTTCATCCAACTCTTCCTCATGTCTGCCAAAGGGGAAGCCAAGACCCGCAACCCAGACCAAGTGTATGGAAGCAGAGGGCGTACTGCGTCCAGCGGGGATGCAGAGGGTGTACTGCGTCCAGCTGGGTGCAGAGCTCTGTCTTCTCCAGGAGCTGTCGCTGATTTCTGCAGCCTCCAAAGACACATGAACTGAACCTTCCCATCAAACGGAAAACACATCCAGTGTACTTTGATTAACTCTCTAACTATGGAGTTAAAAGGAGACATGGGAGTGTGGGAGGTAGGGGAAGCGAGGAGGGTTGGCCAACCTAGGGACAAGGGAACAACAAATAGTTCAAAACCAATGGTAGGGAGGGGATGGGTGGACTGGTAGGGAGTGACCAAGGTCAAGGCAACCGTGAGGAACTACTGAAGCCAGAATGAAGGCTGAACATGGTATTGGGACAGGAGGAAGCTGCAAAGAAATAGAGGAAAGAAGTAAGAGGCAAAGGGTGTACATACAAGCCTAAATACAGACATGCATATATGTAAATATATTTAAGATTAAGTGGGGAACGGACATAGGTGCAAATAATTATAGGTTTGGTAATAGGGTGGTAGGTGGACATTGGACCTCCTCATGCGCACTCCCCTAATACAAGAGCACCTTGCTCAGCTAAACCGTCATTTCATGATATCTACCTTCCCGACATGATCGCTGAAGATAGATGTGTGCATAAGAAAATGTGGTGAAGAAAGCTGATGGTGCCCGGCTATCAAAAGATATAGCGTCTGGGGTCTTAAAGGCTTGTAGGCAAACAAGCAGCCATGTAGCTCGGAAACAACAAAGTCCACAGAGAAGAAGCACACGAGCCTGTGCGAACACGAAGTGTTGAAGGGAACAGGCAGCAGACACCAAAGAACAAAAACCATCATTGTGTGACCACCTTCCACACATAAACGCTGAAGAGGAATGTGTGCATAAGTAAGTGTGGTGAAGAAGGCTGATGGTGCCCGGCTATCGAGACCTATAGCGTCTGGGGACTTAAAGGCTTGAAAGTAAACAAGCGGCCATCTAGCCCTGAAGCAACAAAGCACACATGAAAGTAGCACACCAACATGTGTGATCATGAAGGGCCAAAGGGACCAGGCTTTAAACACCAAAGGTTGGGGGGTGGGGGGGACTCATATCCTCGTCAATGAGGGTGGCGCGTGATGGAGACCCAATGCCCATCTCTAGACAACTGGACATACCTTGCAGAGGGGTAGTGGGGAGATGAGTCACTTAGGGTACAGTATAGCAATAATGAAACCCACAACCTTCCTCTAGTTCTTAAACGCTTCCTCCCCACAACTACCAGGACCCCAATTCTGCCTTGCAGACCTGGTTAGACCAGATGATGCACAGCGGTACAGATGGGAATTGGAAACGCAGGGAATCTAGGACAGATGAACCTCTCAGGACCAGAGGTGAGAGTGGCGATACCAAGAGGGAAAGGGGGTGTAGAAAGGGGGAATTGATCACAGGGAGCTACATATAACCTCCTCTCTGGGGGACGGGAAGCAGAGGGGTGGGTGAAGGGAGACGCTGGACAGTGTAATATAAGATACAATAATAATTTATAAATTATCAAGGGTGCATGGGGGAGAGGGGAGGAGGAAGGGAGGGGGAGAGGAAAAAAGGAAAATGAGCTGATTCCGGGAACCCAAGAGGAAAGCGAATTTTGGGAATAATGAGGGCAACAAATGTATAGATGTGCTTTACACAACTGATCTATGTATTATGATGAATTGTATGAGCCCCAATAAATTGATTTAAAAAAAACAAAAAAACATGAGTAAGTGCATGAATAAGAATATCAGAAAAAATTAAAATAATTCTTAGTTTTTAGGGCTACAATAACAAAATACCACAACATATTACTTTTAAAGAATATAAATGCATTGTCTTACAGTACTGGGGTATTACAATTCCAAATCCGGGTATATGCATTATTAATACTTCTTAGGGCTCTGAGAGAAAAATGACTCCATGCCTTTCTCCTCCCTCCCTGTGGCTGCCTGAATCCTTGGTTTTTCTGAGTTTGCAGCTTTATTTTCACATGGTATTTCCCGCGAGTCTGTGTTTGTTCTCCTGTTTGACAATTCATTACTTATATGTATGAATTCATATTAACCTAAACGATAACATCTCAAAGACCCAGTTTGCAATCCAAATAAAGCTTATCAGTGGTTAGGAGTTCACTGTATAATTTTTGTGGGAAAATAAATGTAATAAATTCAGTTGTGCAGCTGCAATTACAGAGTTGTGTTCTCTATTTGAAAGGACAAAAAGAAGTTAGGGTTGTCATTTTGACCTGAATTAATTTAAAATATTGTCTTAAGTTTTTCAGATAATGATGCAATGATTCTATCTCTTTTACAGGAACCACTTAGCACCTTTTGTCATGAACTGAATTTCAAATTTCTCCAACACTAGGCTCATTACTTACCTTTGAAATTGCAATTTATATTACTTTCAAGGGATTTTTAAAATATAAAGTTATTTTATAATAGTCATTCTTCTTTAATAGTGACACAGTGAAACAAAGGCCTAACGTTAATGAGTTAAACTCTGCAATTAAAAAATAATAAATTACAAGTTATTGTAACGAAGGAATTTTCAGACTTTTAAAAATATTTACTTTTCTTAGAGTTTCTGAACCCAAGCTAAAATAAACTCTTACATTCAAAGAATAAAAAACAAACAGGAAATAAGTTAAGCTAAACAGATAAAGAGTTTATTATTTAATGTATTTTAGATAGTAGGTTATGTATTTTTCAGATATTGATAGCAGAATTAACCTTTTAAAAATAGTTAACCGAAGTGAGTGTTAAATGTGATAAACAACATGAAAATTTAATCAATTTGATCTTAATTATAAATATATAGAGAACGTTCATATTATATGGACTAAAACTGAGTGTTATTTGAGGTTGGTATTTTCTTACCTACAAGTATGCAGTTTTCATGTAAATAACATGGCTGTGTCTGGCATATAAGAGTCTCAAAAATGAAAATGAAAGAATGATACAAGAGAAACAGTCAAGAGAAAATTAAGGTTTTTGGCTCCCCACATCTATTCTTTCCTCATTTAATTGATAGGAGCAACATAGGATGGAAAAAATGAGGAAACTTTAGTAAATGTCATTATATAGCACAAAATGTTTTCTACAGAGCAATGTATATAACAAAGATGATGAAATACATAGATTTCAGAGTCCTGTTCATGATAGAAATACTTTTATTTTGAAACACTTCAGATTTTGAAGTACTTATTAAAGCATTCATTCCGGTATTGGATATTAAACTGAGTTTATTTTATGGACTTTAGATTTTCAAAGTAATGAAAACCAATACATTTGCATAACCACTTTAATTGAAATAGATCTATTTGGTTAATAATAGTTTTTTACATTGTCTAGAAATGTGTGCTTTTTTATATTATTCTATGCTAGTAAGAATTCATTTCAGTTTATGATGTAGAACAGTAACATTTTTTCCCATTATTTTATTTTACTTTTGTTGTTGTGCAAAATAAACAGCAGAATGTACATCAAGTCCACAATTTCTATATATATATTTCAGTGATATTTATCAGATTCTTCAGGTGTGCAATCACACATATTCTCCTTTTCCAAACTGTTCCTCTCCTGCTAACATAAACTTACTGTCCCTGAAATTTCAATCTTATCTTTTGACTTGTTGCTGTCAGTTTGATTCCATATATATAGATCTGAAAAATAACACAATATTCAAGACAGATATTCTTCACTGGTGAGCCTAAACTATTGTTTGGTGTTAAGAAGGCTTCAGTGTAAATTTTTAGTTTAAGGTTTAAAAATACCTTAGAGCAATAGTTTCAGGTGTTCATCCCATCTGTATGGCTCCAGAAAAGATGGGTTCCAATATAATGTTAAATTCTGTCATTCACCAACACCCCATCCCTTTGCTCATTACTGAACATTTGGTCAAAATGGTTAGTACTGGTTGCCGGGAACTATCTAGTTCTTCTAGTCCAGTGGTTCTCAACCTCCCCAGTGTAATATAACAGGTCCTTGTGTTGTGGTGTCCCCCAACCATGCAATTATTTTAATTACTTCTCCATAACTGTAATTTTGCTACTGTTATGAATCGGGCGACCCCTATGAAAGATTGAGAAGTGCTGTATCTCGTCTCATGGCCCAGAGGGTTTTTGGCTCCCCAAAACCTGTATCTCGTCTCATGGCCCATTTGTTGGTGAAAACAATAACCCTCATATTCCACCTCCCCCTCTTTCTGACTCTCCTCCCGTTTCTCCTGGAAAACACAGAGTAATTCTCATATCTTTCTGCATGTGAAGATCCAGTTTTCCCAACACCATTTATTAAATATTCCTCTTTCCCTACCAAATCAAAATCTTCAGTCAGTTTGGGTAGGTAGTGTGAGTTAAAGAACTTTTCCATTTCATCTAGATTATACTGTTTTATAAAGTTTTTAAGATCCCAGGTACTATACAACTAACCAGGAGGTAGAAAAGACTAATTAAACATACTAGGTCAATTTTGTGGTGCAAATGAAGTGTCCCATGAAATCATGCCCTAAACCACGAAACCATATTCCATGAGGTGTTTGGTTGTACTTAAGCAACTTGATCTTCAACTCTTTTTGTTTTGTGCTATCAGTGTTGTAGATATTACCAATTCAACTTTTTTTCATGGAAACTTATAAATTTATTGACAATAATTACATAAGGTGAAGGAGCCCTGGTGGCATAGTGGTAACCTGTTGGACTGTGATCCAAATAGTCAGCAGTTTGAAACCACCAGCTGCTCCATGGGAGAAAGAAAGGGGCGGCTTTCTATCCTTAAACAGTCACTGTGAGTCAGCACTGACTCCATGGCAGTGAGTGAGTTAATTGCAATAATTTACCTTACAATGGATCAGTGAGATTTTTCCCTCTTCATAAACTGAATCTGAGTACTCCATAAATGATAACCACCCCTTTTCTCCTACCGCCCCCACCACATACCCACTAATAACCTTTGGTTTCTATGTATTTACCTACTATTGTCTCTTTATAAAGATGAGATGATACAATATTTTTGTGATTGACTATTTTATTCATTATATCTTCAAGTTCTCTCCATAAGGCTACATGCAAAAGAGAGGTCTCAACCCAGTAGCCTATCATCACAACTTGAGAAAGTAGAGTGGAAAGCACAAACTAAGCCAAGTCCCACTGAAAGACAGTGAATACCAATGATCAAAGCACAGGTTAATAAAATAAAACAACAGAAAAGTAGAATCAACTAGAGGCAGGCTTTTTGAAAGGATAAACAAAATTGGCAAACGTTTAACTAAACCAACAAAGAAAAAAGGATGAACTAAACTAACAAAGAAAAAAAGCTGAACTAAACTAACAAATAAAACAAGATAAAAGATTCAAATAGCCAAAATAGGAAATAAAAAAGGACACACTTACTAATGACTCCATAGAAATAATGATCACCCGCGTGGTAGCAAACTGTATTACCGAAATGAAATTGGCAAGTTCTTCAAGTCTCACAACCTACCCAAACTGATTTTGATTTGTTACATGGGTGCTAAATCCATTTGATGGTGAAAGAGAAGTACTTAATAAATGGTGTTAGGAAAACTGGATCTTCACATGTACAAAAATTAAACAGTAATATGTAGTTTTTATTTTTGCAATGTATGCTTTAAAGTTTTCCACTGGAGGCAAAACAGGGAGGGTAGAGGGAGAGTGGGTAGGAAAGAGGGAACCGATTACAAGGAACTATATGTGACCTCCTCCCTGGGGGACGGACACCAAAAAGTGGGTGAAGGGAGATGTTGGACAGGGCAAGATATGACAAAATAACAATTTATAAACTATCAAGGGCTCATGAGGGAAGGGGGAGCGGGGAGGGAGGGGGAAAAAAGTTTTCCACTGGAGATATATTTTTAACTTCTGTCTTATTATTGTACATAGATAATGTTCTTTGAAATACTTGCATAATGGAATGCAAGGTGAAATTTCATGAAAGTTTGAAGATGTTCTGCTATAGGAAGGGCATTTTTTTAAAGTATAAAAGATAAATAAGTAAAATACAATTCAACAGGTTTATATAATATGTAAAATGAAATCATATGTTTAATGGAAAATAAACCTATCAATTTAGTGACTGGAATTTTCTTTATTCCTAACATTATCCATCAAATCTAAAATCATACTTAGAAGGAGTAGATGAACAAACAATCTTATTTCTATTTTAGGTATTTCATGTTGACTTAATTCCCTTATAACTATATATAGGTTTCTATATGCAGTAGATTATTGGCAGAGACAACTGCCATCTTTGTTTCTATTCCTGTGCTGCACTTCTTTGAAATGCGGCCTTGCTGCCCTTCCCAGGGTCTTTGTGATCTGAGAGGGCCTGGGGCCTCCTGTGACCAACAGAATGTGGCAGAAAGTTCATGATGGGAGTTTTGAGCCTAGATTTCAAGAGATTTTGCAGCCTCTGCTTTCACTCTTTGGGGATGCTGCTGTTACCATATGAAGGCTCTCTGGCTAGCTTTCTTAAGAGTGAGGACAACTTGGAAAGTGAGTGCCAACTGTTAGCCTATACCAATGGCCAAGCATATGCGGGCCATCTTAGACCATTCAGCCTCAGTCAAGTGTATAGATGACTGCCATTACCAGCAGATTTGCAACCAGCAAAACCAATCCAGTTTAATCCAACCTAAAATAATCAATGAGATATTTTCAAGTAAATATCAGGTGGCTGTATTAAATCACTACTTTTTTTAGTGATTTGTTATACAGAAATGGAAAATAGACACAAAAGTAGGTTCTAAGAATGGAGTGCTGTCATAACAGGTATATAAAATGTATGGCAATAGTGAAACCACTGTTGGTTGAGGCTGGAGACTCATTCAAAAACTTGTTATAAGTGGCTTTAAGAAAAGAATGATTCAAGCTAAAAACAACAAGCACAAGAAGAAAATATTCTGAAAATAATAGTGGTGAACTCTTTTTAATATGATTGAATGATTAAACTGTATTGTATATGAAGTATATGCCAAGAAAACTATTTGAAAAGAAAATAAAGTTCTGAAAAGAAAATAGAATGATTCACGCATATAGTTTTAGGGACTTTGAAAGAATTGCCAGTTGGGGTAATTTGAAAGATAGCAAATGTAACTAATGAAAACTCAATGTAATAAATATGGACTTTGCTCAAATTAATCTATAGACTCAGTGTAATCTAAATAAAAATTGCAGTAGATATTTTTCCCTAAGAAATTGCATAGTCTTTTCTACAAAGATGTTACTTGGGCTTTGTTGACAGAAGTTAAGGGTCTAAGATGGTAGGGTGGGGAGGAAGAAGGAGAAAGGAATTTGAGATAGTTTATTGTGCTAACCTGGCCAATGAACACATGTGGGATTAATTGAAGGGCAGAGAGATATATGGCTCAGTGAGCCATGCCTTTTGAGTTCTCCGGTCTCTCACTTTGTGATGGTTGGACCAGGGTGCAGCTGCCTTATCCAGTTCCCTGCTTCAGTTGGCAAGGCTCACTTTCTGCAAGACATCCCTGAGGAGAAGCCACATAGACCTACCCCGATGCAGCCCTGGGTGCTGGAGCAGCCATGTGGAGACCCCTGCCAGCACCGAGATGCTTACATGCTCAATGATTCTGCTTTCCTCCTGCAGTCAGCATCATAGAGTGTGTTTTGTGAGATGGAGGAGAATTTTATGGATTGGTGTCTTCCGATGGGCTAATGTTAGACTTGTGGGCTTGGCAGCACTGGATTGGGATGTTTTCTTGATGGGCACTTACCCTTTATATAAAACTCTCTTATACTGATGTATTTCTATGGATTTGTTTCTCTAATGTACCCAGACTAACACAGAATTGAATCATCCCCTTATTGCAATTAACTTAGAAACGTTTAAAAAAATGTGGATGCAGAAGATATTGCGCTGGTCATAGTTCAGGTTGCTAAATGCAGTGCACAATTTTGAGCCCAGAAATCCAAAACAGAAAGTGAAAGGAGCTGGCTGATGGGGCAAGAGGCGTAGAAGAAATCTGTAAATTAATAAAATTCAAGTTTAATGTCAAGAGCTGCTTGTAAAAAACACAGTCTTGGTCCTCTCACTGTGAGTGATAGATGTAGGATTCGCAGGTGGTAAACTGACACTAATGCCGAGAAGCCAACAGAGCCCATAGTTACAGTGGGACCATTCAGTTCAGTAGTAGCAATATGGCCTTCTTGTGAGACACGTTGTATTAATAGTATTTGTGAATGACTTCATCTTTTAACCAGGCTCCTCAGGATGTCAGTCACGGTCTTGTGATCTCAAAGGAAACTAAACTTAGAGTCCCTTCATCAGAGAGTGCCCAGGATCCAGGCTTTAAGCCACTTAGGAATATAAAGAACCCCAAAAGTAGTTGATAATGTTAAAAATGAAATGTAAATATATGTTGACATAAAAATTGCATTATAGAACTACCTGACTAATTATTTTTAAAACTGAAAGCATATATGAATCGATCTAAAAATATATTTTTTATTTAATCAAACCTTATTATTATTCCCTATATTATATATTATAATAGGTTCCAATTAAATTAAAATCCAAAACCAAACTCACTTTCATGGCATCCATTTCAATCCACAGCAACCCTGCAGACCAGAGTGGAACTGTCCCCGGGGTTTCAAGAGGTTACTCTTTCCACGAGTAGAAAGCCTCATCTTTCTCCCATGGAGTTGCTGCTGGTTTCAAAGTGCTAACTTTTTGGTTGGCCATTACACTAGCAGGCTCCAATTTAATTAATATTTATAATACGTTTGTAGACATATAGATCGACTATAAATAGACCAGATAGATAAAACAATAAATATATGACATCCATGTTGATACATAAACATACATAAGTGAAATATATACTTTAAAAATGCAGCAGGGATTACTCAATTCACCGCCATCAAATCAATTCTGACTCAAAGAAAATTAGTGACTATTAGTTAGCCATTAGTAGAGATTCCCCAGTGTAAACATTAGCATCCACATTATTTTATATATAGGCATTCTTGATACCAATGCAGAAAAAGAGTGAGCATGAGGCTGAGAATAGCTTGCATCTTCTCAAAGGGGACTTGACAACCTGAGTGAGCCGGCCAGCTTGTCCGGACAAGAAAGGGCAGCGCACTGTGTGCCACTTTTCACTTCGAGGCACTCCAAGCAGTAGTCGGTGGCAGCACTCTTCTTCTCAGAAAGTTTCAGTTAGGCTGAAAGTGAAAGGAGCATCGTTCTGAAAGGAAAGGGATGGTAGTTGACCTCCAACACATGCTGTTCAGATTCACTGTCTGCCTGAAACCTCAAACAGCTTTTCATGTTATTTGCAAAGACCTAATCAAAAATAGGGAAGCTGAAGCTGTGTCTTCTCAGAAACATATGAATATGAAACAAACAAAGAATAAATGGTCTTTACCCAATAGAAAGAAGACGGTGAAATATGAGAAATGGCATCTTCTTAACATATGGGGGAAAACCAATAATCCACTGTGTC
>NW_022107431.1:97815718-97821130 GCF_000313985.2 Echinops telfairi | reverse complement strand
GGTGGTAGGGAGTGGCAGCCATGAAACGCTGAATGCTTGCGATGAAACTCGGCTGGAGAGGAATATGTACGGGCTTCAAAAAGTGTGTGAAAAGGAAACCAGAAGATAACGTAAATTTTCCATGAACTTTTTGACGCCTCTGTGTGTGTGTGTGTGTGTGTGCACGCGCCCCCGCTTTAGAAGCTGAGGTTGTTTGTTTTTGTTTTTTTTAACCAAAGCATGTACTTTTTTTTTCCTATTAACAAATCTCAGCCACTGCTATCATAAAATTCACCATGTTGAAAATTTGTATAAACCATCAGGGGAAATGTCTTGCTTTTGCAGCTACAGGTAAAGGTGGTTCAAAGGGAAAGAATTTATCCAGACACAATCACACAGTCCTGATAATACTCCCATGTCCCCTTCAGCTTAAGGTTTTGTTTCTCATAAATAGTATAAATATTACAGCACACATAGAATGGTGAGAAAATTCTATTTCTAAGAATATATTGCTCAGGCACTTCTCCATCTCTCCTTGAAATCCAGGACCATAAATCAGGTATCTTTATACCTTGATTACCCAGCAGGATATTTGGCTACAGAAGCTGCACAGTAAAGCTTTAATAAAAGAGGAGATAAATGCTCTGCTTCTCCAGTGCATACTGATTGATTATCAATGGAAACAAGGGGTAACTCAGTAACCAATTGTGTTCCTTTCAGCAATTTTGTGAGTAGAATTGAAAGAGATTTTGTGATTAAGGAGATTGAAATGAATGGTTCTATCATGTGATGGCAAATTACATTTCTTGACTACAATTTCTCCTTTATTAGTAAAGCAAAATCAAAACTCAGTGCTATTGGGTCTATTCTGACTCCTATTAACCCACCAGACAGCGTAGAACTGCCTCGGTGGGTTCCTGAGACTGTAACACGTAGAGTAGAAATCCTTGTCATTCTCCCACAGAGTGGCTTGTGAGTTTGAACTGCTGACCTTGCAGTTAGCAGCCTAATGGATACCCACTATACCACCAGGGGTCTTTATCCATATGAATCATAATATAGGTTTAACCAAAGAGTCCAGGCAGAACGTTGTTTCTGAGCACAGCAATGGTCCAAGCAGTTGTATGGCTCCCTGTGGAAGAAGGATCTCACAAAGGTGACAGGCTTGGTAAGTCACATGCATGGAAGGAGTCACGCCAACAGTCTCACCAGTACTGTCCCTATCTTTAGCACCAACCAAGAAAACAACCACCACCAGTCGATGTTGAGTCAATTCCCACTCTTGATGATGCAATGCCTCCTTAAAATACTACACAGTGAAGTTTATTTGGGGAAGTAAATATGAACACAGCCCAAGAATGACCTGGAAAAGTTAAGAAATAAGACACGAGTCTAAAATATCTTCTTTAGAAAACACTAAAAGGTATTTTTCTAACTTGAAGGACATTCCTTACTCATGGATTGGAAAACAATATTTTGAAAATGTAAGTTCTATTCAAAACTACTTATACATACAATGCAATTATTATCAAAATTCCAACAATATTCTGGACTAAAATAGAAAAACTGCTGTATTAGTCTAGGTACTTTGGAGAAACAAATCCACGGTGACTCATGTATAAGAGAGAGTTTTATGTAAAGAAAAGGTGTATCACGAAAATATCCTAACCCAATACTGCCCAAGCCCACAAGTCCAACATTAACCCATTTACCCAACACCAGTCCACAAAGTCCTCCACCTCACAAAACAGAGGCAATGATGCCGACTGCAGGAGGAAAGCTGAGTCCGTGAACGTGTAAGCATCTCAGCACTGGCAAGGGTCTCCACACGGCTGCTCCAGCACCCAGGGCTGCATCGGGATAGATCCATGCAGCTTCTCCTTGGGGATGTCTTGTAGGAAGTCCATCTTGCAAGCTGAAGCAGGGAACTGCTAAGGCAGCTGCACCCGATACAACCACCACAAAACAAGAGACCCGAGAACTAGAAAGGCGAGGCTTCACCACCCATTTATCCCTCCGCCTTTCAACCAGCACCACATGTGATTATCGGCCAGGCTGGCACAATTAACTAACTCAACTGCTTACCAAATAGTTGGATTATGGAAAGGAAAGAGATATTTAATATTGAACATAACTTTAAAAAGAAAACGAAAAGTAAAAGGTCTTGTACTTCCAAATTTCAAAACATACTATACAGCTACAATAATTAAAACACCCTGGCACTTGTTCAACAATGGATGCATGTATCAATGAGACAGAATTGAGATCCCAGAAATGTTTCCATCCATCTGTGGACAAATGATTTTTGACAAGAGGAAAATGTAGACTCAATGGGGAAGAAACAAATAGGACTGACAAAACTGGGTATCTGTTTGCATAAAAATCTAACAGGATTCATATTTCATATCGTATGCAAAAACTAATTCAAAATGAATCTGTGTTAAATGTTAAAGCTAAAGCTATACAGCTCTTGAAAGAAAACATAATGATGAAACTACATCACATAATCTTTGTTTTTAATTGTGATGATGTGTATCGAACTCATTTTTCCCCATTTTTATTATTTTTATTGGGAACTCTTACAGATATTATAACAATCCATAGTTTAATTAGATCAAGTATGCTTGTACAATTGCTGCCCCCATCATTTTCAAAACATTTCCTTTCTTCTTGCACTTTTTGATATCAGCTCCCCTCTATGCCCACCCTCCCACTCTCTATCCCCTTAAAACCCTTGTTACTATATTAAATATTATTATTGTTAGTGTTATTCCTTTTTTTTTTTGCTGTATCTTACACCATCCAATGTATCCATTCACCTGCCATTCTGTTACTCATTCCTGAGTGGGGTTATATAAACATGTGTTTCAACAGTGCTATACTGAACCATCGGTATAGCATTCCTTCCATGTGGCCCTTCTGTGAGGGATTATCCAATTATCTTAAAGTTTGTTTTGGGGTCTCTGCTTTGTCTATGCTCCATCACATTAATTTGGTTACTTGTTTTTGAACTTCTGATACCTATCCCTGTCAGCAACTCATGATCACACAGGCTAGAGTGCTTCTTCCATGTGGACTTTGTTGCTTCCTGCTAGATGTCCACTTGTTTAACTTCAAGCCTTTGAGCCCCCAAATGTTATATCTTTTAATAGCTGGGCACAATCAGCTTTCTTCACCACTTTTGCTTATGTGCCCATTTTGTCTTCAGCAATCATGTAGGGAAGGTGAGTAATCGTGTCAGGAAGGTGGGTATCATACATTTGCCACACTATTAGAACAAACTGTTCTAGTACTGAGGTAAGATTAAAATAGAGGCTCAAAGCCCATCTGATTCCTTGTTGTATATATGTATTCCTTGTTGTAAAATACATACAGGTATAAATGATAAATATGAATATATATTCATATCTATATTTATACCTATATATTTTTAAAATTTTAAAAATTCATTTATTTTTATTATTTTTAAAAATCATGTTATTGGGGGCTCTTACAGCTCTTATCACAATCCATATATGCATCCATGTGTCCAGCACATTTGTACATATGTTGCTGTCATCATTCCCAAAACATTTTCTCTCTACTTGAGCCCTTGGTATCAGCTCATTTATTTCCCCTTCACACATCCTCCTTCCCTCATGAACCTTTGATAATTTATATATGTATGATTTTTACTTCTTGTTTTTTCCTTTATTTCTTCTCTTTCCTCCTGCCCCATTATCATGTTTACCCATCGTTCACCTCTCAGTAATCCTCTGGATACATTTCTATTGATCAACCCCAGCTAGAAACGCTACCACTCCTCACCATCACTTTTAGGTGCTGTGCTCTTCCCCGGTCCCTGCCAATCCTGGCTCATTGCTCACCCTGCCCCCCACCCCCCACCCCTGCCTTCTCCTCTCCATTGCTTCCCCTCCATCCCCCAAATTCGGTCCTGTAGCTGTCTCCTTGGGATTGTTTTTCCTGCCTATCTTATATAGTCATCAAAATAGAATGAAAATAAACAAACAAAAAGGAGCCCATGCACATAGTTCCATGTCTAACTATTGTCCTGACACTGAGAAATAAGTATCCTGCTAAATAGTGAGCAGGGCCTGATAAAATCCACTGGTCCAGTCCTCTTTTCTTTCGGGGATCCATCTTCCAGGACCTGCCTGCCCAACAGAATTTATGCCCTTTTAGTCCTCAGCATTCCTGTCCGAGGGGGATGCCTTCTCCAAGACCCCTTGCTCTTCCTGCAGTCAAGGATGGAGCAGTCTAGTGCTCCACCCCCTACCCCAGTATACCTTTCATTTTCAGTGTACTCCCCCTTGGAATAACCACCAACCAGTTCAGATGAGGTTCCAAGTGCTGCCTCCCAAGGTAGCTGTTTGCTATCAAGATAGACTATCAAACACAACGACAAATGGATGAACAGCAAAAACTAGGTAACTGGGACCTCATCAATTTGATATCCTTATGCTTATAAAAAGATTTTATGAAAAGAATAAAAAGAAGCCTATAGACTAGGAAAAATATCGGGAAATGACTATCTGAAAAGGATCCGTTATATCTATACCTATATCTATCTAACTATATATATGAATATCATATGTATGATATTCAAGCTAACAAGAAAAAGACAAATAACCAAATAAAATATGCAGAGGACATGAATAGGCTTCACCAAAGAGGAGATCCAAGTGGCCAATAATTACATGAAGTCATAATTCATTGTTTTGGCCATATTGTTAGATACCATCAAATCAGTTCTGACGTGTAGTGACCCCATGCACAACAGAATGAAGCACTGCCATATCTTGCACCATCCTCACAAGTGTTGCTATGGTTGGGTCTATCGCTGTAGCCACTACATCAATCCATCTTGAAAGTCTTCCTCTTCTTTGATGATCTTCTATTTCATCAAGAATGATGAACTCTTCCAAGTGTTGTTCCCGCCTAACACGTACTAACTGCATTAGATGGAGTCTCACCATCCTTGCTTCTCAGCAGCATTCTGGCCATACTTTTTCCAAGACTGACTTTTTTGTTATTTTGGCGAGCCATCTTACTTTCAAAGTTTTTCACTAATATCATCATTTAAATACATTGATCTTTCTTCAGTCTTTCTTATATATTTTACAAGTTTCACATGCATACTAAACAACTGAGAATGCTAAGCTTGGTAAGGCTCACCTTACTCCTTGAAGTGACTTCCTTGTTCCTCAACCCTTTGAAAAGGGCTCGCACAGATGTGACCAGTGGAATACATCATTTGATGTCTCGACTGCTGCTGCCATGAGCACCGATTGTGGATTCAATGAGATCCTTGACAACTTAATCTTGGACCATTAAACAGAACAGATGCAAATAAAAATTACAATGAGATTCAACCTCATTCCTAATAAAATGGCATTGATAAGAGCAAAAAAACAAGAAATGTCACATGTGGGT
>NW_022107431.1:97798519-97814872 GCF_000313985.2 Echinops telfairi | reverse complement strand
AGCCATGTAGGAAAACTACTTATCAAATTACCTTACAACATCAATAAACCTGGAAACCATTATGCTGAGCAATAGAAAAGGCAATCACAGAAGGACAAATGTTTCATTTCAAGTTGATGAAATGACAAGAATAGATAAATAAACTGACTAATGTTCATTGGTGCTTATCAGGATGGGAGTGGAGGAAAGAGGAGCATCGCTCTGTAGGTAATAGTCACATTTTGTTTTTGGTGTCAGGAATAATGTTTATGGTGACAGGAATGATGTTTATGGTGATAGGAATGATGTTTATGGTGATAGGAATGATGTTTATGGTGATGATAGGAATGATGTTTATGGTGATAGGAATGATGTTTATGGTGATAGGAATGATGTTTATGATGATAGGAATGATCTTTATGGTGATAGGAATGATGTTTATGGTGATAGGAATGATGTTTATGGTGATAGGAATGATGTTTATGGTGACAGGAATGATGTTTATGGTGATAGGAATGATGGGTGGCATTTTCACAGCTTGACTGTGAACTCTTTCCAATAAAAAGCAGCATGAATGATTAATCCTACAATGATCAAGAAAGGAAAGGCAACAGTATGGTACATGTGAGCTCCGTGCCTGAATGAGAGAAGCACCAGAGGCTGCAGCACCGAGACCACGAGAGAAAGCAGAGTTGTGGGTTTCCCAGCCCACAGTTGGAGTAAAGATGAGTGTCTTCTTGAAGAATGGAATACGCTTTGCGAATGTATTAATGCAAGAGGAGCTTTGTACTACTGGCCCAACCAGGGCGAAGTCTAAGGGACTGGGTAGCTAAGAGGCTGAGGACCAAAGAGAGATGAATTTGCCAGCATGATTGAGAAGAGACATTGCTTGCTAATCTTGACTTGCGGTATCAAGTCAACTTCCCCAATAACACCCCACTGTGGTGACTGTTGTCTGTGAATTTTGTGTGGCCGTTGAAACAGATTGTCTAACCCAGCACAGAAGTAGGGGGGTTTAGGAGGGAAAGTGGTGTCAGAATAGAATCAAGACAGATGGAGAAGGAGGTAGAGATGACCTTTGCCTGATAGAAATCCTCCTTGTGCAGATGTGGAGTGGGATCCACCTTCTCTCTTGTGTACCTGGAAGAGATCAGAAATGACTTTCTATGTCATTTCCCCAATGACTTATTTTCAACGGAAAGTTTTCAGCAAAAAGAAATGAATGAGGTATGTCCAGTTGTCTAGAGATGAGCATTGGGTCTCCATCATGCACCACCCTCATTGACAAGGATATGATTTCCCCCTCCACCCCCGCCTTTGGTGTTTGAAGCCTGGTCCCTTTGGCCCTTCATGATCACACATGTTGGTGTGCTGCTCATCTCTAGACAACTGGACATACCTTGCAGAGGGGTAGTGGGGAGATGAGTCACTAAGGGTAGAGTATAGCAATAATGAAACCCACAACCTTCCTCTAGTTCTTAAATGCTTCCTCCCCACAACTACCAGGACCCCAATTCTGCCTTGCAGACCTGGTTAGACCAGATGATGCACAGCGGTACAGATGGGAATTGTAAATGCATGGAATCTTGGACAGATGAACCTCTCAGGACCAGAGGTGAGAGTGGCGATACCAGGAGGGAAAGGGGGTGTAGAAAGGGGGGAATTGATCACAGGGAGCTACATATAACCTCCTCTCTGGGGGGTGGGCAGCAGAGGGGTGGGTGAAGGGAGACACCGGGCAGTGTAATATAAGATACAATAATAATTTATAAATTATCAAGGGTGCATGGGGGAGAGGAGAGGAGGAAGGGAGGGGGAGGGGGGAAAAGGAAAATGAGCTGATTCCGGGAACCCAAGAGGAAAGCAAATTTTGGGAATAATGAGGGCAACAAATGTATAGATGTGCTTTACACAATTGAGCTATGTATTGTGATGAATTGTATGAGCCCCAATAAATTGATTTTAAAAAAAACTTCAATAGAAAAAAAAAGAAATGAATGAGAAAGTCCAATTTCAAGGATATTTTGACCTTAAAATCCAGTCACCTAGATTTCTTAAGGATATGTCATCTTGTGGTGGTTGTAAGATTCCACTAACCTTGGAAGTCAAGATAGAAACCTGGATAGTCTACCCTGAATGCAGTAGAATAAAGAAAAGCCTGGAGTTTTCCCGCTAGTTCTTGCCTTTGTTTTCTTGAGACTTTATAGGTAGTATTCCGCTATCTGCCATGTACAGTCAGGCTGCCTCCATATCAAAGATGACCAACCAGGTCAAAGTGATTTGATCAAAGTGAGCTCAGAATAAAAAGTTGAAAGGAACTTAACCTGGTTTTCTGTGTCCAGTCACTTTGGTGTGTCTCGGCATTTGCATTCAAAAATAACAATGGAAGCTGCTTCACAGAGTATGTGTGAAGAACAAAAGAAACGAAAATCAAGATTCTGGTCACAGACAGGTCATAGGGCTGTTTCTTGCAAAATATAGGTGACAATGGTCAAACATGTAGTGTGTTTAGTCTGCGACAGGGTCATTTTAATTGTTTCCTAGTAATTACACATGCCAGAACTGAGATCACGTCCCTGTACCCTGTATGATTCCTCACAGCTGTAGTCTACACACTTGGATAGCAGGAGATCAATGGCTTTCAAACTCCAGAGGAATAATTTTCTTTTGGAGCCAAAGATGAATCCATCAAAGTCTCTTCTTTATCAGCACACTATCCTAAACAACACTTGACTGTGGAATTGTGGGTCCCTTGAGAAACTGGGGACCTGAGACAAATCTCACCTGGCACTTGATGTTTGTCTCTGGAATGAGTCAGGATAGAATGGGACACATGTGTGTATTTGAGTTGGCAGCTGACCTTACAGGTTAGGTTTATTAATAACGTTGAGATCTGTGGCACTAAAAGCAATGCCTCTGTGAAGCGTGTTTTGGAATACCACAAAGGTGGCACTTGGCAGCGAATAATCTTTTCAAACAAAAGGTATTATTGCTTAAATTTAAAAAAATCATACCCTAGACTTGGAATTAATTTGGTTTCTCTCTGGGGATATTATTTATTCATGCCTTTGGTAGAACTCCTTTGTGTCCCCCAGGTTTATCAAAATATGTTTTAACTCTGTTTTAATTTTGGAAAGCTATTTATCAAAGAAATCCATGCACAAAGGTTTGGTTCATTCTTTTTTTTTTAATTATTTTATTGGGGGCTCATAAAATTCTCATCACAATCCATACATACATCCATTGTGTCAAGCACATATGCACACTCATCACAATCCATACATACATCCATTGTGTCAAGCACATATGCACACTTGTTGCCCTCATCATTCTCAAAACATTTGCCTCCCACTCTAGCCCCTAATATCAGTTGCTCATTTCCCCCTCTCTCCCCACTCCCCCTCCCTCATGAACCCTTCATAGTTCATAAATTATTATAGTTTTGTCATAAGTTACCCTGTCCCATGTTTCCCTCCGCCCTCTTCTCTGCTATCCATCCCCCCCCCAGGGAGGAGGCAATACTTAGATTCTTGTAATTGATTCCCCCTTCCTACCCCCACGCTCCCTTCAGCCTCCAGGCATCGCCCCTCTTACCACTGGTCCTGAAGGAGTCATCTATACTGGATTCCCTGTGTTTCCAGTTGGTTCATTCTTAAGTGGAAAAAATGATGAAAATAACTGTCACTAAAAAAAAAACTGTCACTAATATTCTAACCTCTCCCTTCCCAAGAAATTTCAACCCTATTCCCACAAACTTCTCCTTTCAGATCTTTAAGCTAGATTCTGACACTCCTCAAGCTGTAAAAATTCCAAAAGTGCCTGATAACGGTGCTAATATCAATAAATACAATAACTAATCTCTACTTAGGGCCTTGTTGTTGTTAGATGCTCTCGAGGTGCTCTGACTCCTAGTGACAGTATAATAGCATAAAACACTGTCCAACCCTCTACCATCCTCCAATCATTGCTATGTTTGGGCACAAGGTTTAGCATTTCTATCATTAGTATCAGTCCATCTTATTGAGAATCTTTCTCTTCCAATTAGATACACAGGCTGCGATGAATACTTTAGGCCAGTAAAAGTATGGTATATCTCAACACAAAACTCACTGTGATTAAGTTGGTTCTGACTGACAGGGACCCTCTAGGACAGGATAGAACTGCCCCTGCGGGTTTCCAAGACTGTGATCTTTACTGAAATGCAAAGCTTCATCTTCCTCCCAAAGAGCAACTTGGTAATTTTGAACTGCTGCCCTTGTGGATAACAGGGATTTCAACTTGGGAAAATACCTTTCCTTTCTCTTGTGTGCTGTAGCCTGGGTTAGAAGTAAGCGCTAATAAAGTAGAGCTTTATTCTCTAGTGTCTGTCCTCCCAGGGAGAGAGTTGGTTCCCAGCACCAAACCTGAGAACTAGCTACAGCCAAGTACATAGGTTTGTCCAAGCTAAGGTGGCGAATGAAGACAAGATTGTGAGTATGGATCAGAGCTGGGGGCTACTGGACCACCGAAATATACAGCTTCAACCAAATTCTAATGAGTCCAAAGGAGGAGATGGTCATTGATCAAAATATTGGAGGTGGAACAGGGAAAACAGTTCAGATTTTGCCTTGTCATTCTTCTGTTAAATCCAACCATGATCATTCGAGGGGAGAAGGAGATGCTTCTCCAATCTTTCAACATGAACGGCTCACAGTGCAAGCCTGTGTCCCTATCCCAGAATCTCACAGACACTCCATTCCCGTCTGCTCCGCTGCGGTGCGATAGATAAGGGGTGGTCCCACACCTGCATAGGCTACTCTCTTCAGGTATTTACAAGATCCTACTCAGAGGGACTAGTGTGTGTGCCTTCAAATCATTCAACCGCACGTGCTCACCACCCATTTTAAAGCAATGCTTCCTAGTGCTATAAGTAAATAACCAGCTTTTATGTCTTTCCTTCATCCTGTATCACAACAATTTATGCCCTTATATTAGGAGTGAGTATAACCTAAATGAGGGCAAATTTGCCATATGCAAAATCTATCTTTTCCCTCGACTTAGCCTTCAGTTTAACTCTCTGTCTTTACTCTCTGCCCTAGTGTGATGTGGGTGATAGTGGGTGACAACTATGATGATGACAAAACAAGTAGATACTCTCATGGTTTGTCGGTGATGTTGCTGTTGTTGATAGAAGCTGACAAGTCAGTCTGGGCTCACAGCAACACCTTGCACAATAGAAAAAAATGCTCCCTAGTCCGGCAGCATCCTCCCATCAGTTGCTCTCTGAGCCCAGTATGATAGGCACTGTGTTGATCCAACTCATTGAGGGTCTTCCTATTTTTAGGGAAAAATTCCCTGCTTTACTGTGTTAGGTAAGGTTCTCCAGAGAAACAAAACCAGGGCACTTATTATATAGTATAATATAAAAAATATAAAAAATATATCCACATATCGATATGGACAAGTTTATATAGCAAGAAGGAATATAACAGCTAATTAGTCCACATAGCAGTACAGAGGGTTCAGTTCAACTCACTTTCATGGAAGAGGATTTTTCTTTTAAAAATCCTTTGATTGGGGGCTTGAACAACTCATCACAATCCATACATACATCCATTTGTGTCAAGCACATTTGTACATTTGTTGCCATCATCATTCTGAAAGCATTTTCTTTCTATTTGAGCCCTTGGAATCAGTTCCTCATTTTTTTCCTCCCTCTCCCACCCTCCCTGACTGATGAACCCTTGATAATTTATGTTATTATTATTTTTTCATGCCTTACACTGTCTGATGTCTCCCTTCACCCACTTTTCTATGGAAGGCCCTTTAACTCATGCTGGCTGCTGGTCCAAGGTCAAGGAAGCAGACAGCCAAATGTGCCTTCAGGCAAGGCAAGCAAGGTCAGCCACAGGCAGCAGATGACAGGGTGGGGCAGCAACAGTCAGTAGCTTGGGAGCTTAGCAAAGCAGACACAATGGAGTGTCAAGCACTAAGATGCATGTAACGGTGACACAATCCATGGGTTGGTTCAACCCACAAGCAGTGCAGCACACAACTTAGGCAAAGGACTAGCTGAAGCAGCAGCATGCTGGTCTAATCACCACGGAGAAAGAAAGACTGGAGGGTAGCCTCAGAAAGCATTTCTCTCGGTTGCCCTGTAATCAAGGCCTAGTTAGCACAATAAACCTAACTATCACATTACCAAATATAAAGTCCTTTTTCAAGCACTGGTCCCTCATGATAACGTATCCAAGATATTCGAGATGAAGTTTTATCATCCTCTCTTATAAGGAACATTCTGGTTTTCTTTCTCCATGACAGATTTGTTCTTCTGGCAGTCCACGGTAGAGTCAATATTTTTTATCCAATTCCATAATTCAAATGTATCAATTATTCTGAGACCTTCCTTATTCATTGTTGAACTTTCACATGAACCCCGGGTGATTGAAAATACCATGGCTTGGACCAGATGTAAATGATAACTTTGCTTTATAAAAATTTTAAGAGAGCATATTCAGGAGATTTGCCCAATGTAATATATACTTTCATTTCTTGACTATTGTTTCCACAAGTGTTGATTGTGGATTCAAATAAAATGAAATCATTGACAATTTCAATATATTCTGAATTTATTACAATGCTGATTATTAGTCTAGTTGTTATGATTTTCATTTTCTGGATTGGATTTGAGAGCGATAGTCTTTGGTCTTTACCAGCACATGTTCTGAGGTCTATTCACGTTCACCAACCAAGGTTGTATCCATTCTGTACTGTTAATTCTTCTTCCTTCAATCCTGATGCTACGTTGTTCCTCATATATTCCAGCTTGTCAGGCTGTTCACTCAGCATACAGATTAAATCAACATGGTGAAATGTTATAACCCTAGTGCAAACCTTTTCTGATTTTAAACCATGACATATCCCTTTGTTCTATTTGAATAATTGTGTTTTGGTATATGCACATGTTCTCCACAATTACAATCAAGTTTTCTGAAATTCCTATTTATCATAATGTTATCTATAATTTGTTATGATCCACACAATCAATAAAACACAAATAAACTTGTTTCTGGTATTCTCTATTCCAGCAAAGCTACATTTAACATTTGCAATTGAATGTCTGTAATAACAACACAGAGGCCTGATGGCATAGTGGTTAAATATTTGACTGCCAACCCAAAAGCAGGTGGTTTGAAACTTCCCATCCCTTCACCTGAGGAAGGTGTGGCTGCCTGCTTTTGTAGGCAGAACAGGACTCTGACCCTGGAGGGAAAGTAAACACAGAAGGCGAACCTGCACTTCTGCATCAGTGGAAGTTTAACTGGTTCCCAATTCCCTACATCGAGACAGGCAAGTAAAATGACGAAAGCATATTTTCTATTACTCTCTTTCCACCACATGTCACGTGCTATTGTCAAACTGAAGTATTACCAATTCTCTGTACATGCTTTGATTTTTCTTATCCAATATCTTCGTTCCATCTAGACGACTTTCGCTCACTGATACATTATGTCCATAAGTCGAAACTCTAATATCATTCAAGGTCCAATTGAAATACCACCACTACTTTGGCTTCCTGGAATTTTTACAGTCGATATTTGTATTTTCTTGCTCTGAATTTTCATACTATCCAATCTCTGCATTACAGTAGTTATTATTTTTTAATTTATAGTAGTCTCTCTATATATACACACATACACATATTGATATATAGACATGCACACCATATATATATGGTATATATATATACCATATATACTCGTGTATCAGCTGAGTTTTTTTCAGCACAATTTTTAATAATCATTTTATTAGGGGCTCATACAACCCATCACAATCCATATATACATCATTTGTGTCCAGCACATGAGTACATATGTTGACTTCATCATTCTCACAACACCCGCTTTCCACTTGAGCCCTTGGTGTCAGCACATTTTCCCCCTCCCTCCCCGCTCCCTCTTCCCCCCTGAACCCCTGATAATTTAGAAATTATTATTATTTTATCATATCTTACCCCATCCAATGTCTCCCTCACCCACTTCTCCGCTGTCCGTCCCCCAGGGAGGAGGTTATATGCAGACCTTGTCATCTGTTCCCCTTTCTCCCTCACCTTCCCTCCACCCTCCCGCTATCGCCACTCTCTCCACTGGTCCTGGGGGGGTTCATCTGTCCTGGGTTCACTGCATTTCCGTTTCCTATCTGTGCCGGTGTCAACACATTTTTTATGCAGTTACTGTAGTAAAATTAAGTGTCTCAACTGATACTCAGGTTGACTTTTACTCGTGTACATATGGTACATCTATACTTATATTTTCTATATAAGCAGTAAATAACATATTGGTATATCATGTCTTTATAGATAATAATTGTGTCGATATAGTTTTTACTTCCATCATAGCTCTTTATACTACTATAATTATTACTTGCACAATTATTTAAATGAAACATCTATGGATTATGAGAGCTATGTTTATGAAGGGACAATATATATCTTATTCTTCAAAATAGACTTATGACCATAATGTAGGAACATAGTGGAAAATAAAAAATGTGCTGTGTTGAGTGAATGAGTAATGAAGATTCTAAGACGTTCAAATATCCTGGCATTCTTATTGAATTAAACATTTGTGATAGCAGTATACATTTTGAATAAATATACATTTAGAATAAGAAACATACCATATATACTCATGTATAAGCCAAGTTTTTCAGCACATTTTAATGCAGTTTTGTGGGAAAATTTGCTGCTTTGGCTGATATTTGGGTCAGCTTGTACTCGAGTATATACGGTATATACATATATCTGTGTGTGTGTGTGTGTGTGTGTCTGTGTGTAAATTTTTTCCCTGTGATTTGGAGCAAGAACTTTATTTTTTTACAGTTATTTTAACTTTTCCTGATTCTATTATTATTTTTTTTAATTGGGAGTTAATACATATACCATATCATTCTATAGTTCAATGACATCAAGCAATATTGTACAATTGCTACCACAATCAGTTTCCAAACATTCTTTTCCTTCCAGTATTGGCAATTCTTCCACATATTGAACAATTCACTATTTCAGTCATATAAAGAAGAGGTTTACAATCATTAACACAAGGAATTTTATAGCATTTTCTTCTTCCTTGTACTCATTATTAGTGTAATTATTTTTCTTAACTGTGTCAAAAATATACACAACAAAACATTCTCAATTCAACACCAGCTACATGTATAATTCAGCACCACTGATTATACTGTTCATGTTGTGTAACCGTTATCAATATCCTTTTCCAAATTATTCCATCCTCATTAACATAACTCAGTGCCCTCTAAGCAAAAACTCTTCCTCCTTCACCCAAGGTCACCACGGGTCAATTTTGGTTTCTCTTTCTCTTTTCTTAAGTAGATTCTTGATCTAAAATTCACATATCATAAACACTCATTGCCATCACATTTTAAAAGAGTTTTAAGTACATCATCACCATCAGTTCTTGTGCTACCCGACCCTCCTGCATTCTTTGTTGTCTCCACAATTCCCCTCCCCCTCCCCTGCCCCTGAAAAACCATTGAACGAGTTATTATCTCTATGAATCCACTCCTTCTGCACTTCATAAACTGGGAAACCTAACAGAAACAATATTAAAAACACACAAAATGAAACAGAAAGAAGAAAATGATAATAATACTATAAAGATAAAAATAAAATAAAGAGTGTGAAAGAAAACACCACCAACAATATTTTAAAAGCCAGAGAAGAAATTTCTGTCATGGAACAAGTGACAAATATTGAAGCCTAGAGAAAATTCAGGTTAAGTCAAGAGGGAGGTCAACTGTCCACATAACATATTCTACTTGGTGGATTCGACCCACAGTGATCACGTTTATAATAGTTTCTGTCTGAGAGTAAATTTGTCTGAGTGCCTGTGGCTAGAGGTGTAATCTGACTAAATAGCCTTGTCATGGATTTGTGGCTCCCACTGTCCTCCTTAGCCTTCTACAAACCTGGCGTTCGTGATTTAAGCTCTGATACTTTTCCCTTCATCATATTTGGACTTTGTTATCATTATCTTTGGTTCACATGGCTGGTGTGCTTCTTTGATGTGGACTTAGTTTATAAGTGCTTAAATAACTTTTTGTTTGAATACAAGCCTTTAAAATCCCAGGCATGACTCTAATCGGTACCTGGGCCCCATCTACTTTCTTTATTATGCTTTCCTGTAGCACCCCTATCTTCAGCGATCTTTATGAAGGTGAGTGCTGAGTAGGGCTATGTTATAAGAACTAGCTCTTCTTGGATTGGGACTAGAATTAGTGGGAGTCCAGCATCCATCTGCTCTGCCACAGGTTCTCAACAACTCTGGTTTACATTGGTGGTCATAGTCTGACAAAACCAAAAACCTGCAAGAACAACAACCACAGAGAACCAAAATTAAGATGAAAATGAAAATAAAATTTAAAAAAAGAAAAACATTGTCAATCATCCCCCTGCGATTGCATTGATAATATCAATACTTTATCCAATGCCATAAAATTTAAGGTACTGTTGATATGAGAAGTTTATTTGAGTCTAACTGCAAGCTGCAATACATGAGTTGTTGCTTTGTACAGATCGATTTTATAATTGATTGAGTTCTGTTTACAATGAGCATGGAAGTTGGTGCTAGGGGAAAATTTACTTATTTTTTATAAGGTCAGATCCTTGTTCATCATATTAATACCTGTCATATTAATATAAGGAGAGCATTGAGATCCTAAATATATGGTAGTTCTGGGTCCCCTTTCATTGGACACCCACTAAGCCAGGGATCCCACCCAAGTCCATTGTCCCCATTTCCAGTCTTGCAGTGGCCATCCTTTGCTTCCTCTTCCATCAGGGAAGTTTCATTCCTAAGTCCAAGGGCTACAGGTAAATTTGAGGTAGGGCTCAGTTCATTCAGTTGGCCTTCGACATTAAGTCTTTCTGGTGTGGCCTTTGGGGGCTTCCATGTTCCCTGTAAGGCTAGTATTTAAGGTCATCCTAGTGCTTAGTCTATGGCATGTGAGCACACAAATTTTGTAATGAATAATCATCATGAAAGTATCCTTATTTTCTTCCACTTTCTCTTGACAAAATGAGTGCATAAGCAAATGTGATAAAGAAAGCTGATGGTACCTGGCTATTACAAGATATAGCATCTGGGGTGTTAAAGGCTTGAAGTTAAACAAGTGGTCATCTATCATGGAAGCAACAATGCCCATATGTAAGAAGCCCACCAGCCTGTGTGATCACGAGGTGTCAACTGGATCAGATATCAGGCATCAGAAGAACCAAAACAATCATAAGGATATGAATTAATCTGAAGGTAATTGGCACAAATCCTCACAGAAGGGGCACAAAGAAGAGACCAGTCCAAGGTACAGTATAGCACTGATGAAAAACAATATTCCTCTAGTTCTTTAATGCCCCCCCCCACACACACACACTATCATAACCCCAGTTCAACTTTACAAGTCTGGATAGGCTGGAGCATGTACACCAGTATAGATAAGAGCTCTGGACACATGGAATTCGGAACAGATAACCCCCTCAGGAACAGTAATGGGAGTTTTGGTTCCATGAGCAAACAAGGAAGGTGGGAGGAGAAGGGGGAGAAAGAAGAAACTGAAGCAGTGATCGACATATAACACCCCCCATGCCACCCAAGGGGATGAACAACAGAAACGTGGGTGAAGGGAGACAGTAGTCAGTGTAAGATATGAAAATAATAATTTATAATTTATCAACAATTCACCAGTGGGGCGGCAGGAAGGGAGGGAAAAATGAGGAGCTGATACAAGAGCTCCAGTAGAAAGACAATGTTTTGAAAATGATGATGGCAACATATGTACAAATGTGCTTGATACATTTGATGTATGGATTGCTGTTATAAAAGCTGTAAGAGCCCCCAATGAAATGATTTATTTAAAAAAACTATTCAAATGTGGCTGTGGAAAAGTGTTCCCCTGATATTTGCAAAATTTCATAATGATTTTTTTTTTCAGCTAATAAGAAGACTCGTGGTTCTTTAAAGCACCCATTTAGAAATTAGAATATCTGGTGAAATGTATTTATGAAACCCTACCCAAGCACTGCCCCAGCTCAGGGCATTTGCAGGCAAATCGCTTGCCACCTGGAAAGAAGTATGACTTCCCTGTTCCCACACTTGATGCCCCCATTGTTTCTCCTTCATCTGACTTTCAGTTTACAGCTAAGGAAAAAGAAGTAGAAAAGGGAATAGAAAAGTTCTGACGTGGACGTACTGCCCTAAAATAACATTATGTTCTACAAATCAAGCAGGTATTTCTGGATGACTCCTGGCTCACAAGTGTCTCCAAGGGTTCTTCAGAGATCCCCACTAAACACGCTCCAAGGTTCTTCTTTCAACACAGGGACTGGATTCTCCTCTGACTGCCACTTTCGTAGTACGCTGATGTGGGGGCAATGTACTCCAGAGTCTCTCAACATAGGTGTTATCATTTTTCCATGTAGTGCCCTTGGAAAGTATTAAAAACAGTCAGGGTGCAATGTAACAATGATGAGAAATACAACTTTCCTCTAGTTCCTAAATGTTTCCTCCCTGCTCCCACTACCATGACTCGAATTTTGACCTTGCAAGTCTGGCTAGACCAGAGGATGTACACTGGTACAGATAGGAACTGAAAATATAGGGAATCCAGGGTGGATGAGCCCTATAGGACCAGTGGTGTGAGTGGCGAAACAGGGAGGGTAAAGGGAGAATGGGTAGGAAAGAGGGAACCGATTACATGGAACTGTGTGTGACCTCCTCCCTGGGGGACAGACAACCGAAAAGTGGGTGAAGGGAGACGTCGGACAGGGCAAGATATGACAAAATACCCATTTATAAACTATCAAGGGCTCATGAGGGAGGGGGGAGCGGGGAGGGAGGGGAAAAATGAGGACCTAATGTCGGGGGTTTAAGTGGAGAGAAAATTTTTGAGAAACGATGTACAAATGCGCTTTACACAATTGATGTGTATATGGATTGGGATAACAGTTGTATGAGCCCCTAATAAAATGTTTTAAAAAAAAGAAAAAGAAAATTGTAAGCTTAAAAAAATCTATTTAGCAAAAATGAAGGCTTTAATATAACTACAGAGCCATAAAGGAGACACGAAGCATGCAGATGTATACAAATAAATGTTCATGGGTTAACTTTAAAAAAAATAGTTCCAATAGGGGAAACCCATTCTTTATCTCTGCATCAATGGAAGGATAGCTGGTTCCCAATTCAGCGTTAACTCTCCCCAGACTCAAAGAATGCTCTGGGTCCTAACTTCCAGTCCACTGCACTCAGAACACTGGGAAGATGTTAATCAGATTTAATTTATTAATGCTATGAAGCCTCTTTCTGTAGGATTCAACCATACAGAAAGTGTACCTTTACCTCTGCTCTGAAAAAAAGGGTTAAGATACACAGTATAGCTTACTTCAAAGAAATTGTCTCCTCCTTTTCTATCCCTAGCAAAGTGACCCATTTACATCCTGTATGCATCAGTTATTTATCATTTACTGACTCCAAAATAGTATGTAACAAAAATGTAAGCAATAATTTAACTCAGAAGTCTACAATTCAGTGATTTTGTTTGGATTTATTTGAGTTCATTCGCATGTCAGTGAGATTTACCCACATGCTTGCATTCAGCTATGAGTTGGTCATTCTTGACGAGCCTTGGCTAAGATGGACAGGAGGGTGAATCACTAATTCATGTGCATCATCCTCTAGTTGACACGCAGCCATGCTGTTGTGACTGCAAGTGCTTTTCAAATTTCTACTGGAATTCTATCTGTCAGTGACCTCAGTCACGTGGCGAAGTCCAAAATCAAACTTGAGACTATTACACAGCTCCATTTCAAAGGGCATGGAACAGAACAGATGAAAAACCAGTGTCACTAAAGCAGTAAGTCTCCCATAGCGACCAAGTTCTTTGCCACGATGCTGTGTTTAAAATTAAACTTGGATATAGTGTCTAATGAATTTAGCCTTCAATTGAAACTAATCAGGAAAGTTTTATTTTAATCTCCTATTACAATGCATGTTAAATTTCAGTTTAAAAAATTAAGCAACCAATCATAGAGAGCATATTTGTAGCCTGGGTGTGTTTGCTTATTTGTTATTTTGCTTTTAGTTATCCCTTTAGAGCATCAATGTCATAAGGATGCAAAGTAAAATGAAATCATTCCTGGGAGGTATGAATGGATGATAAGTTCATTATAATCAAATTGCTGCAGATAACACAGTTCAGTCATGCCATAACAGTGAAGTTATAATTGGGATATAGTTAGTTAGAGTACTCAGTTACATGTGAGAGAAATTGCTTTCAGTTGATGGAAGAGAAAAATGAGCTCACTGGAACAATGTCAGAGGGCCTACTCTGTAATAACAGTGCAGATCCAGGATCTGCATTGTGACGGAAAAAAATCAAGATCATGTTGCAAGGACATGCTGGCTAGGATTTCACCATCAGCATCACTAACACAGAACCTCTCAGAAGCATTATCACTGTAACCAATTTCACCTCTTTGTAAAATTTGCAATAGTCCCTCCCGTTTTAAAAGCTCCTGTGGAAGAATACACTTCCTGCACCTAAATCAGGTGTCTGCACACTGGCTGTTGGTGTTGAACAAAGGATTAGCTGAGTCCTTAGGCTTCTAAGTTTTAAAACAACATAAAGTTTAACTATTGGGATATAGATAAGATGATAATATGAAGATCCAGCTGCCAATCACCAGAGGTGAGGCCATGTATTACTAGGGCAAACATGATAGTAAGTAAAATTGTCCAGGCAAATATCTAAAATGTATCAACCCAGAAGAGCAAACTAGAAAGATTTCTGCTCAAAACAATTATAAACTAAGGATCTAGATATCTAACAATAGCCACCCTTTCAGTCTTTTTAATTACTAACATATATTGTTATGTCTGAATTGAGAAATACTGGCATAAGTAAATCCAAAGCAAAACCAAAGTTTAAAAAAAAGCACGAGGTGAGTGATAAACATATCCCTTAATTGACTGTGATAAAATAAAATGATAATAATGCCTTTATGAATCTGCCACTGAGAAGGTCACAAGGAACAGCAAATTCAACGCTAGCATTTTCCCCTAAGGCTGGAGCATGTGGATTAAGAAAAGAGAAAAATTTATGTCAACAAAGAAATTAATTATAGATACGTTCCACTGATATTTCTTTCTCATTCTGTTCTTGCTCTAAGGTCTGAAAAAGTATAGATACAGCCAAGAAAGCAGCACAGAGGAAAGGGATGGGAATGTATAATTATTGTCATAACGCTGAACTTTGCTCCATTAGTATTTGTCTATAATGTCTTTCTTATCCTGAGAGAAAAATTGGGCAAGTTACCATTTATTTTAAAATAGTAGGGAAGCTAGGTGGTACATTTTAATCATTTTTAAAATTTTCACTTGTGGTGATGGACTCTGGGTGACAATAAATGTATCTTGGCATATTGAAAAGGAGCTATGGGTTAAGTACGGGAATGTGAACCTCTAGGTAGACTATTTGAACTCATCAGCCATTCCACAGGACACAGAGAGAGCTGTCTGCTCCTGTAACGAGTGACAGTCTTGGAACAGCCACGGAACAATTCTGCTCTGCCCAGTAGGGTTGCCATGAGGTGGAAATGATTCAAAGGCAATGCCTTTGTCGCCGTGGTGTGAAATGTCATGCTTCTAAATGGGTCACACAGAGAACCAACACTTTTGAGTGAGATCACAGATGGCACCACTCAAATATGTACTTTACACCAAACTTCAGAGAATAGGCAAAGTATGAGGAAAGGACAGAGGAAGAGGAGAAGGAACAGCACCAGAAGAAGAAACATAACGAACTGGCCTGTTTTGTACAGCAGTCTGTGGATGGTGCACATCGCTCGTGAGCTCTGCTGCTTGCAAACAAGTTGGAAGCTTAGTCCATCCAGAGGCTCCCGAAAAGAAGACTCAAAACCCTGAAAAATCATCCAACCAAACCACTGTGGAGCACCCTTCTATTCCGACACACATGCAATCCCCAGGAATTAGAAGCAAGGGGATTTTTTTTAATCCTTCATAAATGCACACTATTGGTGTTTGAGGTTTTTTTTAAAAATCATTTTATTGGGGCTCATACAATTTATCACAATACATACATCAATTGTGTAAAGCACACATATATTCGTTGCCCTCATCATTCTCAAAATTCACTTTCCTCTTGGGTTCCTGGAATCAGCTCATTTTACTTTCCCCACTCCTCCTCCTTCATGAACCCTTAATAATTTATAAATTATTATTATATCTTATCTTACACTGCCAGGGCATCTCCCTTCACCCACCCTTCTGGTGCCCATCCCCCAGAGAGGAGGTTATATGTAGATCC
>NW_022107431.1:97766149-97794550 GCF_000313985.2 Echinops telfairi | reverse complement strand
ACAAAATACCAATTTATAAACTATCAAGGGCTCATGAAGGAGGGGGGAGCGGGGAGGGAAGAGAAAAATGAGGACCTAATGTTGGGGGTTTAAGTGGACAGAAAATGTTTTGAGAATGATCTACAAATGCGCTTTACACAATTGATGTGTGTATGGATTGCGATAACAGTTATATGAGCCCCTAATAAAATGATTTTTTTTTAAAAAGCCACTGACATACAAAATTTAAAAGAAGAGAAAATATTTAAAAAACAAAACAAAGAGGCTGATAAAAAAGAAAAAGAAAAGAAAAAAAAGCCTGTTAGTAATTCAACTGTTTATTCAAAGGTTTGTTTGTTGACCTTTAGGAGCGTTTTCCGAATGAGTCTAATGGGGTGCCACGTTCTGGCCCCAGAGTCCATTGTTTGTCTTCTCTTGGGACCTCCTTGCTCTGCTTCCCTGCCGCTTCATTGCACACCCCCAGTGTTTTGCCTCAGTGTGGTGGGTAGAATAAAAAGAAGAAGGCAACGCACTCATTTGCATTCTTAGTTTTTTTCTTCATCAACAGCTAAAATCTTGCTCTGGAGTTAGATCATATGAGCATGGGAGGCCAATTCTGTATATCTCCTTCTAACCCCACTTTATGATGCCACATTGGTAGCTTAAAATTGGTGATGGGGAGGCATATTTACACCCTAAAAATTGGCAAGCATTACCAAAAAGGCCTTTTCCCCCTTCGGATAGCCAGCAATTAAACATGATCAGAATGCTGTCACTGAGAAAATCAGGAATGCACACCACCATTTTGTAGCCAAGAAGCAAGTGGAATGAGATGGCAGCACATCAAGAGATGAAGACCAGCGCTGGTTCATGGGACAGCCAAGCTTGTACTGAAGTCAAAACAATGATAATCGAGCAGGTGAGTTAGATTTCAGGGAAAGTTTAGTCACTTAAGTGATGCAGCACTTGGTCCTATTACTTCTGTCTTATCAAGAGCACCAAGATGCTGTGCACCACTCTGTATCTGAGACGCTCCAAAGAACTGCAAGCCATTTGTGGCATTCTAAAGTCACGTGCCATTTGAAGGTAGACACAGGAGAAGATGGAACGATAGAAAGAGCTAAGTTCGCAACCACTATTGAAAGGTCATTGGTTCAAATCTCCCCAGAGACATCCTGAAAGCAACACCCGATGATCTGCTTCTAAAAGGTTAAAACCAAAAAAGTTCATGCCAACAAGTTGATGGCGACTCATATATTGGAGTAGAAAGTTCCGTCTTTTCCCCTTGGAGCTGTCTGGTGGTTTCACACTGCTGACTTGCAGGCCACAGGTGAACCACATAATCACAGCACCACAAGGACCCTACGCAGTAATTTGACTCTTCAGCACATGAGGGTCCCGTGAGTCAGAACAGACTGGAGAACAACTGCTTTGGCATTAGTTGTTCTTCTAGTTAGTGGCAAATTTGAAATACTAGGCAATTGTACTTTTGCTATGAAATGAGAAGGAAAGAAAAGCCACTATGGTGATCTTCCTATTTCTTTGAGGTAAGTAAAAAGAGCTAATTATTAAAATTCTATATTTATAAATCACAATTCTTACTCTGTTTTATAGGTTCATTTCTATTCATTTTATTTCCATACAAAAATACTTTGCATAAAAACATTCTGTGTTTATCATAACTTATTGGCATCATTGTGGCCACACCACTATGAGCTTTACTCATATGATTTAAGTTATAGAACAATTAAATTATCATTAAATAATCAGGGGTAAATTATATCATTAAACGGAGGCATAAACTTTATATTCATTGCTAATAAAATCAGATATTATTTTCCTTACAGAGTCTACCAGAAGAACCTGATTTCCTCAACTCCTTTATTTTTTCAATTCACAGTCAGGGAGTAAACATATGTGTGTCCTTGATGAAACACTTTCAAAAGAGATTAGCCATGGCATATATCACAGATGGGTTTAACATTTCCTGACATCTACCTGGCTGTTCTTGGGAAATGCCTGTATTTCGTATACCCAACTTATACATATTTATGACATTTTTACCATAAATCATGGAAAACTACTCACTTTTCTAAGCAATAGCATAATTCATGTGGCCAAATCAAATGTATATGAATATGTAATTCTTATTTTCAACCAGATAGAAAGGTCTAATAGGGGGATATATACTTTATATAAAATTATTTTATAATTTTAGCTATATAAGGCACTTCAAATATTCTGAAATATAAGGCCTATATTCTAAAAATCAGGGAACTGGTTACCTAAGGAAATTAGAGTCACAGAAATCCACACCACAAAAATGCGAGTCATGAGATTTTGCTCTGCCGAATAAATGAGCATTTGATTTGGGAAAGAAAACATAACCAAGAAAGTTAATACAAGACCATCACTGTGTCATCTCCATCTAAGAAAAGCATAAATATGTATGTTTATTCATGTTTTATTTTATATGCATCGAGGAAATTATATTTTCTCCAGATAGAGCTTAAAGAGCTTGTTGTAACTTTAACTTTCTTCATACTTATTTCATTGTTTCATGGTTAGTTATTGTGAATGGAAACTCTTTTACCACAGTATTTTTTAATTGGTTACCTCAATAAGAGGAAAAGAGCTACTGCCTTTTTCCCTTAAGTAGAATATAATACAGAAAATCGCCATAGCACAAACGCTCTGCTTACCAGCGTTTTACTAAGTAAACACACCTACACCACCTCCGTGATCAACAAATAGACTCCTGCTCCAATTCCAAACGTCTCCCTCGTAATCCTTGCCGATTATTACTCCAGCATACTTCTCCAAGCTAGCTATCATTGTGACTTTTACCTCCATTAATTAGTTTTGCTTATTTTTGAAGTTTATATAGATCGGGTCTACAATCTACACTGTTCTGAAGTTGTTTGAAGTGAGTCCGTGTACTACAAAGCCTTGGAATCCCATTCAATGCTACTTTTCTTCCTTTAGCAACCCGCCCCCCAGCCCACCCCCCGACCACTGTTTAGATCTCATGGGAAAAAAAACTGGAAATTTCCATTGGGCTTTCAAAATGATGGTCTTCCTATCTCCTCTCCTTTCCCTACCCCCTGAAAACTCCTCCCCTGTCCTCTCTCTTCCTCTCCTCTTAATTTAAAATTTTGAGGATCACTTTTTAATTTCTCTGGGTTCTAATTCTTCCGTGAATGAGGTACAACATTTCAAAGTATAGTTTACCGATCATTTTTATTTAAAATCCTTTTGTTTGCTTGCTTTTCTCCATCTCCCCAGTTGACATCATTGTGCTCTGTTTGGGTGGGATATGGCTTCCCAGTGAATTTTCAAAGGTGGGTCTTTCCTACCTCAAAGAATGAGCAGATGCACTGTGTGATTGTGTGCTGAGAAAAAAGTTGCAGCTAGCAGTTTAGTATTTAACCACTATGCCACCAGGATATATAACTGCTTACAGATGTTTTTAATACTTTTTCTTGACATGTCAGCCTATTGATAAGGGTAAATATGTGGGAATGTTCTCAGCTAGCCATCCTAATTAAAACGTTTGATGGAAGTGATAGTTGCAAAAGGACAAAACTGAAACTTTAACCGTCTTTCTACACAAACATAATTCTTATCTCACTGTTCAATAACAAGTAAAAGCCATGATAAGCATACCCAGTGGGTAACTAGTCAGTAGTGTAAGGTCCACAGGTGGCATAAATGGTTTGCAATTTCCTACTAATCTAAAGCATAGTCGTTTGGACCCATCAAGAATGACAGTGGACGGAAAAGCCTGGTGATCTGCTCCTATTAAGAATATAGACAAGAAACCCCTCTAGAGCAATTCTAATCTTTGACACAAGGTTTACCCCATGAATCAGAATCTAGTTAATAGCAATGAACAACACTTTTGTTCCCGCTGCATTTTTTTGCATGTAATCCTAAGTATATGGCAGGAGCATTTCTTTAAAATTTCTAAGGAAAAGAGCTCCATATATGAAATCAGATCAATTATGAATTCACTTGAAGCTTAAAAATGACCCTGGAGGTGGCCGGCCCCATTACCAACTAAGTGGACAGCACCCACCCCCCAAGCCCCCCACAAGAATTCCTTTCAGAGGACAGCACTGAAACTACAGCTCAAGGAGAGGGACGTGTCTCATCAGAACACAGGAGCAACACAAGAGGGGAGGAAAAGAGAGGGAAGCACATCCTGACCCACCAAGCCCTGAGGGCAAGATTTCTGCTAGAGCAGCCAATGCACAGAGAGGACCAGAGGGCCAGCCCCACCACAAGACATGACTTTCCTCACTGACTAATAGCATCACAGGGGACAACAGTGGAGACACACAGCGGGAATTATGTCCACCCTGATGCCACCACACCAAGGTGAGATGCTGGGGCATGCAACAGAGCAGCAAGGGGAGCAATGAAGTCCCCAGGGAACACCATATATAGACTGTGAGGCCAGGGCATAGCACCCCATCAGACTCGACTGGAAAACACTCCTAAAGGACAACAAATAGAACTTGAACTATTTATAGGCTTTTCTTTTTGTTGTTGTTGTTGCCTTTTGGTTGTTGTTGTAGCTATTGTTTTATTTTTCTATTATTGCTTTGTTGTGCTCACTCTTGTGTTTGTGCATATTGTTGTTACTGCATGTGTGTCTGGATGGGAGGGTGGGATAAACAAGCCAGAAGAAAGAACAATAGGATGACAGTTCTGGAGGGACATGGGAGAAGGGGAGGCAGGGGAAAAGAAGTGGGTATTAATAAACCTAGGGACAAGAGAAAAACAAGTGACCGAAAATCAATGGCGAGGAGGGTGTAGGCGGTCTGGTAGGGCTTAATCAAGGGCAATGTAACTGAGGGAATTACTGAAACCCAAATGAAGGCTGAACATGATAGTGGCACAAGAGGAAAATAAAAGGAAATAAAGGAAAGAACTAGGAGGCAAAGGGCATTTATAGAGATCTAAATGTACATATGTAATAGATTTATATATGAAGATGGGGAAATAGATATATGTACATCTATCTATAGGTTTAGTATTTAGGATGTAGATGGACATTGGGCCTCTATTCAAGTACTCCCTCAACAAAAGAACACTGTTCTAATAATCTGGCACTCTGAGATGCTCACCTTCCCAACATGATTACTGAAGACAAAGCGGGAGCATAAGCAAATGTGGTGAAGAAAGCTGATGGTGCCTGGCTATCAAAAGCTATAGCATCATGGGCCTTACAGGATTGAAAATAAACAAGCAGCCATCTAGCTTAAAAAACAACAAAGCCCACATGGAAGAAGCACACCAGCCTGTGTGATCACTAGATGTCGATGGGATCAAGTATCAGGCATCAATGACCCAGAGCAAAATATCAGAATGTGAATGAGGTGGGGAGTTCAAAGTGGAGGCCCAAAGCCAATCTGTATGCAATTGAACATCCCCTTACAGAAGACAGGCCAGTCAGGGTGCAGTATAGCACTGATGAAACATATAGCTTTCTTCTGGGTCTTTAATGCTTCCTCCCCACTCCCCCACCCCCCACTATCATGACCCTAATTCTACCTTACAAATCTGGCTAGACCAGAGCATGTACATGGGTACAGATAAGAATTAGAAACACAGGGAATACAGGACAGATAAACTCCTCGGGACCAATATTGAGGGTAGCCATACCAGGAGGGGAAGGGGAAGGTAAGGGGAGAAAGGGGAACCAATTACACTGACCTACCTATAACCCTCTCCCAGGGGGATGGACAACAGACAAGGGGGTGAGGGGAGACATTGGACAGTGCAAGACATGAAAAAAATAATAATTTGTAAATTATCAAGGGTTCATGAGGGAGGAAGGGAGGGAAGGAGGATGAGGAGCTGATACCAAGAGCTCAAGCAGAAAGAAAATGCTTTGAAAATGAGGATGGCAACATATGTACAAATGTGTTTGAGACAATGCATGTCTATATGGATTGTGATAAGAATTGTATGAGCCCCCAATAAAATGATTTTTTAAATCACCCTGGAGGCAAGAAGGCATTTGCTAACTTTGCTTTCTTAACGTAGATAATAGAACCATCAGCAATACTTTTGTTGAACATGTACAACACAATTTATATACTCTTTGTGCACTATACAAAAGGTTTGGTGAATATGACAGTCTGTCCTTCACTCATTTGGTGATTGAATTATTATTTCCATTAGGAGGGTGGAAACTCAGGAGGGTAAAATCATCAAAGCTTTTTTTAAAAATAAATGGCATATATAAGGCTTAATGTGAAATAGTTTATATTGATATGGCTTAATATTAGAATAATTGGTAAGGTCAGAAGGAAGGAGAACTGAAAATCTTATTTTGCATCCTCTCCTGCCTTGTGTTTGCCACTGACCAGAAATATGAGTAGCTCCGAAAGGCTATTCAGGCAGATTTGTAGGGTTTTGTTTTAGGTTGTAAGACAACAAGAAAGAGGGAGAGAAATAGCCCTGTTGTCACAATGTTAAAACACTTGGCTGCTAATCCAAAGGTTTGTGCTTTGAACAAAGATGTAGCTGTATGCATTAGACATACTATACCAGTAAACATGAAAAACATTAGAAGCCCTATTGAATAGTTCTAATCTGTTCTACAGTATTGCTGTGAGTCAAAATCAACTTGAGAGCAATGAGTTTGGTTTGGTTTGGGTTTAAGAAGACCAAGGCATAGATTCACATTCTCCTTCTTTGGACATACTCCAAAAATCAAAGCTTAACAAACCTTTTTTGGAGAACAGTCTGTCACTAGTGTTAATATGTACCAGGCTGTCATGTTACCTCTAGCAGTCATTTCTGACCATTTGAAAAATGACTATGAAAACATTTTCCTCTCAAATTATGGCCAAGGCACCCTTAGGGATGCCACCTGCTTCTTAAAAAAATACCCAAAGCAAAAAGACAAAAAAACACTATTGCTTATATCATCTTTTCTTTCCTCTCTGCTTTTTTGTAAAAAGTCAATGTCCAATTGGTCTGACTATTTTCCATGGGACCATAGAGGCTGTTTCCCCTGTGACATCTATCCCAGCCCCCCCAAATAGTATTACCTTTGAATCCTGACAAATTATTTTATAGTGCTTCTGACCAGAGAGCATGTCCTTAAAAGCATGTTCTTAAGTCTCTCCTCAAAAGGTTAAAAGCAATGGGATAATCATGTCATCTTTCAATTTTCCAAGGGAGGCCATTGTCAACCAAAAAAAACACAAAAACAAACCATGTAATATTGGGGATGAAGGAAACTTGTCTTTGGGGTTTTCTCTATGTTATACAGTGCATCTTTGAACAGAGAAAATGGAGGGGAAGCCCAACAAAACCAACTCAGCTTTGTGTTAAGGTGTGTGGTATGAGCTAGGTACAAAGTTTCTGATGCCCAGGTGCTTGAGAAGGTCTCACAGCTGGATCTTCTCAGCCCTTGGACTATTCAAGAGTGGCCTAAGGTCACCTCTGCTTGTGATGTGCTTGTACTACATTATGCCACACAAGTAGTATTATCCCCAGGACTTACTTATGGTACTCACCCCTAAGAAAAGGCTAAAAGGAAATGTCTTTAATGTTAATCATTAAACATGTATCTACTTTAAAAGGGGATTAGGAGAGGGGAACAGGGTGGGGAGTGGGTTGCTGATGGGGATGATCTAATTGCTCTTTGCTTAACCAAAGAGAGAGGGAGCTCAAATGTGAAAAATAAAATACCAAATCGATACTTGTGTAATGTCGGTGTTTAGAAAAGTAGCTCTTAACTTATCCATGACATAAATAGCCACTGATTCCGAGGCATAGCGTCCTCCAATGGTGAAGTTGCATTACAGCAAAGGAAACCTGGTAAAACTAAGAAGACCATTTTTTAATATGCTATTTTTCATATCAAAGTCTGAAACCACACTAAATAGTCACAACGGTGAAAATATTTCTGTAATCAAGTTTCCTATATCCGGGGTAGGAGGGGGGGGGGCGGGAAGGTGTTATACAGTTTATCTCTTTCTTTCCAATTCTTAGTCTTTAATTTATCAGCTTCTAGAAAGTATAATCTCACATGCAAATACTGATTAAAATATTCCATGATGACTGAACTACTGTTATAAACTGAATCTGGAATCTGTCTGCAGTGGTTTGCCTTCTATCTTCTATTTCACTCAGCATTGCATACCTTCCTTACATTTGGTCGGCCGTGAGGTCACGGCATCGCCTAGAACACACACACACACTGTTAGGCGCCATCTAGCCAGTGACACAGTGACCTCACGTGAACAGGACACCTTTGTAGAACCTGTACCACGCTCATGATTGTTGTTATGTTGGTACCCATTGTTGTGCCCATTATGTCAATCCATCCCTGAGGGTCTTCTTTGTCCTTAATCCTCTACTTTATCACTCCCGACCCGTCTAATTGTACACAACCAGACAATTGCTTGCCCATCAACTTGCCATTGCTAAGGATGAACTAAACCATAAATGGCCTCGGGGAAAAGGAACATGTCTCTTACAATGCAACAGAATACTCTTGAACAGCAACTTGATGTCAAATATCAAATGGTTCATCATCACAAGCTTTAATCATGAACAATTTCCTCTCCATCAGACCTGGGCTATGAAATTCTACGAAGTAGAATTATGGTGTCCTAAAATGCGATTTACGAGGAATCCTGATGGTGCTGCTGGGTAGGCATTAGACTGGTAACCACGAGCTTGGTGGTTCAAACCCACCAACTACTCTGCAGAAGAAATATGAGGCTATCAGCTCCTGAAAAGATGTACAGTCCAAGCAAGATTATTTGGATCACTATGAATTGGAAGTAACTCAAAGGCAGAGAGTTTTAGATCTCTGTGGAGTCCCGGTGTTGCAGTGTTTGAAGCACTCAGCTGCTAATCAAAAGTTCAGTGATTAGAACTCACAGTTACATGGAGAGAAAGATGATGCTTTTGGCTTCTATCAAGATTTACCGCCTGGGGACACTTCTACTCTGGCTCAGTTCTACTCTGTACTACAGGATAGTTCTTAATTACAATCAATTCAGGGGCAGTTGGTTCAAGTTCAGCCTACATAAGAATGAAACAAAAACATTGTGTAAGCCAGGTACTAACATTTACACAATCATGTCAACTAAAAGGGAAGCTCAGATCACATTTTCTAAAAAGATGGTATACGTCTGACTGTTTGACTCTATACTTGGTGAGGATTTTGGAAGTAGAAAGGTAAAATAGTCCTTGTCCTCTGTACTTACATCAGAATTTTTCAAGCCAAAGAGTCAAATCTTCACTTAGATAAGTGACCCTATCCACACAGCACAAGTATTAACACCTATTTTAAAAACTGGATTCTGTTGACCCACTTTTAAGAAACTAGCTATGGGGAAAGGAAAAGAGTTGGGAATTCTTGCTTCATGTCAGGAGTGGAAGGGCTACCCTGGGCTGCTGTTCTTCAAATAATGGAAGCATTTGAAAAGTCTGGCTTCCCTAAAAGGGCAGAGGGTTAGTAATGCTTAAAATAGTGTAGGAGGAGTGGTGCCTGTAAATCAAAAGTCTGAACAAGGGGAATTCATGAGTACATATTTTGTTCCTTCTGCTTTTGCTACTCAATAAACAGGCAAAAATACATACAATCTATCATTATTTTTAAAAGGAAAATAGTATTTGATATGCAGATGAAAGAAAGAAAATATCCTTGTACAGCGATTGTGGAAATCGCTGTGGTGTTACTTAACACAACAGGGAATAGAAATTCCATATGATCCAGCAATAAGTTTACTGTGTATATGCCTCAAAGAAGTAAGAGTCGGAACATGAAAAGACTTATGGTCTCCCATGTTCATCACTGCACAGTTCACAATCACAAGAAGCTAGGAACAGCCCAAACACCCACATGGCGATTGTATGCATCCCTAAAAAACAGTGATGAAAATATGAAGCACCTTATGACATGGATGGACCTGAAAATCATGATACTGAATGAAGTTAGTCAATTACAAAAGGCTAAATATTGTAAAAGACCTACTACAAGGATGAACACTAAGACAAAGGGCGGCATCTGTTCTCAGGTCATGCAATCTTCTAACGTGATTTCCACTGCCGTTGGTGGGTAACCAGGAGGGCACCTTGTCATTGGTAAAAAGGCTTAACGTTACTGTTAGCGACTCCTCTGGTGGAGAATATGCCCTGCACTGTGTTCCCATTCAGACACTCTATATCATTTCGATCCAGCTTATGGTGCCCTAGATCATGAGCTACAACTAACCAGGACTCAGACTTTGTCATTTCAAGGTGCACACCATCCTTCATGGGCCACACTAGAAGGATCCAGTTTAGGTCCCCACTAAGCAAACCAGACTTTACCTTAAACATATCTGTAGCAGATTAAAAGAACTGAAATATTCCTTTGGATTTAAGGTTAAAACACTCTACTGTAAGAAGAAGTAGATGACTACTATCCAAAGGATGTGGATTTGTAAGTCATTGTACTTTGGCTCAAATGTCTTTATTTATGGGTTCCTAATAATTAGCAATTTAAGATGACCATATATTTGCTATTTCCAAATTTTCTTTGCTGTTTTATTACATGTGTTAATCCAGCAGGCATAGTTTTACATTAGTGGATGAGTGTGAAATTTTATCCTATCTCCAAACCTCATTGTTGTGTAAATACTGTGCATTCACTTAATCTTTTAATCTCTACAAGTCAACAATCCATGTATTTTAGCCTAAAAAAATGCCCTATGCTTTTCTCTGTTCCTCTTCTCAAAATATTTTAAATTATATAATATTGGCTATATAAATGATATTAATAATAGATATCATATAATCCAAGAGTATTATTAATAATACTCCACAATAAAAGAATAATGATATCTCTAAAGTAGACCAGGGACTTATGAAACTATAGCTATATGAATGGATTTTGAGCTCACACTTCATTTAAGAACAATTAATTCTTATGATGTGGCCCTGCTAAGGATTTGTCCTCATGACAAGATCACTGGAGATATGAATGCTAAAGCAAAGTGTGAAGAAATCAGATGGCTCCTGGCCATCCGAAGGAATAGTGCCTGGGGTCTTCAAGGAGTGTCTTTATGAGAATCATTCAAGTCTACACAGAAGAAACACACTAGCCTGTGTGATCCAAGGTTAGTAAATAATGAAATTGATGACCAGGGGAGGGAAATGTAGTAGATGTTAAGTTCTAAACACCAGTTTGCAGTTGGCTATGGCTGACAGGGTAAACCCCACATCCATTTGCATCATCCATGCATGGATTAAACCTCTGATGAATTCCCTCTAACTATTGACCAGAGATATAAATAGCCTTGCTAGCAGACAGAGTGCACTGGAATAGTGGATTAATGTAGATGTAGTTAGGTTAAAATTTAACACCTAATCATTTGATTTGCCTTTTGATTTTCTTTAAATTTGTTGAACTTTTTAATATTTGCTGATTTTTTTTAATTTTATGTTTTTCTATATTTCATTTTGTTAATATTGTTTGGTTTGAGTTTTCGTATGCTCTTCTTTTTGAGAAATCCAGGATAGATAAACCTATGGAGACAGTCATTGGATTAATACTTTTTTTACAGTTATGGCAGGAGACGTTAGGGGAATACTTTACTACTCATTGCCATAAAGTGGATGCTGACTCATAGCGACCCTATAGAACATGGTAGAGCTGCCCCTGTGATTTCCTGAGATTGTAACTATTCAGAGTAGAAAGCCCCATCTTCTTTCCAGAGAGGCTGGTGGTTTTGAACTGCTGACTTTCAGATCACAGCCCAACTTGTAACCTCTATACCACCTGGGCTCCTAGAGGAATGCAGAGAGCTAAGACCAATGAGGACAAGAATGAAGAAAATGCTCTGAAACTGATGATGGTGATTATCACACAACTCTTTTAAATATATTTCAGTCATTGACTTGTATGATATGTGAACAATATGTCAATAAATTGTTAATACAATTTTGTAAAGAAAATGTCTTAAGCAAACTATTTTGCCTATTAAAATGATGAGGCCAATTTTTATATAAGACATGTGAATGGAATTATACTAAGGTCATTTTTCAAAAGTACCTCAAAGGAAAGTTGGTCAGTTATATGTGATGAAGAACATGAAATTAATTGCCATATATACTCGAGTATAAGCTGACCCGAAATTTCAAACTAAAATTTTCAAAATTAGTTTGAAAATTTTGGGTCGGCTTATACTCGAGTATATATGGTATGACAAAAGTAAGGAGAAATGGGATATAAATTTTATTAAAAAGTATGTCTGGAATTATTTGAAAGCAACAAAATACTTGGAAAGTGGGAGAAAAAGAACAATTAAGCAGAAAATATATTTAAAGCATAAGAATCCTAGGGAAACAGCATACATTTAAATGTGTTAAATTAATCTCAAAATTACCTTAATCACATTTTTAAAGGAAATAAAACTAATCTACAAAGTTAGACAGTGATAAATTATGAAAAGATGAGCAAATTCAGATTAAAATAGAGAAAACCAACTATGTAAATAGTTGCTATCCTGGAACATACTTTCAAAGGTAACATACCAGTCTCAGATGCAGCCAATATTTAGACAATAAGATAATGCTGAAGTGAATGTTACAGATGGCAATCAAGAGAATTCTTGCATTAAATTGAGTATTTAAATCTGGGTATATACTGTCAGGTTTTCCAATTCATCTTCTTTTTTCTATCCTGCCTTCAAACTTCTTCAGGAGTTCTTAAAGGTTCAAGAAACCCCTCACTGCCGTTGAGTCCATTGTAACTCACGGTGACCGTACAGGACAGAACTGCCCCTGAAGCTCTCAGATCACCTGGTGGTTTCAAACTGCAGATCTGGCACCTCTCAGCCGATGCTACCTTAACGAATAGGGAAAGACATTTTCAGTCATGAAGCTGGATGAGATTTCAAGAGAGAGAAAAGCAAAGATAAACACGAGAGTGATCTTGGGAGGAAAGGATGCTCTTCAGGGTGCAGAGTTACAAGAAGAGACGAAGGAAAATGTAGGAGACTGTATCAACCGCAGCAGAATTTTTTAACAAGAAAAAATATCAAACAGTGAAGACCAGCAGAGATTCAAAAGGAAGGCATTATGTGGTGATTCCATAGATATAGAGAAGTTCCTACAACCAAACCATCTTGACAAAATACTACCTCTTTCTCTAGAGAAGGAAGTTTGAGGACTTGGTAGCTGACACTGCATCACTATCACACACACCCATCCACTGCTTTACCCGCTGCTCTGCAGGCCTTCTCTCCAACTACTGTGGGGGCTGACTTGAAAGATTTAGAGGCAAAAAAGTAACCTTTCAACCAAGTGGTAGCAACAGAAGGAGTGGCATTTCGGAAGTCACAAAAGCAACTTCAGAAAGCTGTTCCCCTGACAGCTCAAGCAGAAAGCAGTCTCTGCGGGACAGAAGTTCAGTTTCACAAACTGATGTGTGGCATGGGCACTCTGAAATATGGCTTTGTGGCGAGAGCACCATAGAACTTCCTTGCAAGACATTGAACTACCTTGCAAGACGTTGAACTACCTTGCAAGACGTTGAACTACCTTGCAAGATGTTGAGCCACATCAAAGAAACAAACACAAGAAATTCCACTTTAATGAAGACATAAAGTGTAACATTGGGGCCCAAATCAACAGCTGCTCCAAGGAGCCACCACAAAGATGTGGGCACCCCTGATAAGACTGGGCTGAGACCTGACCGACGCCCAAAAGCTAGCCAAGTCACCTAAAGCATGGAGAAATCCGCTAAGACTTGACTGGGACAGTGAATATGTCAAAGAGCCAGCCAAACTGTCAATTTAAACCCGGGTAGAGACACTGACTTTTGAGAGAGCTAGGAACCAAGGAGACATCAACTCCTGCTCTCTCCAACTCTACCCGGGGTGAGTCCACCGATGAGGCAATGCTTATTGGGACTATGGTGCTAGTATGAAATGTGTGAAGAGTGCTGTTATTGTGCCCTTATGCTCATAGTTGTTTGCCCTTAGTAGTTTGAGTAATATTTTAGATTGTTTGATGTGTGTTTGCAATGAGTAAACCGAGCATTTGAAAATATCTAAGAGCGTTAAGTAATTATTGATCGCGCCTCTCATGACATAATGGCGTAGTCGGCATTTTTGCCTTGTAATTTGAACCTTGCGATCAAGCATCTCCGGACCGAGACTCATGGGATGTGACCCACCGAGGGGAGGGGCCTCTGAGACTGAAAGGTCACTGGTGGTTACTCTCCATCCATAAAACGGCTGATTCCAGTGGCACCCAACCCGGGAAGTGATATCCAGGCTGAGCAGTAGTCACGCCAGGCACAGAGGACCAGCAAACTCAGACAGGAATCTAGTGACCTGCAAAGGCGCCGCTGGAGGGGACATACTCCATCACTATAACCTAAGAGGAGCTGGAAATAATTGCCTCTCCCCGGAAGGGGTGCTACGATGAGAGCAGTTTCTTGTGCCTGTGTGTGTAGACCCGGTCAATGAGGTATAAAATAGAAGCAAAAATTCATTACTACCAGCAAATGATCAGGCTAACGCCACCAAACAATCTAATATTAATACATTACTTTGTGAGGAAATTACAGAAGTGGTTGTGAATCCAGGATCTATATAACCATGTTTTCTATGTTTAAAAAAGATTGGACTTGCCTCTAGGCAGCCCATGGGGTGAAGTGAAGCAAGCACTTAAAGGTAAGAAAGCTTACAAACCCAGACCTTTGGAAATAGACTTAAGAAACCCTAGAAATGTCAAACCAGTAATTGAAAGAGCCGAACCTAAGGAAGTGCCATCTATTTTACTGCAGGCATGTGACCAATTACGCAATGACTTACAAAAAGGAAAGAGCCTAGTCCCCCAGCATTTGCAAAAGCTGAGCCTTAGTGATAACAACCCATTATAAGACTCAACCCCTGTAGAGACTAAAGAATGTAACCCAAGCACTGTCACAAAAGTGAAAAAGAAACTAGACCACTGGGGAAATCCCACAAAACTGGAAGAAAGATTAACAGAAGTGTCATAATATACCAGACAAGATTATGTCAGTATGAGACAGGACTTACCTCAGAAAGGAAAAACAGACATTGACTGGCTAGTTACTCTTTGGGATAAAGGAGTTAGCACAATACAACTTGCTGGGAGAGAGTTTTGAAGGTTATTTCCATTTGTGAGAGTCATTAGGTACAAGACACTTTGAGGAGTTATTGTGAAAGTAACCTACAGGAAGTGGGTTCCCTCTGGTCCTGGGTGAGCCTGGCCTACCGCACGGTAGAGCCATACATAGATATGTTACGGTATACAGAGAAATTAAAGTGGCATACTCCCAAAGAAGGGACACAGGTATTGAGGAAATTAGTCCTGCTTAAAATGATGTATGACGATACTATACAAACTCCCACAGCGACCCCCGCTGATGAAGCCATAAAATGGGGCTTCCTCACAGGTGCACCTGAGAACTTAAATGTAATATATGCTTCTGCCTTACAAGGATGCAGAACAGTGGGAGAAATGATGAGAGCGCTGCAGCTACAAAAAGACCTAGGTCTAGGACAGCCAAAACTGTCATTTTGGGCACAAAGATCAAACCCACCGGTGGGAAATTATAGAGGTAGTGGACAACCTCAGAAAACCCCGCAATTTCAGCCCAGAGCCACCATGTAAACCACCCAATTTTAATAATGGACCAGGGACCTACAATAATTTTAGGAAGTCTCTACCTCCAAAAAACGGGGGAGGCCCCCAGGGAAGACCCTGGGGAAACAAGGGGGCAGGGGTGGACGGACTCAAGGGTTCCAAACTGGCCAATCGGCACCCTGGAGATCCAGAAACCCAAACTATCAGGGCGACAGATCAAACCAGCAACCAAGGAGCTAAAGTGGGCTTTAAGGGATAATAAAATCTGCTCTAGGAACAAACCCTGTATAAATTGGGTATTTACAGATAATAGACCATACATAAACTTAAATTATGTAATAGAGGGAAAAGAATATTTGGCTAAATTTCTTAATGACACAGGTTCTCAAATGAGTACAATAAATAGGAGAATCAAGGGAAAAGAACAGACAGACATCAGAGGAGTTACAGAAGTGTGATAACTTGTTATATTACAGGCATAATCTGGAAAATATATAACAAAAACATTAAAGGACAAAAAGCTGGGTGTATAGGGTTACCAAATATTGTAGGAATGGATATTATACCTAAAATATTTCCAGAATAGATTAAAAACAAAAGAATTAAACAAATTACAATCATGTTTAGTGAAGCTAAAACCACCCCTGTTGTAATTCCCAAACCCCAAGGCTTAGTCTGGGTTAAACAATACCCATTAAAGGGGGGCCACAGTGATATCACACAGGAAATCAAAGAACTAGAAAAAGAAGGAATAATACAACATACTACATTTAGATATAATTCTCCAGTTTGGCCAGTTAAGAAGCCAAATGGACAGTATAAACTAACTATAGATTACAGGCAGTTAAATGAGAATACATCTAAAATTATAAGCAATCTGCAGATTCACTGGAAATTATAAATTTTTTATCAGCTGAAAAGAATAAATATTATGCAGCTATAGACATGTCTGATATGTTCTTTGCCATACCCCTGGCAGATGAATGCCAGGAATATACTTCCTTTACTAGGGAAGGTAAACAATACAAATTTTTAAGACTCCCGCAAGATTACCTTAGTAGTTCCGCAATAGCTCACACCACGCTAGCCTCCCACATGCCAAAACTAAAAAATGACTCAAAAACATATCACTACATAGATGATATATTATTAACCAGTGAACATCTAGATGACCTACAGGAAGACCTCATGCAATTAGTCAGCTCCCTTAGAGATCAAGGATGGACAATATATGAGGGCAAAATACAAAAACCGGATACCAGTGTAAAGTTTTTGGGTATAGAGTGGAGCAGTACAGGACAGAAAGTACCTGACAAAATTCTAGAAAAAAATGGATACTATACCTGAGCCAAAGAACAAAAAGGATGCACAGAAATTAATAGGAATATTTGGATGTTGGAAAACACATATTCCCTTTTTACAATGGCTATTGAGACCAATGTATAAAGTCACAAGAAAAAGCGAGGATTTTCACTGGGGAACAGAACAAAGAGAAGCTTTGTAACAAATAAAGAAATACATTAGAACTTATCAAAGACTAGTAAAGGCCAGGGGGACTAGACAAATTAAGGATAGACATTATACTGAAGGACGGATACGCCATATGGGGGATATTCAAAAAGTCACCTGAAGATCCAAATTATAAACCGTGTGGATTCTATACTCAGAGATTCCCATATTCTAGAACAAGATATAATTTAATAGAACAAGTCATATGGGCCGCCTACACGGCCACCCAAGAGGCTGAGCCCTGGATCACAGATCGGGATCTGTGCTTAGAACACACATACCCATTACAAAAACAATTAGCCTTACCCCGATCAAATGAAAGGAGTGTGTCTGGATCCCAAACAGATTGCTTAGAGATGGTATCTCCTACAGCTCACTATGAAGAACGCAGGAGCCCCGAGTGCGATCCTTGAAACCTTGGCAGAGTTCGAAGTAGAGCCCCCCTATAAAAGACATAGGAGAACCAGAACATCCCGGTCCAAACATTGGGCAATGGGGTCCTGAGTTTGCTCCCAAACTCACAAATACTTGGTTTACAGACAGATCCTCCATTGTGCGGAGTCACGAGACACTATGGAGAGCAGCAGCAATCAGGGTGAAGGACAACAAACTCCTAACCAGAGAGGGTGAGACTAAAGCAGCACAACATGCTGAATTAATAATAGTGCAATTGGCAATAACACAGAGCATAAAAGAAAACCAGGGTATGACCCATTTGTTTTCAGACTCTTGGGTGGTCGCTAATGGTATTGCCCTTTGGCCAGGAAAATGGGCCAGTAGAGATTTTAAAATCAATGGCCAAGAAATTTGGAGTAGGAAAATTTGGAAAGAATTATATGTGTTAAAGGACAGAATAACTATTAAAATTAAACATGTATCTGCCTACCAGAAAAAGGGAAGACAGGTGGATGAATGGAATAATAAGGCAGACCAGGCGTCAAAAATATCAGTAGTTACAAGAGGCAAGAGATGTATATATTCCAGAGATAAGTCCCCAGTACTGATTAAAAGTGAGGAGAAAGAATACAGGACACCAGAAACAGAGAAAGTGACACCCAAAAAGAAAGAGAAGCCATTAGGGGAATCCCTGATTGATATATAAAGCATACATGAGGTTTTGGGACATGCAGGAACACATGCTGTATACAATTGGTTAATGGAAAGAAATTTGAGGGTCACTTGGCACAAAGTAAGGAAGCTATAAGTAAATGCCCTACGTGTAAAGATAAAATATCAAAGTTCACTAGGAGAAGAGAGGGACATGTAAAAGAGACGACCAGATTTAATCAAAGCCTACAGATAGATTACATTGGGCCACTGGCATTTTTAGAAAATCACTACATTTGTGTAATCATAGACAAATTTACCTCTTTAGTAATGTTGAACCCAGGGAAACACCCTGACGCACACATGACAAAGAGCTCATTAGATCGCTGGTGTGCTGCTTATGGACCACCAGTAAGTGTGCAATCTGACCAAGGCTCCCATTTAAAAAATAAAATAATAAGAGAGTGGACAATGAACTGGGATATACAATGGATTTATCATTTGGCCTATAATCCTCAAGCAGCAGGCCTTGTAGAAAGGATTAACGGTTCGATGAAAGAAAAATTGAAAATTCAGAAAATATAAAATAAGGGACACCTGTGTGACCTCATGGCCAGAAATATTAATGCTTCCCCCAGAACTAATAGGCCTTCACCCCTAGATGAAATGTTTGCCAAATCATAGGATATTTCACTATCATTTACAGAAATCAATCATAAAATGATACCCTACAAGATCTGGATATTAAATAGGAATAATAGCAGTGTCACAAAGGGTGAAATTATAGTCCAAAATAATAATGACACAGTATGGACTACAAGTGATAAAGGAAACCTAAATTTAAATTTATGGAAGCGGGTCTCCCCTAGAGAATAATAAACATTTCCTCTCTTGCAGGGACCTCCATAGAGGGCTTCACAGCACATTACTCATACTTATTCCCATTGTAATACTGGGGCCTCTGGCTTGGCCTACTGGGAACTTTGGCTCTCGGCCTGTGTAGCACTCATAGTGCCATTACTTTACTCTGTGCTTGCCGAGGTGTGTCATCCTCACCCTGGGGATCCTACTTGCACTCCCTTTGGTCTTGCCGCTCACCGGGCATCATACAATGTGCCGCAGCCGGCAGTGCCAGAACACAACCACGTCTGACTGCCACCCTAGTACCAATTATACCACTTGCATCATAGATGATGTTTTATCTAAAACTTTAGCTATTATGGATATTGACTGGGACAATAAGGACATTGATCCTTAGCAGTTGTGTATGTGGTCACTTAAGGAAGAATGGTGCAACCATGTACTATGTAGATATAAACTACATAGGTACTATAATGTCCCAATCTATAAAAATGTCTCCACACTGGACTGCCAAATGGACCTAAATAAATGTAGCATACCATATTCTTGCAACATGAACTTAATGTTCAAAAACTTTACCAAGAAGCACCCAGCTTATGTGTTCCATACCCCTTAGCTTCATTGATAAACAACAGCTACATAAAATTTGAAGTTTCCCCAGACACCTGTTTAGACTTCATCCACAAAACCTACTTAGGACTCTTTAACAGGTACCATTTGTTTTGGTCCACTTTCATACCAGATATAGCTGAGATGAGCACTTTTCCAACAGATGAGACAACCATCACGCCATCTGCCATCCCAACCACCACACCACACCAAATTTAAAATACCTGACCCCAAACCTCATTTTGGTTTTGAAAGAGTACCTATGCCCTGGGGATATTTTGAGGATTATACAATCTTTAACAGAAACACAAATGTCACCACCTTTAAATTGACTGAGTTTCCCCAACTTCTACACTTTTGGAAACTTTTGCATCCATGGCGACACATGCTGTCCCACATTTACAAAGGATGATGCATTTACATCTGAAGACTATTATAAGGAGTATTCTATACTACTATAATTGGACCACCGGAATTTTACCTCACATGATTATTCACAAAGACCCCAACCATAGCACCCATGAAGTCAATGAAGAGTATTTTACCCCCCTTGGCAGGTTAATGTGTGCTAACCTCAGCCATGTCTGTACTGACACCAATATTACCACCAGTACAGATAGAGGGACCCACCTCCAGGACAAATTGCAAGTCTATAAGATTAAAATATGTACAGCAATAAATAAGACTAAAATAAATTTTAAGCTGATAGAAAGGCATTATAATGAATGGCAGTGGTTTCCGCAAACACCTCCTTTGCCTAAAAATTGGAAACCCCCAAGATATCCAGTAGAGATCATTGCTAGGTATATAGCTTATGGTGATCTAGACAATTGGAAGGAAAAATGGAATAAAAATTATACCTGGGGACCAAATAATACAATGGTTGGGCACACACTATCCAGAGCAAATATAGAGATACTATTATAAGGAGACCAATCTGGAAATCAGGTTTATATTATGCTCACCAAGGAAGATAGGGAATATTTTAAAGAAAAAATTAAGGTACTCGAGATAAATTATGAGAACAGTTGACCCTCATTTTTTGTAGGGCTAATAGATGTAATCTCCAAATTACCATCCCATAAATGCCAGAAGAGTATAATATATAAAAATCGTGCCTCTAGTAGTCGGGTTCACAATTGGACCTTTATATGTGGAGCAACCTTTGAGGATATTCACTCCACCCCTCTTATATTGAACAGCAAGTTGGCATCTACCTATAGAAAAAGCCCAAATTTACACTGCCATAGTGAAGATCACAAGATTGACTTGTCTTATGATGGCTCCAAATTAAAACACCAAACATATCAATGGTGGAATAATTGGGGTTTTGAAACCTATTTTAGAAGACTTAAGATTAATGATAATATAAATAATCCACTGTTAATATATGATGGATTACAATGGATGAATGAAATCTGGACAATTAATAATACTTGCAGAGAGGGAACTGATTTTACCCATCTGGATTATACCAGTTTCATGGGACACATGCTATGTAGCCAGCAACAGCATTGGAAGACATCGAGGCTCTTTTACTCAAACCCATTGCCTGATGACTGAACATTACAAAATTGAATGGACTACTGGCCATACAAATCCACCGCTCTCCAACTCTACAGCACCAGCTTCCCTGCCTATCTTTGACCAGCCCAAGCTGATATATGTCAAACCTGAGTTGATTAGGATTCAATATACATTCAACATTGAGGATTTCAAGACAATAAATTATATCCCCGGTATTCACCACATTCTAATAATGTTCAACTACCTGAAATCCCCAGACAATCACTACCAGGGGGATCTAGAAAACCCCTATCTCTAAGCTTGACTGTAGGGGCACTTTCTGGCATTGCAGATTTAGCATGGGATGCTGCCCAAGAGGCAGAAATCCAAGATATAAAAATTAAGCTGCCAAATCTGGAACACATTAAAGGTGAAATGTTAAATTTACAAAACACTATTCGTGATTTGTCTGGATTACTAACATCCTCCCTTGAAAAAGCCAAGATGGCTATTGCAAATCGTCAACAAGAAATCAGTTACCTTCAACATTCCCTTAAAAGACAAGGTGAGGTCAATGAAATATTGTCCACCACTATCAAAACCCTTAATATGGAATCCAGATGCGAATACCTGCAGCAACAGTTGACCACTTCCTGGAATGATATTAGGAACTTAATTATTTTTAAAATCCGATTTCCCACTAAAGGTAATATAAAGGTAAAATTGGACATCACATAACCCAGTAGATGTGACTCAGTGCACACCTGCACTATCACTGTGCTTGCAATAACCAATAGACAACCTATATTGGGTTACGAGGCTAAGCCCATACTCTAGAAAGCTGGGAATTGCTGGTTCTTATATAAAGATACTAAACTACATATGAGTGGACTTATTATAGACAAGGGACAATTTCATATTTGGGATGAGGAAACATTAATCACACACCAACACATACAACATTCTTTGGACATAACGTCAGCCTACACAACTAATAAACCATGGGGAGTCCAAAATCTAGACACTTCCAATGGCTTTGTTGTAATACTAAGCTTATGTACTATGATCATACCACAAGTAACAACATACTACTAGATTGCACAGATAATTGCCTATTGTTGAATAATGTCATTAACATTACAAAGGGCAATATTTCTATTCTCACATGGACACCAAATGTCTTATCAGAACACATCACTCCAAATATTAATGATACACATATTAAAAACATCATAATCCCACATGCCCTGGAAGTTGATCAGGAGTTAGCCCTAAAGCATTTACAAAACAAAACTGATCATTTAGTTAAACATATGACCAAAGATCTAAAAAAGGCTAAAATCCTTAATCATATTTTGCATACTAAATACTTTTTAGATGTAACTCCACAACTCTCTGTGACTGGGCAACACCTGGAAAAAATTGTTCTTCCCACAAAAATATACCTGTAAGGGTAATGTTTACAGCTTGCTTAGATCTCTATTAATTCAAAGTAAAACAAGTTTTTGGAATTTTTTCTCTAATCTTGGTCATTGGATGTTCACCTCTCTACTTCACATATTTGTTACTATATGTTTTATCATTTTACTCATGTTCTTGTGTAATCAACTATTGTTAAGATGTTTTGGTTCCCAGAAGCTTTCTTGAGCCATTGCGCTCCCTGGAACCAGGGGGTGGATATGATGAGAGCACCATAGAACTACCTTGCAAGACGTTGAACTACCTTGCAAGATGTTGAGCCACATCAAAGAAACAAACACAAGAAACTCCACTTTAAAGAAGAAATAAAGTGTAACATTGGGGCCCAAATCAACAGCTGCTCCAAGGAGCCACCACAAAGATGTGGGCACCCCTGATGAGACTGGGCTGAGACCTGACCGACGCCCAAAAGCTAGCCAAGTCACCTAAAGCATGGAGAAACCCAATAAGACTTGACTGGGACAGTGAATATGTCAAAGAGCCAGTCAAACTGTCCATTTAAACCCGGGTAGAGACACTGACTTTTGAGAGAGCTAGGAACCAAGGAGACATCAACTCCTGCTCTCTCCAACTCTACCCAGGGTGAGTACACCGATGAGGCAATGCTTATTGGGGCTATGGTGTTAGTATGAAATGTGTGAAGAGTGCTGTTATTGTGCCCATATGCTCATAGTTGTTTGCCTTTAGTAGTTTGAGTAATATTTTAGATTGTTTGATGTGTGTTTGCAGTGAATAAACCGAGCATTTGAAAATGTCTAAGAGCATTTGAAAATGTCTAAGAGCATCAAGAGCATCGCGCCGCTCATGACACTTTGCTTCTTCAAACTTAGAGAGTGGCGTTCCCTCACTTTTTCCTCTGTCTAGTTTTCCAGAGGGAAACGGAAGGATCTTAACCAAAGGATCTCTGTATCAGTCTCCAGATCCCCCCTTTCTCTTGCTCTGCCTGCCAAGCCCTGGGCTTGCCTTTTCTGGCAAGGGCCATGCATCCTCCTGAGGCTTGCCTGCCCTCTGGGGGCCACCCATGTTAATTAAAATTTCCACATAAAGTACTCAACATTTTCACCTACATCACAGAACTGTCAAATGTTGAGAATTCCAGAGATAAAGAAAAAATTTTAATACCATAGAAATTCATATTTAAATTTTATTGCTTTTAAAATAACCACAGGGTTTATCGTTAAAGCGAGAGTGTACCAGATGGGTCTTCACTGGTACAAATTGTTCTCTTATGTTTGAAAAGGGGTTTTGTGAGTGTACTTGATTGGCAGCAACCAGTTATGTTACAAAACAATGTGACATCAGGTCAATCATGATGAAATTTGATAATGCCACATCAATAATGTGACATTTTATGCTGAAGTTTGGAACAAACTGAAGTTTGGAACAAGAAAGTGATACTTAGTAGTGGATGAACATTCCAAACAAATGTTAGTTCATCACATAGTGGCCTTTGTTAATAACATTCAAGGCCAAGGTCATAAGACCAATAACCCATAGTAGTCCTTCATGACGCTCAGATTTGAAAATGAATACATTCGCCAATGCAGGACATAACATATCCTATTTTCTCTATGAAAGCCATTGTGCTACCTAACATGATTCCTTTAATTACACACCAAACAATTAGACACATTTGAATACGCACAAGTATAGCTACTAGTAAGGAGTCCTGCTTCTGCTGTGAATCTAGCCACAAGATGGTGGTTCAAGTCTACTAGCTGCTTCTTAGGAAGAAGATTAGGCTATAGGCTGGTGGAAACAGCTTCTGCAGAGCAGAGCTTCCCAGGAAGGGATTCCAACATCCCTCAAATATTTGCTGTTGTTAAATCCATTCTTGAGAATTTTGTGCATTGTCATGTTTACACACCTGGAGTGGATGCAAGGGCAGTCTTGAGAAGTACGAATGAAACCAGAGTAAAACTTGCTTCTATGTGATGGGGCTTTCTTTAACTGAGGCATTGGAGAGGCTTAGACAGTGAGGCATCTTTGGGAATTCTGAAGATGATATGTGGGAATTGAGTGAGGGGAAAAACCCCAAAAGTTGAGGTCAGAGGAGAAAATGAAACCCACCAAAAAACCCTGGATTCCATCCAGATTAGCTAGTGGGAGACTCTTTTGGCCTCCCCGATATAGAGGACCTTATAGACTGCCTCCCCCAACTGACGCCCCTTTACCTTGGACAGGGGCTTACATAGAAGGAGAAAGAATGGTTAACATTAATAGAAAACATGTGAAAGGGGAAACATTAAGTCTTTGGCAAAGAATCAGATGTTTTGGCTCCCCATGGTGCCTCAGGAGTATAAAAAATAAAAGAGACATGGGTAGACAATGGAATAGTTACCATGGGGGAGTTTTTAAAGGAAAATATTTAACTCTGAGAAGCATTTAATTCTGCTTATAGCTATTAGGCTTTGAAGTAGCACATGAGGTAGTTTCATTGTGTTAAGTTGGTCAATGAGAAAAGGAACATTGTGAGCAAAGATTTGGACAGAGAGTGGGATATGAGTCTAACCAGATTTTCAGAACACCTCAATCAAGAATAGTATGTAACATATAAAACAGTACAGGGAGAAAGAACCAGGAAGGGGACAGAAAGTGATAGAAAAAAGTACAGACCTTATAATGGTCTTTTATCAGGTTTTAGTGGAAACAATAAGGGTGACTTTGGAGTTAATCATAAGGCATTGTTTTATGCAGTGGTCTGCAAAGCTTTTTATGGTATAAATAAAGCTTTTTGGAAGAACTCAGCAGAGATTGCTTCCACCAGCACATCTCTCGTGTCTGTCTCGTCTGTGTTCGCCGACTCCACACCTCCTTCAGGTGTCCAGTTCAACCCTCCCTCCCGGAGCTGGACTCCGACAAGTGGTTCCCCTGAACAGGGACATGAAGGTAATCTTTTCTCGTTTTCAGTGTAGATAGGACTTCACCTAGGGCACCGCAGACCCCCTGGTGCAAGGCAACCAGGTAAGTAGGGGTGGACAGATACAGAACATAAGTAAGAAGTATGGGCCACCGTGAGTCTAAGGAGAGACGACTGTTTGTAGAAATTCTAAAGCAAATTCTTAAGGGAAAAGGGGTCCGTGTGTCAACTCATCACATAACAGGGTTTTTTAATTTTGTACAGCGATGCAGTCCATGGTTTCCTGGAGAAGGTACCATCGGTTTAGATACATGGACTAAAGTAGGGGAAGAATTAAAAGAATACTGTAATGAACATGGGCCTGAAGAAATCCCTGTAGAAACATTCTCCTTATGGAGTTTAGTGAGAGATTTCTTAGACCCCTTACAACTTTCCTAGTTACTCAACTTTCCAAGAAACTTTCTTTGCAAGATGAGAAAACGCCTCTAAAGGCGGAACAAGCGGAGAGGAAACAGATTTGTACTGTTGGAACTGACTCAGGGGAAAGTGATGATAAACTTACGCCTGAAGAAGCTGACTTAGAAGAAGCCGCTGCCCGATATCAGGACAATGATTGGGATTTACCCTTAGTTCAATCAAAAAGTCATTGTAAAAAGTTCCATTATGGCTCAATAAATAATTTGGCAATTAAATCTAAAATTAAGAAGTCTAAAGGCTGGCCTCCACCCCTGCCTCCTTTGGGTTTCGGCTTCCAAAGAGCCCTACCTTGTGTCAGAAATGTGTAAGTGCAGCCTTGCAGTCAATCAGGGATCAGTATTTAGAAGCTTATATTATCTGTTATATGGGTGATATTCTTTTAGCCCATCAAAACCGTAGTATATTGCAAGAAATTTTACAAGATACTATAATGGCTCTAATTCAACAGGGACTAAAAATATACCCAGAAAAAATACAAACAGAACCCCTTTTTCTTATTTGGGGAGGAAAATAATGGGAGAGAAAATAATTACTCAACCTATACAATTAAGTCAGGATTCATTAAAAACCTTAAATGATTTTCAAAAATTATTAGGGAATATTAATTGGGTTTTTCCTTTTTAAGAGATAACTGCTAATGATTTGAAACCTTTATTTGCCAACTTACAAGGGGACCCTAACCCTAAGTCACCTACGGCATTGACTCAGGAAGGAAAATTGGCTGTTGAAAAGGTGCAAAAGCAATAATTAATAACCAATGAACAAGATTGGACTATTTAAAACCTTGGTCTTTGATTTTGCTACCTATTTTCCATTCCCCTGTGGGATGTTTGTGGCAGAATAGACCGCTGGAATGGTTATATTTAGCTTCCAATTCTCCTAAAATGGTCACTCCTTATACTTCCTTGATAGCATTGCTTGTCATAAAGGGAAGAAAAAGGAGTAGAGTTGTTTGGTATAGAAGTCCTCAATATTGTATCACCTTGCAATGCTTATCAGCTTGGAAACCTTTTGCAGTCTGATCCAGATTGGCAGGTTGCCCTTGCAGGATATACAGGAATCATAACATATCATTTACCTGACAACCCTTTGTTACATATTATAAAAGAATACCCTGTAATTTTCCCCCAAAAAACCGCTAACAAGCCTTTTGACACTCAACCAGCGCCCCTTGTTTTACTGATGGATCCTCTGATGACGCAGCTGCAGTTATAATTGAGGATCATAAGACTTTATTTTCTACTAATCAGAAGTCCGCTCAAAAGGCTGAACTTATGGCAGTAATATATGTATTTGAAACATTATCTAATACTTTGTTTAATCTTTATTCAGATTCACAGTATGGGGTTAAATTATTTCCATTCATAGAGACAGCATCCATTCCTCCCCAGAAATCCACCATATTTGATTTATTGACTAAATTACAAAATTTAATAAGCAAATATAAATTAGAATTTTTTAGAGGATATATTAGATCTCACAGTAACCTGCCAGGTCTTATACGTGAAGGGAATAGGCAAGCAGATGCCTTAACACGACCCATAATTTTATCCATAGAACAGACCTCCAAGACTCATACTTTACATCATCAAAATGCTAATGCTTTGAGATTACAGTATCACATAACCAGAGAAGCCCCACGAGAAATTGTTAAAAAGTGTTCCATGTGCCCAAATCAGGCTCCAACCTTACCAACTGGAGTCAATCCTCGAGGATTGACGCCTAATGATATATGGCAGATGGATTTATTCATATCCCTAGTTTTGGTAAACTTCCCTTTGTACACCTATGCATAGATACTTTCTCACACGCAGTCATTGCCTCAGCCCGTACTGGAGAAGCATTTAATGATGTAATTCAACGCTTGTTTTACTCTTTTGCCATTTTGGGACAGCCTAGAGTAAGGCGACCAGATTTAAAGCAGAACACCATTGACCGTGGAGGGTGGGGTGCGTGGGGGAGGGGGGTCTTGATTAAAAATTTGGTCTGTATGGACCAAATAGACTGTTCCCTAGCTTGTCATGCATTCTTTCCAAAATTAGGACATTTTTTAAATGCCAAAAATCGGGACTGTCCCACCAAAAGCAGGACATCTGGTCACTTTGGCCTAGAGAGATAAAAACTGATAATGGCCCTACTTATACCTCTACTGCATTTAAGAACTCTTGTTCCACTTTTGGGAGCAAACATATTACAGGAATTCCATACAACCCTCAAGGACAGGCCATAGTAGAAAGAGCTCATCAAACACTTTAAAACCAAATCCAGCGTTTGCAGGAAGGAGAGCTTAAATATCACTCTCCACATCATATTTTACAGCATGCTAGGTTTGTTATAAATCATTTAAACTGTAATTCAGAGGGATACACACCATGTATCTACATTTTCAGGGTCCTGACATTAAGCCTAAACCACTGGTAAAATGGAAAGAT